>NC_064922.1:518290146-518606188 GCF_023897955.1 Schistocerca gregaria | reverse complement strand
CTAACATTAAAATACTATTGTATCTTTCATATAATAACTGAATAACAAAAATCTTTTTATTCAAGAAGTGCATTAAAAGTGTATATGGGATCTTTTAATTATTACTTGAAAAAAATTCAGTTAAGGAGTACAGTGGATGGGTAAGCTGGTATTTCTTTAATGCACATCTGATTAACATTTGATTTTCTTTGGTACATTTAATATAATTAGGCACTTCATTAAAAGTCTTAACAGCAGCGTACTTTTCTCCCTTCTGTACAAATGACAAATTTTTTAGTTCAAAATGGAGACCATTTTTACTTCTAGTGTTCTAGTTGTAGTATGGACAATTTGTTTCATACTGAGTATAGTTTTTAATGACAAAATTCCTCAGAGAATATATGTGTTGACTTGTTATCAGTATTCCTAACTATGTGAAGAGTTTTCTACATGCGTTTTGTGGAGAAATCACACATATAATTGTGATGGCTCTCTTCTGAGCTGTTATGGTTTTTTTTTAAGACTGGTGAATTACCCCAAAACAGTATGCCATAACTCATTTATGAGTGTAAGTACTAAAGATAAGCTGATTTTAAAATGGTTATGTCCCCAAGATGAGTGATGATTCTTAAAGGAAAAGTTGCTGATGATAACCTTTTTTGAGTCAGTGGCACATGATATTTCTAGTTGAGGCTAATGTCAATATGAATCCCTAGGCATTTAGTGGAGTGGACCTGCTCTAGTGCCTGGTTGTCATGTGCAATGACTTTGTTTTCAAGATTTTCATTTATAGTGTGAAACAATAAAATTAGTTTAACATTAGCTGAAAGAGACATAATTGTAAACCAAGCTGTTACTTCTGGGAGTATGTCATTAACATCAGGCTCCAAAACTGTAGCAGATATACTATCTACCACAATACTTGTGTCATCAGCAAACATTTCTTACTAATGGACAGGGGTAGATCACTAACATATATTAAAAACAGCAGGGGCAGAAGGACAGATCCTTGGGGAACCCCATGCAGTATTTTACCCCATTCAGAAGACATTATATTAAGAGAGCCCTTGTTGCAGCCATGTAGGACCACCTTTTGTTTCCTGTGTTTGAGATATGATTTTAACCAAATACCAATAGCCCCTTTGATCCCGTAATGATAGGCTTTCTTTAAGAGGATCTTGTTGTTTACACAATCAAAAGGCTTGGATATGTCACAAAAGACACCAACAGGTGACTTCATACTTTTAATAGACTCCAAGATACCATTTGTGAGCGAGTATATGGCTTGGTCTGTCGAAACCCCTTTTTGAAAACCAAACTGTCTATGTTTAATAATATTATGGTTATCTAGGAGGGCCACAATCCTGTTACACACTGCTTTTTCAAGAACCTTTGAAAATGTTGTTAACAGAGAGACAAGACCATAATTTGTGATGTCTGTGGCGTCACCGGACTTGGAAACAGGTCTCAGAATGGCATATTTTATCCTGTTTGGAACAACTCCTTCCCAAAGAGATGTGTTGTAAATGTGAACATATATTACCCTTACTTCATTACTACAGGCTATTAACAGCTTGCTAGATATGTTACCTATACCTGAAGAGCTTTTACTTTTTTATGAGTGATTTTTTTAATTTCATTGACAGTTATGGGTGATACATTAATTGTATCATAAGAAATTTCAGGGAGGATAAGTTCCACATTATCTGCAGCTTGACCTAGATCACCATTGCAACCTATTTGAGAAGTTACAGTTGTTTAGTATCAACTATGTTTGAATCGTTAATTTTTAATACAACAGTTCTTACAGTCTCAGATCATGAAGTTTCTGCTTCTCTCTTTGTTGTAGTCCAAATAGTTTGGATTTTATCATGTAAACAGCTAATTTCCGAAGTTATGCACATACTCTTTTATTTATTAACTACTATTGTTAAGATTTTACAGTATGTCCTATAATAGTTAAGCTGGAGACGATTATTAGATTTTCTGTTTATTATATACAGTTCTCTTTTTCTCTGGCATTTATTTTTATGCCCTTGGTGAGCCATAGTTTCTTGCCTGAATGCCTGTCCTGTAGTCTATAGATTTTTTTTGGGAAGACACCTTCAAATACACCTGATACTCTATCAGTAAATAAATTATATTTTGTTGCAGCGACACCTGCAAGATAAACATACTTCCAGTCGGTCTTTGGAAGGCATAATTTGTATTCTTGAATATTTTCCTCACTCATGTTTCTAATGGTTTTCAATTGAGCACCATCATTATTCTGATGTGTATTGATTTTTCCTGTGGACTGGATACCTTATTATGTTGTTGTTGTTGTGGTCTTCAGTCCTGAGACTGGTTTGATGCAGCTCTCCATGCTACTCTATCCTGTGCAATCTTCTTCATCCCCCAGTACCTATTGCAGCCTACATACTTCTGGATCTGCTTAGTGTATTCATCTCTTGGTATCCCTCTACGATTTTTACCCTCCACGATGCCCGCCAGTACTAATTGGCGATTCCTTGATGCCTCGGAACATGTCCTACAAACCGATCCCTTCTTCTAGTCAAGTTGTGCCACAAACTCCTCTTTTCCCCCAGTTCCATTCAAAACCTCCTCATTAGATGCGTGATCCACCCATCTAATCTTCAACATTCTTCTGTAGCATCACATTTCGAAAGCTTCTGTTCTCTTCTCGTGCAAACTATTTATCGTCGATGTTTTACTTCCATATACAGCTACACTCCATACAAATACTTTCAGAAACGACTTCCTGAACTTAAATCAATACTCGATGTTAACAAATTTCTCTCCTTCAGGAACACCTTCCTTGCCATTGCCAGTCTACTTTTTATATCCTCTGTACTTCGACCATCATCAGTTATTTTTCTCCCCAAGTAGCAAAATTCTTTCACTACTTTAAGTGTCTCATTTCCTAATATAAATTCCCTCGTCATCACCCGACTTAATTCGACTACATTTCATTATCCTCGTTTTGCTTTTGTTGATGTTCATGTTATATTCTCTTTTCAAAACACTGTCCATTCCGTTCAACTGCTCTTCCAAGTCCTTTGCTATCTCGGGCAGAATTACAATGTCATCGGCGAACTTCAAAGTTTTTATTTCTTCTCCATGGATTTTAATACCTACTCCGAAATCTTTTTTTGTTTCCTTCACTGCTTGCTCAATACAGAAATTGAATAACATCGGGGAGAGGCTACAACCCTGTCTCACTCCCTTCCCAACCACTGCTTCCCTTTCATGTCCCTCGACTCTTACAACTGCCATCTGCTTCCTGCACGAATTGTAAATAGCCTTTCACTCCCTATATTTAACCCCTCCACCTTCAGAATATGAAAGAGAGAATTCCAATCAGCATTGTGAAAAGCTTTCTCTAAGTCTACAAATGCTAGAAACGTAGGTTTGCCTTTCCTTAATCTTTCTTCTGAGATAGGTCGTAGGGTCAGTATTGCCTACATGTTCCAACATTTCTACGGAATCCAAACTGATCATTCCCGAGGTCGGCTTCTACCAGTTTTTCCATTCGCCTCTTAAGAATTCGCGTTAGTATTTTGCAGCTGTGACTTATTAAACTGATAGTTCGGTAATTTTCACATCTGTCAACACGTGCTTTCTTTGGGATTGGAATTATTATATTCATCTTGAAGTCTGGCGGAATTTCGCCTGTCTCATACATCTTGCTCGCTAGATGGTAGGGTTTTATCAGGACTGGCTCTCCCAAGGCTGTCAGTAGTTCTAAGGGATTGTTGTCTACTCCTGGGGAATTGTTTCGACTTAGCTCTTTCAGTGCTCTGTCGAACTCTTCACGCAGTATCATATCTCCCATCCCGTCTCCATCTACTCAAGAACATCGCCCCTGTATAGACCCTCTATATACTCCTTCCACCTTTCTGCTTTCCCTTCTTTGATTAGAACTGGGTTTCCATCTGAGCTCTTGATATTCATGCAGGTGGTTCTCTTTTCACCAAAGGTCTCTTTAATTTTCCTGTAGGCAGTATGTGTCTTACCCCTCTTGAGATAAGCCTCTACATCCCTACATTTGTCCTCTAGCCATCCCTTCTTAGCCATTTTGCACTTCCTGTCGATCAGACCTTTGTATTCCTTTTTACCTGCTTCACTTACTGCATTTTTATATTTTCTCCTTTCATCAATTAAATTCTATATCTCTTCTGTTACCCAAGGATTTCTACTAGCCCTCGTCTTTTTACCTACTTGATCCTCTGTTGCCTTCACTACTTCATTCCTCAAAGCTACCTTTTCCTCTTCTGCTGTATTTATATCTCCCATTCCTGTCATTTGCTCCCTTATGCTCTCGCTGAAACTCTGTACAACCTTAAATTCCCACCTTATTATAGGCAATGTAAAATCTGTGGGTTACTCATGTGATACCATTTATGGTCATTATCATTTTGGTGATCGTGATAAGACATCTGCTGTTATTTCTTCACCATAAGTGTGCACTATATGGAAATCATACTTTTTCAGTGCAAACAAGCATCTTATCAACCGTTCATGCATTAGTTTACAGTTCAGTGCCAGCCGCAGTGGCCGAGCTGTTGTAGACGCTTCAGTCTGGAACTCGCGGCTGCTACAGTTGCAGGTCCGAATCCTGCCTCGATAATGGATGTGTGTGATGTCCTTAGGTTAGTTACATTTAAGTAGTTATAAGTTCTAGGGGACTGATAACCTCAGATGTTATGTCTGATAGTGCTGAGAGCCATTTGAACCATTAGAACAGTTCTGTAAGCAACAAAGTGACTTATGATCACCATAAACTGTTGATCTTCCCCCTTATAAATTGTAAAGTAATTGCGTAACTCGCAAACAACAGCAACGGCTTCATGTTGAGTTATCATATAGCAGAATTCACAGTTTGAGATAACTCTGATTGCAATGGCTTTTATTTTGGCTTTGAACAGACAAGCAGCTAATTCCACTCATGAGACATCTGTTAGAAAACCAAATTCAAGAGATGTGATTGGGTGGTAAAGAATTTGTTATGTCACAAATGCTTGTTTGACATCACTGAATGCCCTTTGTCATCCATCCGTCAACTGCCACAATCCACTCTTGTGCAGTAAATTTAGTACTGGTTCCACATTCATTGACTGCTTAACAATAAAATGCCGAAAACTTAGGCTAGCCTGAGAAATCTTTCTAACTGCTTTTTTTGCATGGCACTCGAAAGACCTTTTTTTCAAAATTTGGAAGGATACCTTTTGAATCGACCATATGTCCTAAATGTTTAATTTCCATTAGGCCAAAATGGGATTTCTGTAGGTTAGTTGTTACGCTTGGTTCCTGGAACGTTCTTAGTACTTGCTAAAGTATTGCGTAAGTCCTTCCCAGGTTTGTGCAGCAGTGAGTAGTTCATCTACAAATAACGCAATTTGACTTCTCAATTCCGCTTGTAAATGTTGTCCAGTGGAAACATAAAGAATCCTGTGTTGTTACTGAGTCCAAAGGGAAATATTTCAAACTGGTAGCTGGGTGTGAATGAATGCAGTGTACTTTCTAGAAGAGTCACACATCATCCAATACCAATATGACGTCCTCAAATTTAGACTTGTTAAATAACACCCTCCTTGCTATATTTGGTTTAATTCATCTATATTTTCAGGGCGTGTCCTTACTGATATAGTGTTCTTGTTCTTGGCTTGGGAATCGATAGCAAGATTTATCTTTCCATCTGGCTTTCGCACTACCTAAAGTGTGCTACATTGGAAGGCTCAATAATGTTTCATTTTAACATCCTTTTGATATCCTCATCTAGAGTTGCCTCTGTCCTGATGGAAGTGGATAGAAGCTATGGCAGAAGATGTTATTAGGACATATTTCCATGTGGCAAGTATAACCCTTTATACTACCAGAATTTTCTTTAATGCTAGGTGACGATGTCTGAAAGCTACTTTTGTCGCTCAAGCGTCAGACGTAATGGTTGGGTTTGTTTTTGTTCCACTTACTTAGTTATTCCAAGTTCATCTATTGTATTAATTAGGTACACACATTTATATCAACTCTTGTTAACAATCAGATTAATCCTTAGCCAATGGCAGTACCTGTCATGTGCACCTTCCTTCCATAATAGATCTGTTTGGACTATGTCTCTGTTAGTCTGGAGCTTTGCCCATGGAGAAGTAGATGCATCTATTCCTCTCCTGGAAAGCCTAAAGGCGCAATATTCTTTCGTCTCTGAACCTACAACTCGGTGTTAGCTATATACTATCTCTACAAGACACCACTACTTTGACCCTGTCTGTTAAATTTATTGTGCTGAAATAAACTTCCCTCATTAGCTTTTCGGTGCAAATATTGTGGAAAAATGATTCCAGTTTACACAGTAACGAACTAAAAGTGCTACTTCTGATTCTTCAAAGAGGTTGTTTACTTTCACGATTACAAACTTTTGTGGCTAAACTTAACTCATTAAGTGAACTGTTTCATTCAAGCAATTACTTTACCCATGCAGAATAAAAATTTGAAATTTCACGAGGAAGGTCTATGTTGTCATAAAAATAGTCTCCAAGACAGTGTATTTTATCACTGGTAACTGTCTGACTTAATATATGTCAAAACAGTATCGCCACAATTAAGAGTCAGAATCTTCCTTCAGATCAGACCATCTTCCAAAATTGTAACTTGTGCAAGCTGGCCTGTGTAGGTGGCAGTACTCAATCTGCTAAACAACTAAAAAGTCGTAACCACCACACCCAAGAGGTGCCACATTTATCAATAGCGCAAGGAAATCTAACATCCGTTAAGTCTGCAGCTGGTGGTATAGTGGATAGCGTTGCTGCCTCTGGATCACGGGGTCTCAGGGTAGATTACCAGCCGGGGATTTTCTCTGCTCGAGGACTGGGTGTTTGTATTGTCCTGTTCATTTCATCATCATCATTATCATCGTCATCATTTGTGACAGTGGCGACACTGGACTGTGTAAAGATTGGGACTCTGTACGGGCGCTGATGATGATGCAGTTGAGCGCGCACAAAGCAAACATCATCATCATCATCATGACATTTGTTAAATAGAGGCCCCTGTGTGCATAACCTAATGATTTGACTAACTTGACATAAAATTAATTCTTTTGAACACACAACAATATATTTTCGTCGTAGGGAATGAGAACGGGTATTGTTGAAAAACTAATAACAGGGACCTACAGTATCACAAAGAGATTTATAAACTATTTTCTAGGCCAAGAGAGGACAAACATGCAAACAGAATATTTCATTAACATGAACTCAGGTTCATTGGCTATAGACTTGCAGAACCTAACTGGAATTTACCTGGAGATGAGACTGACCACTGTGAGTGGAAGAATGCCAGTGTAGGCAAGCACACTCTGCTGTATCGTTCCACTGATTAGTCTCCGACTTCAAAATATAAGTAAGCATGCAATGGACACTGGGAGTGTCTACTGTGAGTACAAGGCTGTTATAAAAAAGATGGCCATGAAAACGATAGATGAGCTTCAGAATTTGCCGAAGCTGCACGTAGCCAGTGAAACACGAGATGCTGCCGCCGGCGTGCGGGCGCTTCCAAAGCTGCAAGGTTCGGTGGTGCGTTGTACTGTGGGAGATGACCCCACATCCACCGGTGATTGTCTCACATCTGCAAATATATTTAAGTTTCGCCCAGGTGTCCGGTCAAATTTACAACTAACTGCACTCTCCGTAGAAATGGAGGAGCTGTAGTGTCTGTACTCCGCATTGGTCGAGAAGCAAGTCCTAGCTTTTGCTCAAAACCTTCCGAAAAACAGCCATTCCCCCCAATGTTCTTGAATATAGCCAGCAACGGTTACTGTGCTGATCATGTTTTCTAGCAAGGAGACCCGATCTACCTCAACCAAGCAGTGCTGTGCGGTACACATTCTGTTCTCTGAGAAAGCAGCAAATAATGCCTGGAGGTCCTGCAGCCAAACCCCCGGCGCATTTCACAAGATGAGGGAAGGTTCCTAGTGAAAATAAGACCCGTCTCCTCCATAAACCGATTTAGTGGGCGCCGTTTTAGCGAGGCTTGGTGGCATCTTAAGAAACGCGATATCCGGAGAGATTTGTCGTCCCGACTCACAAGGTATGCTGTTCTTGTAATAAACACATTAGCCGGGCGCTAGCCTGACGCCACCTTTCCTGGATCCGCACACGGGGTAATGGGACCAGACTCCCACACCACGTCCACCCGCTAATAAAGTGGTTAGGCTGGCGCCAGGATGCCCGGCGCTGCCAGTTTATAAAGGAGTGTCATTTTGCATTCAGCCACGGCGTTCCCACCCTCTTGCTTCAGCCGCTAGTGGAACGAGGCCGACTGCCAGGACGCACGGACAGTTTCAGTGACTACAAAGGAAGGCTAGCAATGAGAAGGTTTTGAGAACGCACCTGCTGCTCGGGGAAAGTTCTAAAGCTGCCCCTAATGCAATGGTCACCTCCAGCATCCAAAAATCGGTCTCTGTAGCCGAGTTTACTTCTACTACCGCTACTGAAGTCATGCATGTATTGAGATCAGTCCTTGGTTTACCTGACCCTAATAGTCCATCAGACTAATATCAGTGAGGGAAAATTCAGATGCACCGAAGGCGAATGAAATTGAATGATAATCACCGAAAAAAATGAAAGAAGCACTGCCTGATAATATTACCACAACAGTGGCCTGCCGGTAGGCACCACCATCTTTCACACCTTCCTATTCTGTCTCAACAATTCACATTTGTGACCACTTTTGTAATGCAGAGACAGTGTAAGGTAAGAAAATGCGCCATTCACATTAAACAAGGCAAGGAAATACGCGAATTTGGCCCCTTGGTCACAATACATTTGGTTTTTGTGGAGGACTGTCGCAGGTCTCCCTTGTGGCCATCATCTTGGATTCACTGATAACACCTAGCGACGGGTTTTCTGCCTTGCTGAATCTCTTTCACATGTGAATTTTCTCCAGTTCTCTTTTCTCTTCCTTATCTAGAATACAACACATATGCATACATCAAACCCTATCACTAAGAAAATGTAAATTAATCCTTTTCTGAAACACATCAAACCCTAACACTAAGAAAATATAAATTAATCTTTTTCTGAAACTTAGTGGCAGATTAAAACTGTACGCCAGAGCAAGACTCAAATTATGGCCCCTTGCCTTTTGTGCACAAGTGCGTTACCGACTTTTGCTTTTGTTTCAACTGCCTCTTCTTTTAACCACCTCATGAATCGTGAAAGAATGGGCAGGGGGGTGAAGTGGGCAGGGGTTTCCAACATGGCCGGTCGTGGTGGTCGAGCGGTTCTAGGCGCTACAGTCTGGAACTGCGCCACAGCTACCGTCGCAGGTTCGAATCTTGCCTCGGGCATGGATGTGTGTGATGTCGTGGGGAAGGGGTGGGGCGAGGGGGGGTGTAGCCGGAAGGGGCGAGGCCTGCAAAATCGTGTGCAGACACATACTAAAATTTAAACTCAGAGAAAATAATGTGCAGTTGATTAGGCAATTCCCCCCGGCACACATTCAGATCTTTGGCCTGGACATGGTATACTGCACCGTTTTGAAAATGATTACATGTATGTCAAGGATGTAGGAGGTTAGGTACACCGGAACTACTAGGAGGTGGGTTGTCATGCCGTGCAAGTAACTGGCAAAGATCTGACGATATGTGGGAGAACATTCGAGTATACAGTGCGCTTCCGGTATATGGCAGCAAAAATCAGTAGTGGAGTGTGGGGTATCGTCTTACCTTTACATCACGTGACAGCATGATGCTTAACTGGGGGAGGGGGAGGCAGTGGAGATTAGAAGAGTGTGGAAGGAGTAGGAGAAGGGTGGGGACCGTTGCTGGTGGGGCGCAGAGGCAGCAGCTCAATACACACTGTATTAGGAACTAGGTCTCACGTTTCAAGTGCATGTAAAAGGGTGCTCGTTGGTGGCATTGCATAGGCTATTGGTACGTTGCGGCGACACAGCCAGATCAATACAGTGTAGTCGTTGGTTGTTGGAAAACTTACCTTTGACAATATGGTATCAAAATGATCTGTTGTCAGAAGGAAGGCCAGGTGCATGAACAGTTTTCTATACAGTCGACGCCTGCGCGATGTGCCTTAAGTGCATTGAGGGCGGTGAGCATCAACATCAACTTGAAAAAGTCTTTCACCAGCTTTGGGTGCGTGGTTGGAAGAGCATTGTGTATATAACTAAGTTTGAAAAAATAGGTGGAAATGTAAGATAGCGCTGAGGTGATGGGCACAAAGTTTGTTGAACTGATCCACCCGAGCACTACTTCTGTCCCCTCCAGAGAACTTTACTTCCTCCAGTACCTCATCTCATACGGCCGCGCGGGATTAGCCGAGCAGCCGGCCGGTGTTTCCTAGCGGTTCTAGGCGCTTCAGTCTGGAACCGCGCAACCCATACGGTCGCAGGTTAGAATCCTGCCTCGGGCATGGATGTGTGCGATGACCTTAGGTTAGTTAGGTTTAAGTAGTTCTACGTTCTATGGGACTGATGACCTCAGATGTGAAGTCCCATAGTGCTCAGAGCCATTTGAACCATTTTGATTAGCCGAGCGGACTAAGGCGCTGCAGTCATAGACTTTGCCGCTGGTCCCGGCGGAGGTTCAAGTCCTCCCTCGGGGATGGGTGTGTGTGTTTCTCCTTCAGATAACTTAGGTTAGGTAGTGTGTGAGCTTATGGACTGATGACCTTGGCAGTTAAGTCCCATAAGATTTGACACACATCTCACACCTTCCAAACATCACAGAACTCCTCCGGCGAATCTTGCAGGACTAGCAGTCCCGTAAGAATGGATATTGGGAAGACATGTCTTAGCCACAGCCTGGAGATAGTTTCAGTAGACCACTTTCCGAAGAAAGGCCCCGAGTTCGAATCTCAGCCCGGCATCACAGTTTTGATTTGGCAGGAAATTTCGCATCAGCGCACACTCTGCTGCAGAGTGAAAATTCACTTTCAGTCCTGTTCTGTTGGTGGGAACAATATATTAGTGGCCATCATTACCCCTGGCAACACGAAACTGTACTTCGGTGCATAACAAGCGCCGGCGGCTGTCGACTGCTCTCGGTAACTGCCACTGTGCGTCGATGCATTGAACAATAAGACGTGGACAGTCTTCCGCGGCGCTGACATCCAGTACGTGGGTGACCCGCTTGCTGTGAGTGCGCAGCACGGGATGCAGACAGCAGCTTCGGGCAGACGTCCCTATGTTCCGACATGTTGGCAGCGAGACGGTTTCCATCCACGGCAGCGAGGCAGCGGCCAGACCTGCCGCCTGAGGCAGTGCGGAGCAGTGCTGACGTGGAGCCTGCACTGCCGGCCAACTTCCCCCGGCCACAGCAGCAGCAGCAGCAGCGGCAAGCAGCGGCGCCGCCTAGCAGCTACACAGCTCGCCCCTCGTAAGCAGGCGCCGGCCTCGGGGCGCGGCCTTTGTGCGTCCCGCCGAGAGCGGCCTCCATCTGTCTCTGATGAAAAATACACGCCGCCGTGTGCGCTGCACTGCCTGCGCCGCGCGGCTGGCCTCCTTTCCGAGCACAGTAATGGCCGACTCCTCGCGCTCCCCGGGGGAGCTCTCTCCCCTTCTGCTAGAAATGAACAAGCCGTCCCTGCCCGCTACAACGGCCGTGCTTAACGCAGACGACGAGGTGGGCTTAAAGATTTAAACTGCCGTATTCATCAAAATAATGTGCCTTTTTAAGTACCAAGCCGGTGATGAGGGCAATTCAGCGAGAGTGAAATCCTGGCAGGAGTGGTCCACCATTTCTTAGAATCTGCCCCTTTTGTCTTCTTGACGCATGAAGAAAACAAAATTGTGTCGGACGAAGAGCGTCTCCACGTCGTAAACTGTTCCGAACACACGAAACTACACTTCTGGCCATTAAAATTGCTACACCAAGAAGAAATACAGATGATAAACGGGTATTCATTGGACAAATATATCATACTAGACCTGATATGTTATTACATTTTCACGCAATTTGTGTGCATAGATCCTGAGAAATCAGTAACCAGAACAACCACCTCTGGCCGTAATAACGGCCTTGACACGCCTGGGCATTGAGTCAAACAGACCTTGGATGACGAGTACAGGTACAGTTGCCCATGCAGCTTCAACACGATACCACAGTTCATCAAGAGTAGTGACTGGCGCATTGTGACGAGCCAGTTGCTCAGCCACCATTGACCAGACGTTTTAAATTGGTGACAGATCTCAAGAATGTGCTGGCCAGGGCAGCATTAGAACATTTTCTGCATCCAGAAAGTCCCGTACCGGACCTGGAACATGCGGTCGTACATTATCCTGCTGAAATGTAGAGTTTCGCAGGGATCGAACGAAGGGTAGAGCCACGGGTACTAGGACATCTGAAATGTCCACTGTTCAAAGTGCCGTCGATGCGAACAAGAGGTGACCGAGACGTGTAACAAATGGCACCCCATACCATCACGCTGGGTGGTACACCAGTATGGCGATGACGAATACACGCTTCGAATGTGCGTTCACCGCGATATCGCCAAACATGGATGCGACCATCATGATGGTGTAAACAGAACCTGTATTCATCCGAAAAAATGACGTTTTGCTATTCGTGCACCCAAGTTCGTCGTTGAGTACACCATCGCTGGCGCTCCTGTCCGTGATGCAGCGTCAAGGGTATCTGCAGCCATGGTCTCCGAACTGACAGTCCGTGTTGCTGCAAACGTCGTCGAACTGTTCGTGCAGATGGTTGTTGTCTTGCAAACATCCCCATCTGTTGACTCAGGGATCGAGACGTGGCTGCACGACCCGTTAGAGCCATGCGGTTAAGACGCCTGTCATCTCGAATGCTAGTGATACGAGGCCGTTGGGATCGAGCACAACTTTCCTTATTACCCTCCTTAACCCACCGATTCCATATTCTGCTAACAGTCATTGGATCTCGACCAACGTCAGCAGCAATAACGAGATACGATAAACCGCAACCGCGATAGGCTACAGTCCGTCCTTCATCAAAATCGGAAACGTGATGGCACGCAGTTCTTCTCCTTACACGAGGCATCACAACAACGTTTCACCCGGCAACGCCGGTCACCTCGTGTTTGTGTATGAGAAATCGGTCGGAAACTTTCCCCATGTCAGCACGTTGTAGGTGTCACCACCGGCGCCAACCATGTGTGAATTCTCTGTAAAGCTCATCATTTGCATATCACAGCATCTTATTCCTGTCGGTTAAATTTCGCGTCTGTAGCACGTCATCTTCGTGGTGTAGCAATTTTAATGGCCAGTAGTGTACTTTCGTCCGGCCATAAGTGTGGGCTCATTGATTGCTCTATGAGATGGCACATACGCTCTACATATAACTCACGAATAACAGATGTAATTGATTTTGACGCAGTTATTTGCCACAGTAGTTCCTCTTACTTACAACTCTCAGTGACTATTAAAACAGCACTTGATGCTCTAATTGATAAACTGTGCGCTTGAAGTGCAGTGTTCCACATTTATGAAAGTACAAAACTATCTGAAACTTTGAATCACTCCGCAGTCCTACTGGATGATCCTGACGCCTTCAGAAGAGATCACGAACTGGCAGGGCTCCAACATGCTCGGCACTTTGTTAGCCTGCGAGAGCGCTGCTGTGCGTGACTTCAGGAGCGCCTCCCATTGGCCCACGCGGATTAGAACGAGACCTCGCTAATGTCTGTCGTGTCGATTCGCGGTGCCTACTCTGGTGGGACACTGCGATCGCTGGATGACACCACAGAAAAGAATCTCATTGCACATCGTTTTCTTAATAACTGCTGAAAATAAAACCTTTACCTAACTCTCTATTTGCAAACATTTGTCTTTACAAATGTTGATAACTACTGCTTTGTTTATGGAGGAAAAGCATTTCGATAAAAATGCATCATCACTGTAATCTAGTTTCTTTTGATATGCACGCTTATCTATGAAATGTCCTGAAGTAATAGTAATACTGTGAAGCGACGTCCACAGCTCTGTTTGTGGGAAAGGATCACCTGTTGCCCTGTCCGTGCCTAACTCACCGAATTCATTTCCTACCGCAGGTATGAGTCGAACCTACCCACAATACCACAGTAGATACTTAAGAAGAGAGGGATAGAACAACTCTGTTTAAATAAGAGTCGATTGCAGGTTCAATTAAATGTACAGGATGGTCATAAAAGACTGAAAAGCTTGTAAAGCTGTTTCAGGGTATATTGTGCTGACAAATAATTGTTAAGAAAAGGTTCGATACGTCGCGCTGTTTGAGAGTGAATTAGCATTGAGATCAATCCACAAGGCCGTTGCACGCACAGATTAAAGAGGCCCGCCAGAGATGGTGTCGCCAGAAGTGTTCTTCGATTGGTTTCCTAAGATCGAACAAAGGATCGATGCAAAAATCGATCCCGAGCCTAAGGGTGAGTAGTCTCGAGCGCTGTCATCTACGCTAAGAGAACAATGGATACTAAACGTATGTGTCTGGCCGCACAAATGTGCGTGCGCAGCGGCCTGACTGGCTAACTTCAGTGCTAATGACTCTGTAGCAGTGTAACACTTTCATTGTTTTTTTCTTAAAAACTGTTTCACAGAAGAACCAACCTGGAACACCTTACAAGCTTGTGAGACTGTTTCTGACTACCATGTACGTACTGGGTGGTTGTATTAACTTCCGCCGGCGCGGAGTGGCCACCCGGTTTCAAGCCCCATGTCATCGCGGCTCCTCCAGCCGGAGGTTCGAGAGCGCCCTTGGGCATGGGTGTGTGTGGTGTTATTAGCATAAATTAAAGTTAGTTTACGTAGTGTCTAAGTCTAGAGACCAATGATCTCAGCAGTTTGGTAACTTAGGAATTCACACACACACACATTTAACTTACAACTACTAAATATCTCGAAAAACACGCATCGTACGAAGAAAACAGTCCAAATGAAAAGTTAATATTTTCAAGGGGGACGTCTGCCTAGCCCTGTTCCTACTTGGGGAGAGAGGATAATAAAATTTTTATTTTTAAATTTGAAACCCTCCTCTGTATTTCAGTTTTGTATTCTACGGCCAATTAAAAACCGACTCTTTTGACTCTACATTACATTTTCAACAAAAATATAAACTTTCTGTTCTAAGCAGTTGATATTGTTAAAATTCATTTTAGTTTCGCTAATTTTATTTCACAGTAAAATTTTAGTATTTAGATATTTACGTATCAAATTTACATTTAACATAAAATATTTTTTCCGTTCGCTTTGGATACACTTCGGAGTCCCCACACCATCAGAATACTTGATTTCGATGATCCCCTCGAATCTCTTAATCAGACGTCCGCTTTTGAATATTAACTTTTCGTGTGGAACATGTTTGTTTACATAAGATGAGTATTTTTCATTATATTTAGTTGTTCCGAGAAAAAACTAACACCCTCTATTTTCATGAAGCTCCACAAACATGATAACAACGAAGTTGACTGATTGATCAGGTTAGAAAGGTTTTGAAGTAGGTGTTCATTTACACAGATTTGAGCGGGTAGTTTTGTTGCTTTAGCATGCCAGACACTAACTTGTTATAATGGCCAGAATCGTTTCTCTGGTGCCTCTCTGGTGTATTCACGCTCGAAGAACCGGTCAAATTCAGTGCAAAGGGCTCCCTCACAACAGTATACATTATTTTGGCGAAAATTACTAAGTTATGAGTTAACTACAGTTACGACAAAATGAAATCTTAGACAGTACCTCCGTACCAGTGCATCAGTGGTGTCTATTTCGTGTATCTCGTTCGCCCTCACAACACATCTAATATCACGAATCGCATTATAGTAAAAATTAATTACCAGTACAGCTGGCCTACAAGGTTTGTTAATCTCTAATAGACCTTATATAAATGTGGCAATAATAGTTTGTCACCCCTGAAGAATGTAGCGACATAATTCTTCTCACAAAACTATCATCGTAACAATTTCTTCTACTTTTCAGGAAAGCAAACGCTTATTTTTCTTCCAGAATTTCTTCTTTTGTCTTCATTTTGCTGTTACACGCCCTGACCTCATCTAGCTTTTCCTATTTCCATTATTTGTAATCCATCGGTTTCCCATGTCTCTCCCTGTCTCTACGGGTCCTGCCTCTACTGTCAACCGTTTATGCCTCAGCCTAAATCTAAACTTAATTTTCTTTACAAGTGTAGCTATTACTGTCCATTTCGCAAGCTAACTTCAGCTGCTGTTATTTCTGTAGTAGCTACTACTGTTTTCACACCTGTTGTTGCCTTACCTACATGTTAGATTGTATACTACATGTGACTTTATACTCAGATAAAATGTGAATAATACATATTTAAATGTAAGAAAAACCTCACCTGTGTGGTTCTTATCAGGTTAAATAAATACATAATTTGCATAATTTCTCATCTTACGTGAAGATGAACAACATTCTTAAGTATTCTCTTTTGTTAAAGTCCTCGTATTAGTGTGTTACCTTTAACTGCAACTACAGTTGGTGCAAGTGGATTACCTTCCATTATAATCTCATATCAAATATCTGGGACAGAAACAAAACAGTAATATAGCGTTTTACAAAGACAGACCTCCTCAAATACATGTGTGTCCATAAAGAAACGAAGTTTGGAAAGGGCGCTAGTTACTTGCACAGTGAAAATACCAAAATAAAACTACATTGACATACCTCGTCTTATAAGGAGCACTACTGAGGTGAACGTAGTGCCACATAGTGTTCCTGTCGAGTAAACCGCATATTTGAAGTGCACGCTACATGCGGAGGTGACATGCCAAGAAGGACGCAGCCTGAGTGCAACTGTAGGTCTCACAGACAAGTGTGAAATCAGCTACTATGCATTCGATCATCGTCACAGAGTACGTTGTAATATAATTGAGTCGATCTGTTACCATGCTACAGATTGTGAAGGCGCAGGGTATTTATTGTAAAAGAGACTCTGGGTGTCGATGTACCGATACAGTATGCGGAAGAGCAAGAGATTTATATCAGTGACGGAAACTTACATTCAAGACAAGATCTTGTATAGTATTTCAAGCACAACTTAATGAGATTAACGTATCCTTAATGAAAATCTGAAATACCATTTCTTTTAAATGAAATCACGTTCAATGGGAAATGATGGTTAGGAATCTATTTACATTGTTTGTTAATCGATATTAATTGACTAATCAGATTGGTAACATCTAAGGTTTTGTGTTAATATACTGAAATTCAGGATAATAGTAAAATAAATGCATAAATAACTAAATAATAGGCAAAGTGTAATACGTGCGAACTCAACAATAAATGTTTGTTGTCAGTCAATAAAATGAAAGTCAATTTCTTAAATCAAAATTATAAACACAATATCTGTAAATCGTAATAATTAATATTGGCGGCCTCTACAGTATTAAGTTACTAATTTATTTCCATTTTCTTCGTTTTTGCGATTATATGGCAGGATATATGTGGGTGAAGCAGTAGGTCTTGGTATTAACAGTAAAATTTTGAAAACCTTGGCTACCACTCCGTTTCCACATACTACAACATTTCTTAGTGTCAAAGGAAAAATATCTAATTTGGGATTAGTGAACAAATATTTGGAGATAGTAACATATATTAGGAAAAAAACTCAAATCAGCAATATTGCCCAAGTTTTTGCCTTGTGCACAGGTTGATCTCCATCCCTTGTGTATTGCGCTGGCACCATTGGTTATTATTCCTCAAAAAAGTCATACGCTTGAGAAAGACATATGTTCACACTGTTTCTAGAACACCGCGGACTATCTTACCAGTAATTTATACATGTTTCAGCTTTGTTACATAAAATTCTATGGCAAACAATTGGATGGAACAGGATGAAAGAAAGGAGAATAGTAATCGACTGCCATTGCTCATTGGTATGATCAGCTAATTTCACAGTTTCTGAATAAAATAAATAGTACTTACATAGAAATGGCGTTTTTTTCTGCCAGACGTATCGTTATTTTAATGGTTTTGATAAAAGATCCACACTACTTCCAATAACACCCGGTGTTGTACCACATGCATTTAGCGTTTAATTATCACTATGTTGTAAGTCACCACAGTTAGTTAATTGTCAGAGTATACGTGAAGCAGCTTCCAAGGAAACTTCTTGGCAGACAAACATGTGTGTACGTGAAGAGCCAACCAGGTGGCCAGGATATTTGCTCCATATAACGGTATGGACACAGCTGGAAGCGAGTAATCACTCGAAAATCGGCCGAGGCGCCTGCACGTGGCTACCACTTGTCAAAACTGCGGATTGAGGTGAGGATCAAGGCCATGCTTTGAGATACAAAGCAGTCACCAATGGTTCTTAGCTATTATACGGAAATTAGGGCGATCACATGGAGATGGAATGTTCTAGAAAGGTAATGAACCAGGTCGTATGCAACCATTTCAGAGTGGAGAGAGATAAGGTAAGAGTGTAGAGACAGCACCGGCAGTGCCAAATCGCTACTGGAGTAATGGAGTAATAGATTGCTGAGCAGTAGAGGAGAGCATTAGACAAGTGGAGTGGCGGAACATCGAAGAAGTACTAAGGAGGTGCCAGTGACACTGGTTGACAGGAGCCATAGCGGCTGGAGCAGTAGGACTCCATCCACGAGAATATTGTGTTACTCAGGTGGTGCAGGTGATAGATGACTGCCAATTTTTCAGATGTCTTATAGATGTTTCATTCAATAACGTTGGACAAAGACAGTCTGCTTTTTCCTCAAATTGCGGTGTTGTGTATTTCATTTGCTATTAGAAACTTGTCTCTTGTGAATTAGGCCGAGGGCATTGATTAGTAAGTACACCAACTGGCCGTTAATTCAGTAGATGGCGCAATAAGTGGCAACAGTTGTTCCTAGCTTTGAGCTGGGCACTCCACGCAGTGCACTTAATAGTGCCTAGAACAAGACGTCTGCTGGCTCTAGTCACTTTGTAGTGGGGAGCTCATGTGTTACAAATGAAACAGTCTCGAAACTAGAAACTGCATATCAAGTGCGGCTTATGTATATATGAGGTATGGTCAAAAAATACGGTGAATAATTTTTTAACAGCCACTGCTGATACAAGAAACGTTTGATGTAATTTGTCCGATAGCCTGATCCGTTGAGACAGGCAACGTCAAGTTGGGTCATCTCCTGACATGTCAAATGGTTCAAATGGCTCTAAGGACTTTCGGACTTAACATCTGAGGTCATAAGTCCGCTAAACGTAAAACTGTTTAAACCAAACTAACGTAAGGATATCACATACATCCACGCCCGAGGCAGGATTCGAACCTGCGACCGTAGCAGCAGCGCGGTTCCGGAACCTGACATATCAATCGGCGTCCAGAGGCACCGGAGTGACGTTATGTTTACCATGTCTGTCGCGCATCATTGATTTCGAGCAAAGCGCGAACATTAACTTCTGCTTGAAGTTGCAAAAAGAAACTCATGAAATGTTGAGATTGGTCTACGACGATAATGTCGTAACTCTGAAGACTGTTTACAAGCGGTATGACCGATTTGAAGGCGGAAATGAGTCAGTAGAGTTCAAGAAACTCTCGGTACGTCCATTAACTTCAAAAACAGAAAAAACGTACAAAAATGGGGAAAAAATTCGTTCAAACGGGGGAACAACTATTCAAGAGCTTACCGAAGAACTTAGCATCTCGTACGTGCCCGTGCCAAGTATTTTAACTGATAATTTGTACTTGAGACAACGGAGTACAAAATTTGTTCCCAGACATTTAAGTGGTTAACAGAGGGAAAGGCTGTGTCAGTTTTACTGAGTTAAAGCATAACCATCATTTAGGTCATGAATTCATGTCCAAAACTGACCTGGAGTTGAAAACTGGGTCAATTAGTGTGATCTTGAGACGAAAATTCAGAGTTCCCAACGGAAAACCAGCTAATCTCCTCACCCTAAAGATGCACGTCAAAATTCAATGTCAGTGTCAAATTCATTGATTTTTCAATATTGAAGGCTTAGTGCAATCAGAGTTCGTTCCAAGGACAGCAACTGTATACGCCGAATATTCCAAGGGCGTAGTGAAACGTTTGCGAAACGATGTACGAAGAAAGATACCAGAAAAATGGAACCAGGGCTTTCTTCTTCATCACCACAATGCGGGGGTGCCATACCTCGTTTTTGATTGGCGAGCTTTTGGCCGGAAAACTGTTCCTATCTCACCACATCCGCCTTACTCACCCGATTTAGCGCCATGTGACTTCTGCCTCCGCCCCAAAATTAAAAGAAAACGTTTTGACACCATGCTTGACATTGAAAGGGACACGACAGAGCAGCTGAACTCTTATACAAATGAATCCTGTAGGAATGCTTCCAGTCATGGATTCAGCGTTAGCATAAGTGTATTGCCAGCCTTAGGACAGTACTTTGAAGGAGATTAACTCAAATTTCATATAAGTGTATTACTTCGTCTCTGATAAAATTATTCGCCGTATTTTCGATAACACCTCGAATGTTAAGGGTTTTTTGGTCATACACCTCATATATTATGTCTAATGGTAAATAAACGCTTTTAAAGAGTTCGTATGATGCTGCTATTTTAGCACAGCACCATTCCAGTTAAAGACCCGTCTGTGTTCGCAACAATAGTCCCAGATAGCGAAGGAGGTTCTACTTCCTCTTGACACCGTTGTTGTTGTTGTTGTTGTTGTGGTCTTAGTCTGAAGACTGGACTGATGCAGCTCTCCATGCTACTCTGTTCTGTGCAAGCCTCTTGGTCTCTGAGTAACAACTGCAACCTATCCTACGGAATCGGCTTACTGTATTCATCTCTTCGTCTGTCTCTCTACTATTTCATCCCGTCCCCCCTCCCCTCACGCCCCCCTTCAGTACTAAATTGGTGAACTCTTGATGTTTCAAAATGTGTTCTACCGACGGATCCTTCTTCTAGTCAGCTTGTGACACAAATTTCTTTTGTCTCCTATCCAAAGGCCACACTAATTCGATTTGGTAGCTTGGACCTGTGTCGGGACGCGACAGAGTGTTAATCATGCATGGAAATGGTCTGTGGTATGTGCACTGCATTTTAGCAGACTGCAGTTGTGCGTTGTCACATTGTCAAGAAAATGATGAAATTCTGTTACGAAGACGTCTCTGTTAATTAGTACCTCTTCCCCCCCCCCCCCCCAAAAAAAAAACAAGAGCCTTTAGTTGTCGATTTTACTTCACTAGCAACTAATTAGTTAAGACACGTTGGATTAGTGAGAATACTGCGGATACGAAGAATGTTTAGAGAGCGTAGCATCCCTTAGTTGATAAACAAAAGCTTATTTAAACTTGATTTCCACACACTTAAGTTTGCTGATCTGGATTGATCAGTGAAATCATTCTTTCGTTGGTGCAACAGCAACATAGTCACCTGTATCAAAGTGCTATTCTCAGCACTTTAAATAAATGAGGAGTCTGTATCATGATCAGATCATTACTTCCTAACAGACTTACTTAATGAAAGAGTGAGAGCACAAAAATTTTAAAATTTGTGTCTAGTAAATGGTTATAATTAGCTGCTAAAGTGTGGATATTTTAGAATGAAGTAGTGAATTCATCTTTCAGTGATACATTTGATCATTTGACTTGTCTCAAGGACCAGTTGGAAATTGTATTTATTACAATACTTCAGTGGTAAAATGATTCTCAGAAATAAAAGTGACAGCGCCCTCTGCCACAATTTTTTCAAGTTTTTATTTTTTACACCTGGTCTTCAGTGTGTTTTTGCGAAATGTACGTTCCAATTATGAATAGATTACATGTTAAGTTTCAAAACCCGTGGATGAAACGACGAAGAATTATGATGAGAAACAATGACAAACTTACTGACAAATTTTTTAACATTTGCAGTCAACAAATATTGCTTCATCCATATTATTATTGGGCAACACGTCAGTCAAACTGCACACATCCTCCTACATGACCAGAGATGTTTATCATGTAGTGTCACACAAATGTGTTATATAAATTGATGTACGCAAATAATTTAAAACAAATGTTTAAAAGTATTCAAATAATTATGCCTGGCAAAATCTTACTTCATTTGATTCTATCAACCATCTAGTTATTTTGCAAAAATTTTATCAATGCTCCACAACGTGGCCATTTCGACCTGCCCTCAATATCGAAGTACTTTCCTAACGGCGTTTAACTGTAATACAAATTAGACTTATTTCTAGATTAAAATACCCTTCCCAAGTTTTATTTGCCTGCTAGTTGCTGCGTCCTGCCAAGGGTAGGAAGAAAGGAAACTGCAGATTGTGGCTGTTATACCCACTTCAATAATTGTACTGTAATACAATTCTTGTGTCTGCGAGGGGGCAAATGAAAGACGTGCTGGCATGCAGCAAAGGGCGATGTGAGGTTAACTGCGTCGGAAAGAGGGCAACACCGCCCCACTGCAGAGGAACCGTATTCCTGTTCCTCTGTGGGCCCCTCCAAGTATGTGGCGGGGAGTAATTAAGTCACTGGACATAAATTCGTGAGGAATGGGATCTACTTCCCTTGTCCGGCGCCGGCCGCGATGGTCTCGCAATTCTAGGCACGCAGTCCGGAACCGTGCGAGTGCTACGGTCGCAGGTTCGAATCCTGCCTCGGGCATGGATGTGTGTGATGTCCTTAGGTTAGTTAGGTTTAAGTAGTTCTAAGTTCTAGGGGACTACTGGCCACAGCAGTTGAGTCCCATAGTGCTCAGAGCCAGTTAAACCTTGTCCGGCCATCAAGATTTGGATTTTCCATCGTTTCCGTAAATCGCATAAAACGCATACAGCAATTGGACCGTTTGCGTCCTTCCCCGATGTGAACTTCTGCCCGCGCGTTTGTGGGTTGTGCATCAGTTTCGGACAACGTATCGAGATTCAGCAAAACAGCTGGAAGAGCCACATACACTATTTCAAAATAAAAAAATATAAAAACCCTTTGACGACATGGTCTTACATGAATGATGTTTTACACAAACCGATAATGTTTACGCACTGTTTTAAATGTCATCACGGGAGCAAACAATAATGGCCAGACTCCTTTTGACAGGAAGTTCAGTCCTGTAGACCAGGATGAGCTACGAAGTCGTTCAATAATTGTAGTGTGCCACGATGATCTTGGAAGGTAATTTTCCTTCCCACTACCACCTGTTTTCGAATTTTTATAACCTTTTGCTGGGAAAGCTGATTGGACTAGAAGCAAGTCCCATTGTCCATAAATATTCAATAAGGGATTTGTCTGATGATAGTGCTTGCCAGGGGAATCGACGACCATCTTGCATACATTGTTGGGTAAGGCAAAACAAGTGTGCGCATCACAGTCCGTCGCAAACAACGCCTGTATCTAACGTCGTAGGAGCAGTGACAGAATAGTCTAGATGGTGTTGCTAGTGTATCCTGCACTGGTCAGTCTCCCCTCAGTCAACACCAGAAGCCTTGGGCTATTTGATGGTGTAGCTTATAACGCTAAAGGGATCTCTGCTGTCACTTAATTAAAATCATAAACTTAAATGTGTCGGAATGTAGGGGCTCATTTCACGCAGCTTTGGCTATTCTATGTATTTTGGTTGTTAATGAGTATAGTTATGTAGAGATATGTATTCAGACAAATCGCGTTGTGTAGTGTATGTTTTCACTATGGTAAACGGAAATAAGCGTTTGATTATTGCTGCAGTCGACAAGGCAATTGTGTTAATAATGTGGCAGCATGATGAATAAACAATCTAATAAATATGGCTCGGTAAACTTTCCCAGCGTTCCAATTGGTTGTATTCATGTGGGGTCTCCAGCCGGAACATGTCGTCACCTGGAGACAGTATTTCTGCAGTACACATAGCCGCCAGCTTCAGGTGAGTAGGCTGTCGCACTCACTTGCTGGAGCCGGAACTGAAACCATACAATTTTTTATTCCTTTATTGTCATTTTCCATCAGAGGTGGGCTGGCAGCAGCATAAGCGCTGCTCTTCAGCCAAGAGACATAAATAGACAGGAAGACATTAAAAAAATATAAAGGAGATAACATGGTGGAATATAGAAACAAAAAAGGCGGAACAGAAGCAAATAAAACATACAGAGCGGCTACTGTAAATCGGAGATAATAAAATCTAAAAAAGTATGTTACACAAAAAACCACACACTACATTAAAAAGCATCAGGCAAAGTAGGGCTGGAGCATAAAAGTCCACAGAACGATTAAAACAGCCATATGTGTAGCAAGGAACTGTCACAGACAACAAACAGGTCGAGCACACAATTAAAACCCACATCACTAGATGACACTGTAGAGCGGCACCAAAACACAACACTAACGTTACACACAGATACCGAATAAAAACCTGGGAGGATCTGCATGGGAGGGGGGACAAGGGAAATGGGAAAAAGGGGAAGGAGGCGAGGAGGAGGGGAGAGAAAGGGGGAGGCGCACCGAAGGAGGGCTGGGGAGGAAAGGGACAGGAGAGGAAAACAGCCTAGGAGGGGGTGCAGGGACTCAGGGAGGGAAGGAGGAAAATCCACTCTGGGAGAAGGAAGAGTGAGAAAAAAAGGAAGCCATGAGGAGGGGGATGGGGAACAAGGCCAGGTTATAATTGGAAGGAAGGGTATATGTCACGGCAAAGTTCATTATCTGGGAGTGGGAGGCGCAGGAAATTGCCCTGATGAAGGAGATGGAAGGTGTGGAGATGGAGAGAGGGAGGGATACAGCAATAGAGGCATGGCAATGGGGGAGGGGTGGAGAGGAAGGAGGAAACCAGGTTGGTGGGGGCGATCAAGCCTTCGGACAGTGTAAAGGATGCGGAGATGTTGGAGGAAAAGCAGGAGGTGGAGGAAGGAGATGAGTTCATACACCAGCCATGTGGGGAAGGAAGGCAGATATGGAAAGCAAAGCAGAGCACATGTCGTTTGAGAATTTGGAGGACCTTGTAAAAGGAGGTGGGTGCAGAGATCCAGGCAACACTGGCATAACAGAGGATAGGACGGATGAGGGATTTATTGAGGATGGTGGAAGGATACAATCCCCATGTCCCGCCAGACAGGAGTTTCAGAAGGTGGAGGTGGGAATGAGCTTTCAGCTGGATGGTCAAGAGGTGAGGGGTCCAGGTGAGGTGATCGTCGAGGGTGAGGCCATGGTATCACAGGGCGCAGGTGAGCTGCATGGGACGACCATAAAGGGTGAGGCAGAAATCGCGGAGATTGAAGGAGCAGGTAGTGGGGACTATGATGATTGCCTGGGTTTTGGAGGGGTTGAGACGAAGGAACAACTGGTTACACCAGGTAGTGAACTGGTGAAGGTGGGTTTCGAGGGTGTGTTGGGCCCATTGAAGGGTAGGATAGAGCCAGGAAGGTGGTGTCATCAGCATACTGGAGAAGGTGGACAGGTGGGGTTGGCTTGGGCATATCAGCCATATACTAGAGATAAAGGAGAGGGGAGAAAACAGAGCCCTGGGGATGCCAGCAGTGGAATAAAAGATACGGGTGTTGGTGTTGTGGAGGTTGACATAGAAAGGACGGCGCAAGTGGAAGGAAGCGATCAGACGGAGAAAATTGATAGGCAGGGCGCAGGTTTTGTGTTTAAAGAGGAGATTGGGATGTCATACACGGTCATAGGCATTTTGGAGGGCGAGGGAGACAAAAATGGCACGTCGACGGGAGTTAAGCTGAAGGGAGAGAAGTTGCAGGACGTTAAGGTGTTGAAATCACATAAACCAGGATGGCTCCTTTATAGACCGACAGTGGATCCACCGCGCGTGCGCGAACGAACATAACTGCCCTCTAGCGTAAGACACAACAGTGCACCGGTAGTGAAAGCTCGCAGAAACGATAAATCGACATCAAACACTATAGAAAGTTTTTGACGACCGGAACAAGGACGGTTGTTTCTTAGTGTCAAACAGAACAGGATTCCAACTCTTACTTGAAGGATACCCCTTATCTCTGTTTATAATATTGTCAGACAGCCGGATTTCAATGGCTTCTTTCACTAAACAGTCCGGATACCGCGACGCAGGGGCAACCATATGTGTCTCATCGTGCAACATTTTATGTCCTTCAGTTAGACAATGTTCGGCCACTTCGGATGTTTCTTGCTGAAACAAACGCGTTTGGTGATTATAATCCACGCAACGATCCTGGATCGTACGGATCGTTTCTTCAGTATAGCCTCCCCGCAATGGCACGGAACTTTGTAGGCCCCAGGCTTTCTCAAACCCAAATCATTCCTCACTCAGTCCATCAGAGCTCTGGTCTTAGCCGGCTGACAGAATACAATTTTAATATCAAATTTGTTTTAAATCATTCCTATTTTTGAAGATATGCTCCCCACAGAAGGTAGGAATGCCACCGATTTTCTTGTATCTTCTATAGTCCAGTCTGTAGAGCACGACGGATCTGACTGTCAGGATAATCATTATGCTTGAACACAGCTTTTGGAGGATCCAGCTCTTGTGTCAAACTCTCTGCATCTGAGATGGCGTAAGCTCTTCTCACCAATGTACTTAGGACCCTTTTGTTTTGGTACGATGGATGACAACTTGATGCCTGAAGATATCAGTCCGTATGCGTGAACTTCCGACAAACACTATGTTCTAATGTCCCATCATCCCTCCTGTAGACCAAGACATCTAAAAAAAGGAAGTTTTCCATCCTTTTCAACTTGAATCGTAAACGCCGTCTTCAGTGCCATGCCCTCAAAACCTTGCATAAATATAGCCACTTCGTCAGTTTGTTCAAAGTCGTGGAGGTGACACCCGACGCAACTTACGAGAGATGTCTTGCCTAACCTCATCAGCTAGATCGTCGGGAAACACGGACACCGCTTGTTCAACAATGGAAACGAATATTGTAATAGTAACATTCCTGAGTGTAGGGGCAAAATTCAATCCCCTTTCTAGTACTGCCAGAGTACCATAGTCCAGTTGTCATTAAATAAAAAATACGTCGGTGCCAACACATGGCTACAAAGCTTTGTTGTTTCTCCATCCAGGTTTTCAGCAATTAACTGCAAAAAATCTTCAAGAGCAACTCTGGTAAACGGACACAACATCAAGACTAACTAGAAAATCCGTGGGACTGAGACACAAAGACATCAACCGCTGAATAAAAACCAGAGAATTGGATATATGGTGTTCACATTTCCCGACAAGGCTAAATGGCTAAACACTTGGCTAAGTCGTAAGTAGGAGCGCCCAAATTGCTAAAAATAGGCCGAAGAAGCAATCCATGTTTGCACACCTTAGGCAAACCGTACGATCTCGGTGAGACTGCAGCACCAGTTCGAAGAACTTCTTAAGAACGTCGTCGGATAATGAACCCCTCTTCAAAAGGGAAAGCGTTTTGCGTTTTATACAATCAGTTGAATCGTTATGCGATTTTCGGTATGCCGGGTCTGCAAGCAAATGATCCATTTCACCCATATGATAGATCCACGAACGAAGAACCGTTGCATTTGCCCTTGTCCGCTGGTAGAATAACGGAATCCTGATCTTCTCTGATGGACCGGAACACGACTCTTTCAAGCGAAGAGATGCTATGTCGCAGGGGTGACACCCGACCCAACGTACGAGAGACCTCTTGCCTAACCTCATCGATTAGATCGTCGGGAAGTCTGGACACCGCTTGTTCAACGGTGGAAACGAATTCCTTAATGGTTACTTTACTGGGGGTAGAGGAAAAAATTAAATCCCCTCTACAATACTGTCAGAGTAGCGTCGTCCAATTGTTTGGTTGTGAGTTTTATAACAATATGTCGATGGGTGTCGTCATCTATTATTGTAGACGCAGAAGAAAACCGTTAAAACTTCGAAAATTGCCTACTGACGGCGTTAGCATTGATCGAATCTGATATTGCACAAGATGAACTGTCAATCCAATCTCATGATTCAGCAGACAGCTATGTCGAAACTTCCAAATGCAAATAAAATAAATCCTTGGGTATTAAATCGAGGTGTCTACGTGCGGAGAGAATGCGCTTCCTTCCTAAGGCAAAACCAGCACGCTTCTTAATGTTGTTGTCCATTCTTGTTTCAATGAGAGAAACAGTTCTGGCAAATTTAGTTAATGTACCTTCATTTCGGCATCTCAGCAGAAAAGTGAGGGCGCTCAACAACTTCTCCTTCTTCTAACGACGTTTATCAAATTTCCTTACAAGTTCAAATATCTCCTCTCCTGAAGATGAGGCCAGATGGACCGCCTAAGTATTGTGTCCAGATGACGATATGCTCCGGCTGGAGACCCGATATGAATACAACCGAATAAATAAAGAAATTACGGAAATCTATAAATTTTTGACGTACCCAGTCGCATCGAAGAAATTTACATACTAATTTCATAATTTATCTGTTGATATACTTCTTATTTTACTATGCTACTACATTACTATGACAAGTGCATTATCAGATGGAGCAACAATCAGACTTTATCTAAATACGTGTGTCTACGTAACTTTATTCAGTAACATCCAAAATACGGAGAATAGCTGATGACACTGACAGACTGACAGCAGTTAAAAATTCTAAACTACCAAAAACAATAAAAAACGTTGATTAACCATAAACTGCAACTGAACTATAACATGGTTTTCAGTCTCTCTTGCTGTCTTGTGTATACAAACACCCATGCATTCACGCAGTGCACAGTAATCATAATCTGACTGAAAATATTTCTTTTAATTTTACTGTGCCACTTTAATTCAATAGGACGTTATTATTTAATCAGATAGTTAAGTAAATACATAATTTCGGTAGTCTATTAATTAACGAAACAGAGTTAACGGAAACATTGCGAATCATGGGCATGCCAGAATTATTACTGTTACTAGAACTCACTCACTGTTAACACTAAACCGTTATCTAATGCACTTTAACGAGAAATGGGAATAGGACTGTGACAGAGAGACGTTGCATGCAAGAGATACGCGATGTAAATCAATGAGACCAAATGCGCAACATTAAATGACGTTAAATTGAAAAGATCTTAGCCAGTTTAGTACAAATATCAGCGCTGCGAGATAAGGTACATATGTTACCATAAGTCCGGAGCTCGTGGTCGTGCGGTAGCGTTCTCGCTTCCCACGCTCGGGTTCCCGGGTTCGATTCCCGGCTGCGTCAGGGATTTTCTCTGCCTCGTGATCACTGGGTGTTGTGTGCTGTCCTTAGGTTAGTTAGGTTTAAGTAGTTCTATGTTCTAGGGGACTGATGACCATAGATGTTAAGTCCCATAGTGCTCAGAGCCATTTCAATCTTCTGTAGACTTAGACGGCATTAAATATGTTTGTTCGGACTGTCTGTTATGACGCCTATCTCTGATACAATCTAGAAGTATCACATATGTCTCACGGCAATGGATAGTGTTGTACTGAACCGACACTCTGACGATTACTGCTTCCCACATACCTCTATTATTAAAGCATATATTGCCCATTCAGTTTCAGACGATTGTCGTGCTTCTAAAACTAACAAAGATCTACTGTGAGGCCCTGTTAAATTCTTTGTTTTAAATCGATTGAAACATGCCATGATCCGATATCATGGTATTGCTATGTCTGCTCTTGACACCAAAGAGTTTGTTACTTTTGTCGATGTAGTAAAGAGACTGAAGAAATGTGTGAAGTGATAGAAGAAATTATGCAGATATTTAAGGGAGACGAAAATTTATTGGTAATGGGGACTGGAATTTGGTAGTAGGAAAAGAGAGAGAAGCAAATGTAGTAGGTGAATGTGGACTGGGGGTAAGGTATGAAAGAGGAAGCCGCCTGGTAGAATTTTGCGCAAAGAATAATTTAATCATAGCTAACACTTGCTTTAATAATCATGAAAGAAGATTATATACGTGGAAGAGGCCTGGAGATACTGGAAGTTTAAAATAGATTATATAATAGTAAGACAGATATTTAGGAACCATGTTTTAAATTTTAAGACCTTTCCAGGACCAGATGTGGACTCTGACCACAATTTATTCGTTATGAACTGTAGATTAAAACTTAAGAAACGGCAAAAAATCGAGAATTTCAGGAGGTGGGACCTGTATAAACTGAAAGGACCAGAGGTTGTAGAGATTTTCAGAGGGAGCATTAGGGAACGATTGGCAAGAACAGGCCAAAGAAACACAGTAAAGAAGAGTGGGTAGCATTCAGAGATGAAATAGTGAAGGCAGAAGAGGATCAAGTAGGTAGAAAGACGAAGTCTGCTAGAAATCTGTCGGTAACAGAACAGATGTTGAATATAATTCATGAAAGAAGAAATTATTAAAATGCAATAAATGAAACAGGCGAAAGGGATTACAAACATTTAAGAATTGAGATCAACTGGAAGCGCAAACTGACTAACCAGGAATAGGTAGAGGACAAATGTAAGGATGTAGCGGCATATATCACTAGGGTAAGATAGATACCACCTACAGGAAAATCAAAGAGAATATTGGAGAAATGAATATCAAAAGTTCAGATGGAAAACCAGTTCCAAGCAGAGAAGTGAAAGCAGAATGGTGGAAGGAGTATATAGAGGGTCTATACAAGGGCGATGTATGGGAATGGAACAGGATGCAAATGAGGATGAAATGGGAGATACGATACTGCGTGAAGAGTTTGACAGAGCATTGAAAGACCTGAGCCGGAACAAGGCCGAAGCAGTAGACAACATTCCGAAGAACTACTGATAGCCTTGGGAGAGCCAGTCCTGACAAAACCCTAACATCTGGTGAGCGAGATGCATGAGACAGGCGAAATACCCTCAGACTTCTAGAAGAATATGATAATTCCAATGCCGAAGAAAGCACGTGTTGACAGGTGTGCAAATTATCGAAGAACTATCAGTTTAAAAAAGTCATGCTGCAAAATATTAACACGAATTCTTTACAGACGAATGGAAAAACTGGTAGAAGCCGACCTCGGAGAAGATCAGTTTAGCTTCCGTGGAAATATTGGCACACGCGTGGCAATACTGATCCTACGACTTACCTTAGAAGATAGATCAAAAAACGGCAAACCTACGTTTCTAGCATTTGTAGACTTATAGAAAGCTTTTGACAATGTTGACTGTTCTCTTTCAAATTATGAAAATGGCAGGGTAAAATACAGGGAGCGAAAAGCTATTTACAATTTGTACACGAACCAGATTGCAGTAATAAGAGTCGAGGGGCATTAAAGGGAAGTAGTGCTTGAGAAGGCAGTGATACAGGGTTGTAGCGTATCCCCAATGTTATTTGATCTGAATATTGAGCAAGCAGAACAGGAAACAAAAGAAAAGATTGGAGTAGGGATTAAAATCCATGTAGAAGAAACAAAAAGTTTGAGATGAGCCGACAGTATTGCAATTCTGTCAGAGGCAGCAAAAGACCTGGAAGAGCAGTTGAACGGAATGTACAGTGTCTTGAAAGCAGGATATAAGATGAACATCAACAAAACCAAAACCAAAACTAGGATAATGGAATGTAATCGAATCAAATCAGGTGATGCTGAGGGAATTAGATCAGGTAATGAGACACTAGAAGTAGTAGGTGAGTTTTGTTGATTGGGGATCACAATAAGTATTGGTGGTCGAAGCAGAGAGGATATAAAATGTAGACTGGCAATGGCAAGAAAAGCGTTTCTGAAGAAGAGAAATTTGTTAACATCGAGTATACATTTTAGCGTCAGGAAGTCTTTTCTGATAGTATTTGTACGGAGTGTAGCTGCGAATGGAAGTGAAACATGGACGATAAATAGTTTAGACAAGACGAGCATAGAAACTTCGAAGTGTGGCGCTAAGAAGAGTGCAGAATTTTAGGTGGATACATTATGTAACCTTGAGGAGATACTGAATAGAATTGGGGAGAAGAGGAATTTGTGGTACAACTTGATCAGATGAAGGGATCGATGGGCAGGACATTGTGAGGCATCAAAGGACCACCAATTTAATATTGGAGGCAAGGGTGAAGGGTAAAAGTCGTAGAGGGAGACCAAGAGATGAATACACTAAGCAGATTCAGATGGATGTAGGATGCAGTAGTTACTGGTAGACAAAGAAGCTTGCACAGGATAGAGTAGCATGGAGAGCTGCATCAAACCAGTCTCTGGACTGAAGACCACATCAACAACAAATTGTTTTTGGGTGTAGTTGACAATGTCTGCAAAACTACTTACCAAAAGTCACTAGTTTTTTTCTCTGATGCTACCGTTGTCTCACTATTGTGCTCTATAGTGGTAGTGTAGTGGTAGCTTCTGTGGTTCTACAGATGCATTCGTTTGAAGCGTTTATCATTCTATCGTGGTGGTACCCAGGATATCATCCATCCATTTCGCATCAGACTGCTTTCAAGAGTCCCACCATATTCTCGCATTTCGTAGAATACAGATTGATCCGCACTTCTTTAAAATCATGTTAAATAATGAGTTGTGTAACGTATTGAAGGGAGAAGGGCGATTCATCGAAATAAAGTTCATCCCCTAATACAGAGAAAATACCTAAACAATGAATGGATGCGTGAGCGAACGAATTTAGCAACAAAAACTGAGCCGCGCGGGATTAGCCGAGCGGTCTTAGGCGCTGCAGTCATGGACTGTGGACTGTGCGACTGGTCCCGGCGGAGGTTTGAGTCCTCCCTCGGGCATGGGTGGATGTGTTTGTCCTTAGGATAATATAGGTTAAGTAGTGTGTAAGCTTAGGGACTGATGAAATTAGCAGTTAAATGCCATAAGATTTTAAAAAAATCCTGACGTGGTTGAACAAGTTAATCAAAGAATGCAGAACATGATACCAGAGGAAATAAAATATATATTGATAGAATGATGAAATTTCGCAACAGCATTTCTAAATTCCATCATTCCTCTCGCTAGTAAATATCAAAGAAACGGAAATATGTAGGGACTTCAGAAAGTAATTTTAGCATGTCGTCCAAAGCTAAGACCATTTCACAACAAGAGTGGCACATTGTGAGAAGGGAGAACGTATTCAGGGTGCCCTGTAGAGGAAGTTTTGCTGAGGTATGGATAACGGGTGTATCCTATTGTGGGAACGAAATGACATGGTAACTGGGAATGAATTCCGAAGTTGAAATACGCGGGGAAGAATGAAATAAGGTCCTAATTGTCCACAGATTCACCGTGGAATTCTAGAGATATATGGACCAAATGCAATGTCGCGCTCTTCTGTAGTGAAATGAAGCCGACAGTTTGACCAAGACTGCACAGTATTGGGCTATGCTGACCCACCATACATCCCAGTTCTTCCACTACGCGATTCCCATCTTTTCGGCAAACTGAAAGAACGTTGGAGGGGGGGGGGGGGGCGAGAGATTTTTCTATGGTGAGGATATTCACGCAGTGTTTCTGGAATGGTCCTGTGACCAAAGAGCGGATTTCTATTGTCAAGAAACTGAGCTGTTGGTGGAACATCCCGACCATTATTTACAGAGACTTGGTATCTATGTTGAAAAATAGTGTGTTTTATCCATAATGTTTTTAAAAGTAGCGTAGCATTAAATAAAAGTTCCTTGACTTGTCGTTATTGTTTGCAAGCTACTTTTTGAATGTCCCTCATAAGAAATCAGAAAGAAAAAGGCAAGGCAACATTAAAACCACAAATATTACCCACTTCTTCTAATTAACCATTTAGCTTCAAAAGGTTTCAGTTTCTGCCTTGGTAAGCGTACTGTATTACTGCCAAAATGCTTAAGAGGAAACATTCCATTGCTGTAGAATGAATTTAAAAGAAACGCGTTTCTTGTTAGGGACCCCCTCTGAAGACTCCTTAGAAGATCCACTGGTACGGGTCGACCGATGTGTCAGCCAAGCTGATAGGCGTCACTGGAAGCGGAGATAGAGAGGCATGGAGTCAGCACACGATCTTGCGGCCGTTGTTGGTTTTTACGAAAGTAACCACTGCTTGTCGATGATCTCTTCAACTGGCGTCACATGGGCTGCATACACCCCACTTACCAACAGTACTCAGCAGACCTGGATGGTCACCCATCCAACTGCTAGCCAAGCCCAACAGCACTTAATTTGGGTGACCTGATGGGAACAAGTGGTAGAGTCCATGTAAATTACCATGGCCGTTACATGCGCGGTCAGCAGGGCACGCGTGGGGAGAGCGGTAACAGGGAAAGAGGGGGGGGGGGGGGGCGGTTGAAGGCATCACTGTAGAGGAAATGCTGAGTGCTGGAGGGGAAGTGCCGTTCTAAACTGAAGCCTACACTCACATTTTTTCTAAATATTAAGTGGAGCTCCTCCATGCCGACAGTTGCATAATGACAATTCAAAAAGATCTGTTACCTCTGCTTGGTTAATATCTAAAAAGAATTCCATTGAAAATGCAGTGACTTATTTTCGTCTGGCTTGTTAACCATATGTAACTTTCAGAGAAGTATCTTCAGTGACCAGTTTTGAATAAAACCTACACTTTTCACCTGCTGCTATGTTAAAATTAACTTCTTTTATCAAAATACAGTGAAATTTACAGAGTGTCACCTTATTAGAGTGTTGTGCAGACGCAGTTGTGAGAGAATTATGAGACAGTGACATATTAATTTAGGAACTGAGAAAAAGTAAGGTCGGTACCGTATGAAAAGTCACATCCTCGGTACAAAAATAAACGTGTAACTTCTTCACTTATATCGTTGCAAAGCTCATACGATTTCTCGTTTCACCAGCTACCAATGGCTCTTAAAAACCGCCTGTAGTTAGTGGAATGACACAGGAGATAATCAAGTTTTGCTTAATAACCATATGGCAAAATACTCTTCTCTTTGCATGCTATCACAGTCAAAATCTCATTCCGATATCACGCAGGATTTAAGAAATATGACAAATGCTGTAGAAATTTCACTCTGGTTTTATCGCTGGCGCGGTACGATCCCAAACGAGCGTGCTACATTAGATCAGTTTTCTCGAGATTGGTCACACAGATAGAGACCTCCATAAAAGTCTAATGCGAAATTCAATATCTTAGCTAAATTTCATATGCAGCAACATATTGTCTAATATGTACCAAACGCAAAATCATAGGGACCCACATTTTTCATTGCAAACTTCTCCGAATTTCGTGCAGTGCGTTACTTCCTTGTCAGTATGACCATTAAGGAAATTATGAGCACTTCATCATAAACCTAACATATGAACCTATAAGTAATGCAAAAATGTAATTTTTTACGGAATACTTTCTGTAAAATAGTTTGAGAAAAAATGCATAGCGTGCGCCTCAATTCTGTAATTACCGACCGGCCGAAAGGTGGCAAAGATTGAATGCCTCCCCTTCCGAACAAATGAATACACTTGCCCAGTGCTTAGGACGAAAATGGATCATTGCGCATCAGCCACTGTACCCTGCGCGGATTCGACCGGCATGACCGTTGGCTGAAGGAGGTACCCCACGTGCTGTATTCGCATTCTCGATAGCCACAAAATATATCATTCTTTGATCACAAAGCAAAACACCAAATACAATTGACAGCAATACACTTTGAGTGAATTAGATTCTACTTTAATGAGAAGATTAATTGAACTTCTTCGTAGCTGAGAAATAATGGAAAACAGAAGATTGCGTGAAGCGAGTCCTTTCCAACTTGTAGTATATAACAGCTTCCCAATGTAGAAGAAATGGAATATGAGAAAATGGTGATGAATGAGTGTATAAGTAGCAGTAACGCCAAGCACTATACTGCGCCGACAGGCAGTACTTATTAGCGGCACAAACCAAAGATTACAGCAAGTACGAAGTGCAATCGTCCAGTACATTACAGTAATTGCCATTCCTCTTGTCAACACCATCGATCATCGCGGACAGAGCGGACATGTGTGCAGAACTTAAGGACAAATGTAACTTTCTCATGATGTGCCATTGCAATGTAACATAGCTCGACGAAACTTGACCACACTTAGAAAGAACTGCTGCAGTGCAGCAGAGGAGGTAACTGAAAGAAATACACAATGAGACGAAGAAAAGTGATACTTTTATTGAAAGATAATTTTTACACTGATCACCGCTATTTCTGGTGGTACCCTGGACGTTACAAAAGGTGCGAAACGGTTCCTAATAGGGTGTGTAATGACCAGGGACGGGAATGTATCCTCTGCAAAGTGCTCCCATGTTGGTCATAAAGTTGATAAGGAGTTATTGCAGTGTTTCATTCCTCCACCTTCGGAGCTGATAACTGTTGGACGATCTTTGGTGCCTGTAACGTCTGGAATACCTCTCGACGACGCATCCAGCGCGTGCTCGATGGGATTTATGAGGGGGGAACGGGCAGGCCAGTTCATTCATCAAAGGTTCTCTCGTTCCAAGAGCTACCCACGCGGTTCGATGCGAAGTGAAGTAAGAACTAAATGCGCACCTGCAAAGATGCGCATGGGCAGTGCTACAATAACGTTAATCGCTCAGTCGACCGTCTCCAAGGATTTGGACATAGGTACGCACATGCGTCGCAATATTATGCCTCCCCACTCCACGAAAACCTGAACGACTGAAACAATCATGTTAGACAGCGTTTCCGAGACCAAGGTGTGTTCGCGCCTCTCACCTTGTGAGGGTTCGTCTAGAATCGCTACATAGACTGAACCTGCTCTCATCTCAGAAGAGCACACGACCTCCCCCCTTGTTGGTCGAATCCCTATGCTCCTGGGTCCGTTGCAGACGTGTCAACGATGTCAACGGAACACAACGTACTGATCTTCAGACAGTGAGACCACTCCCATTCAATTGCTATGCTATGGAGAGTGAGATCGCAAGCCTTGCATTGCTGTTAAATGTGGTTGCAATTACACGCACTGTTTGACGTGGGTCTGTTTTTGGCTGTTGTACAATGGTACACCGTAGCGGTCATATGCTGCTGTAGTTGACCGTGATCGACCACCTTCTCTCCTTCGGACATCTGTGCCTTGGCTAAAATGTAAATGTCCTGTGACTAGGGGCTCCCGTGGGGTAGACCGTTCGCCGGCGGCGATGAGGATGAAATGATGAGGACTAGACAACACAGCACCCAGTCTTTGAGGGGAGAAAATCACCGACACAGCCGGGAATCGAACCAGGGCCCTTAGGATTGACATTCTGTCGCACTGACCACTCAGCTACCAGGGACGTACCCTTCCACTCATGAAGTCATACAAATGGTGTCTCCGAACTATGTGGCAATGCGGTACATCTCCATCTTGCAGCATAACCGCTTGTTGACTGAAACACACTATCTCTTCGTATTCCTTAAACTGACTCGTGCTGTGAGCCCAGCCTCATTTAGCACAATAGTCACGCTGATGTCACGCCATATGACCTGCAGCTTTCTGGGCACGACTGGGAGAGCCCTGGAAAAATCATTTCCCACTTTCATTCATTTCCACTTAGTTTTTAATATGTTATCCGGCCCGAACTATCAGTTTAATAAGTCACAGCTGCAAAATACTAACTCGAATTCTTTACAGACGAATGGAAAATCTGGTAGAAGCCGAACTCGGGGAAGATCAGTTTGTATTCCGTAGAAATACTGGAACACGTTAGGCAATACTGACCTTACGACTTATCTTAGAAGAAAGATTAAGGAAAGGCAAACCTACGTTTCTAGCATTTGTAGACTTAGAGAAAGCGTTTTACAATGTTAACTGGAATACCCTCTTTAAAATTCTGAAGGTGGTAGGGGTAAAATACAGGGAACGAAAGGCTATTTACAATGTGTACAGAAACCATATGGCAGTTATAAGAGTCGAGGGACATGAAAGGGAAGCAGTGATTGGGAAGGGAGTGAGACAGTGTTGTAGCCTCTCCCCGATGTTATTCAATCCGTATATTGAATAAGCAGTAAAGGAAACAGAACAAAAGTTTGGAGTAGGTATTAAAATCCATGGAGAAGAAATAAAAACTTTGAGGTTCGCCGATGACATTGTTATTCTATCAGAGGCAGAAAAGGACTTGGAAGTGCAGTTGAAAGGAATGGACAGTGTCTTGAAAGGAGGCTATAAGGTGAACATCAACAAAAGCAAAACGAGGATAATGGAATGTAGTCGAATTAAGTCGGGTGATGGTAAGGGAATTAGATTAGGAAATGAGACACTTAAAGTAGTAAAGGAGTTTTTCTATTTGGAGAACAAAGTAACTGATGATGGTCGAAGTAGAGAGGATATAAAATGTAGACTGGCAATGCCAAGGAAAGCGTTTCTGAAGAAGAGAAATTTGTTAACATCGAGTATAGATTTAAGTGTCAGGAAGTCGTTTCTGAAAGTATTTGTATGGAGTGTAGTCATGTATGGAAGTGAAACATGGACGATAAATAGTTTGGACAAGAAGAGGATAGGAGCATTCGAAATGTGGTGCTACAGAAGAATGCTGAAGATTAGATGGGTAGATCACCTAAGTAATGAGGAAGTATTGAATAGGATTGGGGAGAAGAGTAGTTTGTGGCACAACTTGACCAGAAGAAGGGATCGGTTGGTAGGACATGTTCTGAGGCATCAAGAGATCACTAATTTAGCATTGGAGGGCAGTGTGGAGGGTAAAAATCGTAGAGGGAGACCAAGAGACGAATACACTAAGCAGATTCAGAAGGATGTGGGTTGCAGTAAGTACTGGGAGATGAAGAAGCTTGCACAGGATAGGGTAGCATGGAGAGCTGCATCAAACCAACCTCAGGACTGAAGACCACAACAACAACATGCTTTATCTTTGTGGTTCGTAAGGCTTGCTAGGCACTGTAGCAAACCGTTAAACACAACGTTGTCCTGTTCTTGAGTACATTTTTTTATTCCAGTGTCTCATAGGAGGCTAATAGCACGATCCTGAGAGGACAGAGCAAATCTGCGTGGTGGCAGCTTTTTATTATAACTCACGTTCAAGCAAATGCTTAGAGATGGCCGTAGTTGGTGCGTAGTCCTGCCCAGTCGTCGCTTATAGGGTGCCTAAAAGATGCTGCTTTCTCGGATAGCTATACAACAGTTCAAGCAAATCAATTATTGGTGTTTATTACTTAACTTTCGTTTACAAGAACGTGTTGCAAGAAATAGGCTACATGCAAACAATTAGTGTTCTTTGCTATATACAGAGTCCATGTAAGCAACTGATATAAGGCACAGTTTTCAGTATAACAGTTAGGATGGCGACTCTTCTAATGCCGGGTCTGCTAGTGCCCGGCCGTGGCAGGCAGGAGCGGCGCTTATATCCTCTTCTTGTAGAGGGCGCTCCTGTCGTGGTGAAGTCCTAGTCAGCGGACGTTGTCGTTAAGCCGGAACAGTTGTTACGGATTTAACATTGTTTTTAATTGGTATTGCATTAATTGCACAATACGCAGCGTCTGCTGGTGCGTTTCGGCGGTTCAGTCGTTAATATACACGTCGTTGCTCTTTGTCATCTGAATGCTTATGATAAGATTTGGCAGGACAACCTGGTGTATACGATGCAAACGTCCATCCCTGACATCTACATTAAGATTGTGGATGATTTCCTTCACCAGATGACCTTCGCTGCTCGGCGGGGAAAGCGCTCCAGTGCACGCAACATGCCGATGAGTAACACTCAGGGCTCTGTGCTGTTTCCTCTTCTTTTTCATGTCAGTGATTTGCCCGTCATCCGTCACTGCCATTTGGCGCAATGCGCCGATGACACGGCCCTTTATACGACCGGCTGCAATCCAGATCAACTCATTGTTCGCTTCCAAATGCAAATGGATAAACCGGTCACCAGGTGTCGCTCCAATAAGATGGCGCTTAATGCCGCCAAACTACGGCAGTGTATTTCACAGAACGACGCCCTATACTCCGCCACAACATGACAGTCGGGGGCGTCCGGGTCCCGTGCACCCAAGCTACTAAATATCACGGGATCTAGTTGGATAAGAAACTTTTCTTCCACCGCCACTCAGATTACACCAACCATAAAGGCTTAAAGTTGATAAAGGCCTTGTACCCGCTCTTCTCCAGCCGAGAACTGAATTTAGATACCAAGCTCCGGCTATATCACTCCATTGTCCTACCCTCCCTAACATATGGTTCCTCTGCGCGGGTGTTACGATCAGTAAGTTCCGGATGCTGATGCTCCAGCGCCTACAGAATAGATTAGATTAGATTAGATTAGTACTTGTTCCATAGATAATTAATAAGACACTTCGTAATGATGTGAAACATGTCAGGTTAATAAAAGGTGTCTATACGAGGTATTAAATTACATAAAATATTACATAATACTTAATATTTTTGTGGGCGTTGGGGAAATTACCCACTTACTATATCCAAAAAATCATCTAATGAGTAGAAGGAGTTGTCATTACGAAATTCTTTTAATTTCGTTTTAAATGCTATATGGCTATCTGTCAGACTTTTGATGCTATTAGGTAAGGGACCAAAGACTTTTGAGGCAGCATAATTTACCCCCTTCTGGGCCAAAGTTAGATTTAACCTTGAGTAGTGAAGGTCATCCTTTCTCTTAGTGTTGTAGCCATCTACACTGCTATTACTTTTGAAATCGTTAGGATTCTTAATAACAAATTTCATAAGTGAATATATATATTGTGAGGCTACAGTGAAGCTCTCTAGCTCTTTAAATAAGTGTCTGCAGGATGATCTTCGATGAGCTCCAGCAATTATTCTGATTACACGCTTTTGTGCAATGAACACTCTTTTACTCAATGATGAGTTACCCAGAATTTGATGCCATACGAAAGCAGAGAATGAAAATAGGCATGGTAAGCTAATTTACTGAGATGTATATCTCCAAAATTTGCAATGATCCTAATAGCGTAAGTAGTTGAACTCAAACGTTTCAGCAGATCTTCAGTGTTTCTTTCCAGTTCAACCCCTCATAAATGCATACACCTAGAAATTTTGAATTTTCTACCTTAGCTACCGATTTCTGATCGAAGTCTATGTTTATTATTGGTGTCATTCCATTTACTGTGTGGAATTGTATGTACTGTGTTTTGTCAAAGTTTAATGAGAGCTTATTTGAAGAGAACCACTTAGTGATTTTCTGAAAAATGTCGTTTACAATTTCACCAGTTAATTCTTGTCTGTCGGGTGTGATAGCTATACTTGTATCATTGTCAAAAAGTAGCAGCTTTGCATCTTCATGAAAATAGAATGGCAAGTCATTAATATGTATTAAGAGTAGCAAAGGACCCAAGACCGAACCTTGCGCCACCCCATTCTTGATTGTTCCCCAGTTTGAGATATCGCCATTTTTTTTTTTTTTTGCACATTATGTGAAGTGCTTATTCAATAAAATTCTCAGGTGGAGTCTTCACGCCCCTCCACTCACCAGGATTGTCACACTGCTTGAGAAGACAAATACGGCCCTTCTCAGGACGACCATTTGCCGTAAGGCTCGCCAGCTATACAGTACAGTGGACGCCCTCCGTGACACGGTCGCTGGACACCAAACCATCGGCACCACAGTTCCACGGTGCTGTCACCGACACCCCGTTCCGCTCACCATCCCGGAGGACTCGGATTTGTGCTATGACTGACGATATGCCCAATACGACCACGTTTTTCTGTCCATTTTCATAGAGTCACTAACAGTGGCCTTTTCCACTCCATCCACTTTTCTCTTTGGCCATAGAGTTGGCACATTGCTGCACCCCTCCTCTGTACTTCCACCGTCGGAGGGTGGCACGGAACTTAAAGTTTCACCGCCACACCTTCAATGTCCTATGCTGGGCTGTTAATCAGCCGTTGCTTTGAGTCTCCTCTCACTTGTCCACCGAGACAGTTGGACCGGATCTGAAGCGGTGACGCTGTGTGTTAGTAAACTGCCACAAAAAAATTAATCTGAACGGCGAGCATGAGAACATACTTTAGAATCAGCGGTTTCAACATTCATTGCAACTGACACATTGCATCATATTTGTTGGGCAGTTTTTTGGGAAAACCATTTAGCTGAACGTGTGAGCGTAAAACGCTTTAACTGAAATTCAGCTAAGTTTACGAACCGCACTCATAGCGAAAAATAGTTTCATATTTGTGCCATCGCATTACGATGGCCGATGTAAAAAACGCTGTTTCCGTAAGTAGGTCGAGCCGTTATGGGCACTGCGGTTTTACATGCATCCCTTCCAGGAAATTGTTATTTTACACGTGCTGTTGCTGCGCAGTGCCCCTTCCCCAATGCTAATGTGCCGCCTCTACGTCATTTTTCTATCTGCTGTTTGGCCCTTATCCCACTAGCGCTGGTGCTCGTACGCCAGTGCCTGCCGTAGGTTGTCCACAGCGGTAATTCCGCTGCTGTTTACTCCGGGAAATGGCAGTAAAACGGAGAACGTGCTGCCACTTAAATTTCCTTCCCGCCAACTCAGCAACGTTATTTGATCGATAAGAGCAAGGAGATGAAATTTGAGTGCACCGCTTTTAACGAATACTGTGGTCTTTATCGCACAGCCATCTCATTACGTAATGGGACTCATATCGTAAATTATGACTGTCGCTTATTTTAGAGCGAAAATCATTATCGTTTTACTATAGCCTAGGTTACGGACGTAATCAATAAAATTTCTGAGCTGAAACAAAGACAGGACAGTAAAAGAATTGCAGATGTCGACCTCGTCTCTCTACATAATGCAACGCAAAATGCAGTCGCTTGCAGGCCGAGGAAGTAAATCAGATCAATATTGCAAAAGCATGTCAGATGAGTGATCACGGCGAACGTGGGTTGGCATTTTGGAGGCTATGTACTCGAACATTCCTATAGGGACATTGTGGTTAGTGATAGTGAGCAACATCAGTTGGCAGAACTGAACCAACTGTACTCCATGTGACCGATTGCATGCCGCATTGTGGCTGATACGAAAAATAGGAAAAATTCCAAGTAAAACAGCAAGCATGTACACTGAAAAGCCAAAGAACCTGGTACACCTGTCTAATATCGTTTAGGGTCCCCTAGAGCACGCAGAAGTGCCGCAACACGACGTGGCATGCACTCGACTAACGTCTGAAGTAGTGCAGGAGGGAACTGACGCCATGTATCCTGCAGGGCTGTCCATAAATCCCAAAGAGTACGAGGGGTGGAGATCAATTCCGAACTGCACGTTGCAAGATATCACAGATATGCTCATTAAGGTTCGAGTCCGGGGAGTCATGTGGCCAGTGGAAGTGTTTAAAATCCGAGGAGTGTTCCTGGAGCCACTCTATAGTGATTATGACGTGTGGGGTGTCGCATTTTCCTGCCGGAATTGCTTAAGTCCGTCGGAATACATAATGAATGGATGCAGGTGATGAGACAGGATGCCTGCGTACGTGTCACCTGTCAAATCATATCTAGACGTATCAGGGGATCCATATCACTCCAATTGCACGCGTCACACACCTTTACAGAGCCCAACACCGGCTTGGAAAGTCCCCTGCTGACATGCAGGTTGCATGGATTCATAAAGTCGTTTCGATACCCGTACACCTCCATCCGCTGGATACAGTTCGAAACGGGACTGGTACGATTAGGCAACATGTTTCCAGTCATCAACAGTCCAATGTCGGTGTCAACGGGCTCGGGTGAAGCGTAAAGATTTTGTGTTGTGCCGTTATCAAGGGTACACGGGTGAGCCCTCGGCTCCGAAAGCCCTTATCGACGATGTTTCGTTGAATCGTTAGCACGCTGACGCTTATTGATGGCCCAGCGTTGAAATCTGCGGAAGACTTGGCACTTCATGAACTATTCTATTAAGTCGTCGTTGATCCCGTTCATGCAGGATCTTGTTTCGGCCGCAGCGATGTCGGAGATTGATTTTTTATCAGATTCATGATGTTCGCGGTACACTCGTGAAATGGTCGTACGGAAGAATCTCCAGTTCATCGCTACCTCGGAGATGCCATGTCCTATCGCTCGGGCTCCGACTGTAACACCACGCTGAAACTCACTAAAGTCTGGATAACCTGCCATTGTGCTAGCAATAACCAATCTAACAACTGCGCCAGACACTTGTTTCCTTACACAGGCGTTGGCGACCGCAGCGTTGTATTCTGCCTGTTTGCATGTCTTTGGATTTGACTACGCATGCCTAAACCAGCCTCAGTGTATATTGTTTGAATGCTCTCTGTTATAATGTAGCGTAGAATCTTTTCGCGGAATACTATGAGTCTACAATGATGAGTCAGCGGAAAAATGCACCTAGTGAAGCACAAAAAAGGCGAATATGCACCTATTTATGAAAAAGGCTCCTAAAAAGAGGTAGCAGCCTTTTCATTCTAGATTTGTCAGCATCTTAAAAAATTTTCCCAAATACATTATCCTTCGAGCATATTCGCGCTCTTTTAACATGCAACTCACTCCCACAGCTCTACAAACTGTGACTCGCTCACACCCTATAGTCCATTGCTATAAGTCACTCACACGCATTTGACCATTCTCGCTCTCTCATTCTGCTCAACTCATTGACATTATCATTATCTCTTTGTGTTCTGTCCGTCTCACAGCCATAGTCTCCCTCTTTCTGTTCTGCTACTACTACTCCTACTACTACTACTACTACCACCGCTATCCCCTTTCACTGTCTCTGTCTCCCTCTTGCTCTCTCTTACTGCTACTTTCACTTTCCTTCCTTCCCATTGCTGCTGCCTCGTCTCACTGGCAATGCCCCTCTCTTCCACGCTGTCATTATTGTCTCCCATTATCACTGCCTCTCATCTAGTTCCTTCGCTTTATTCATCTTCCACTAGCACTATCTTTTTCAATCTTTTGCCAGCACTGTTCCGTCACTGTCAACTATATTCCATAGCCACTGTGTTTCCCCCATTCTCTCACACTGCCGTTGTCTCCTTCGTTCTTTCTGTGCGACAAAGTCGCGCGGGATTAGCCGAGCGGTCTCAGGCGCTGCAGTCATGGACTGTGCGGCTGGTCCCGGCGTAGGTTCGAGTCCTCTCTCGGGCATGGGTGTGTGTGTCTGTTCATAGGATAATTTAGGTTAAGGAGTGTGTAAGCTAATGGAATGATGACCTTAGCAGTAAAGTCCCATAAGATTTCACACACATTTGAACATTTGCGCGACAAACAATTTCTACTATCTTCCTGAGTTTATTAATTTTTCATCTTTTTCCCACTTTCACTATCTCTCAGTATAAAAAGAGCGAAAACGTTCGCATGCCAAAATTTTTGGGAACATTTTTAAAAGTGCAGAGGAACGTAGAACGAGTTAGCTTTTACCCCATTTTTCAGTCAATCTTTTAATAAACTGCAGCTTATTCGACTTTTTTTGGTCCCAATAGGAGAATTTTTCCGATTATTTCCTTCTTTTCCCTGCCACAGCAGGGAATGTCATTGATATGAAAAGATATTTATGGGCCAGTGAAATATTGATACTTTACTTATGTGAAACTGAAATAATGCAAGACTATATAATTTTACACCATAGACGGGATATCATAAGCTCCAAAAATTTTTGTGTGTTTCAGTTCTATAACGTGGGGTTACCAGACTCGCTCTGATGTTAACTGAGATACGTTACAGCATATTTCTCAGTACTTCGTCACCTTATAAACTGCGTTTTCGCGACACACCGGATTTTACATGCGTATTTTACGTGTACAAGCAGGGTAAATTTGAACCTCTGTATCTCGGACACAGGAAAACGTATCAGGAAAATTCTCAAGGTTGTTCGTTGTGCATAGCCGTCATGGAATCCACGGCTCGTTGTTGGTGCTCAAAAACCACATTTTTCAGCTTTTCTCAGGAACCGCCCATGAACTAAATGATGCCTACGTAAACCTCCAAAGGAGCTCCGTAGACCACATCTAACACAAAAAGAACCGAAAGACTTACTCCATTTGCATAAACTGCGGGAAATGTGTAGTGTTGAAACTCTGACCCCGTACTATAGGATAGTTACAGTACGAAGATCCTTCTGTTAGGTATGTAAGTGGTCCCAAGCCTAAGGTCTATTCAGAAGAATAACTTGTCCCTTGTTCGTAGCACCAACAGCACCAGAGGTACGAGCTCGGAAAAATCCCATTTCTATGCTCGGCAATTTGGAATCTAGTAGGCAGCGCATGCCGTCGCATACGTACCGATGGTCGCTGCCCACTGCGAAAATGAATGCCACTTGTTGGTGCTGCAGACACGTGTCGCGGTACGGAAAGTTTACAATCGGAGCAGAGGCGACATTATACCAACGATATTGGGTGCCAATGGGGAAATCCACTTATATAAGCCACCGTGACAGAGGGCAGACTGTTATGGTCCAGCGCTTGGAAGCGAACACCACGGAAACTGCGGTTGGTCGGTTGTACTCGCGCTGCTGGCGTGAGCTTCAATGGAAAGTGACTAAAGGACGGTGAAACCAAGAGTAGGCGAGAAAGTGTTCAATGTCCACGCCTCATCGCAGGGTAAGGAGGTCGGACGCTTGTTCGCTATGTAGGGGACGGAGGCTGGAGATCTGTATCAGATCTCAAAGCTGAGCACAGTGGCCGTTATAGACACAAGTGCTTTGGAGCGCAACCGTTCAGCGCATATTGGACTCCGCACCAGACGACTCTAAACTGCTACCACCTTCATGTATTGCGGTGGTTCCAACCCTTAGGAAAATAACACTCTGAAGGTTAAATTGTTTTTCCTGACGAATAAAAACAAAATGGTACACTTACGTGTCGGTAATGTAACTAAATTATTTTAAAAGATAATTGTTATTATTACCCATTTCGGCCTCCAGGACAGTGATTAACTTGAGTGTTACATTACTATTCATTTTTTCCTTGTTTCCGTAGTTTTTTTCTCTTCCCAAAACCTCTTCATTCTCTGGCTGTGTTCCTGTTTCCTTTCTTGTGTGCACATTTTGCCTGTTCTCTCCCTTCCTTTTACTTCAAATTTCGTGTTCATAATTTTGTTTCTGAATTTGTCTCTTTCATTTATCACTTCAGTACTGATCCCTGCTTGTTTTAGGTCTTCTGTTTCTTGAAACCAACTGGTTTGTTTGATTGAACTATTTACTACTTCAAAAATCCTCTTTAAGGGTTGTTGTTGCGGTGTGTTCATAAAATTGTTTGGTTAGTATCTTCATCCACATACCATTTCTATGTATTGCGCCAAAAATTTTTCTGAGGTGTTTACGTTCTTTTTTCTGTCTCTGTGATGGCCAATGCTCGAATTGTGATCGTTTCTGATGTTTAGAGTGCTTCTGGTGGCGTAAATGTACTGAAGTGCCAGAGTTTAGCCTGTCTGAAATATTTGTTTCATTATAGTGTACTTATGTCAGTTTGTATACTTCCTGAAGTTTTTCTGTTATTTGCTTGATGGATGCCTTGTTTGATCCTCCTATTTTTATATAGTCCCTAAGATATCTGAATTTTTTCACTGTTATCCATTCTGTGTTTTGTGTACATGGTATTATTGTTGTGCTTTCTTTCCATATACTGCGTCTTCACATACGATATTTAAGACGTGAGATAATTACTGTTATTACTATTTATTAACACTGTAACACAGATGATGATAGTTCCCAATAATAACTTTATTTTTCAGTGCGTTTTTTTCATTAACGTGTGACGCAGTGTGGTGGAAGTTACAACTTGCGAAATGAGTGAGTGGAATTATTTCTCTCGCAGTCCACTCACTACACATAGATCTTTTATTTTGTACCATGGACCTATGACAGTAAGAGTAAGACATACATGTCACATGTCCCAAAAAAATGCTTTATCCGAGTTGTGCGTAGTTCCAACAATATACCAGAAATAGTCTCTTTAATCGTTTCACAAATCAGCAGTAAGTATGTAATGTCTACCACACCGCTGCAGGACTTACATTACATTATTATTATTATTATTGTTCTTGTTTATATTATTATTGCCAGTATTCATGCACAAAGAACTGGCATCCTGAATTCAACATGTGTCAATTCAGAAGTAGGGTGTCCGTATTAAAGTAAGGTACAAACAGTAAGTATAGTGCACACATTTTAGATGACGATGTACACTAAGGTGACAAAAATCAAGAGCTACAGATATGCACGTATACATTTGGTGGTAGTATCGCACACACGATGTATAGAAGGGCATTGCAATGGCAGACCTGTGATTTGTACTCACGTGATCATGTGAACATATTTCCGGTATAATTATTATGGCGGCACGACGGGAATTAACATATTTCTAACGCGGAGTGGTAGTTAGAGCTAGGGTCAAGGGATATTGCAATTTCGTAAATGGTCCGCGACTCCAGTATTCCGAAACCCACAGTGTCAAGGCTGTGCCGAGAATACCAAACTTCAGGTATTAATTCTCACCGCGGGCAACGCAGCGGCCGATAGCTTTCACTTAAAACGAGAACGGCGGCGTGTGAGTAGAGTGGTCAGTGCTAACAGACAAGGAACAAGGCGTGAAATAACCGCAGAAATCATTATGGCACGTACGACTATCGTATTCATTAGGAGAGTGCGGTGAAATCTGGTGTTAATGGGGATACGGCATCAGATGACCCACGCGAGTGCCTCGCTAACAGTACGTCGCCTGTAGAGTCCTTCCTTGGCTCGTGACCATATCGGTTGGAGCCTAGACAACTGGTGAACCGTGGCCTGGTCAGATAAGTCCCGATTCCAGTTGGTAAGAGCTGATGATAGGGTTGGAATGTGGCGCAGACCCCACGAAGCCGTGGACCAAAGCTGTCACTGCTACGGTCGCAGGTTCGAATCCTGCCTCGGGCATGGATGTGTGTGATGTCCTTAGGTTAGTTAGGTTTAAGTAGTTCTAAGTTCTAGGGGACTGATGACCACAGCAGTTGAGTCCCATAGTGCTCAGAGGCATTTGAACCATTTTGAACCAAAGCTGTCTACAACGCACTGTGTAAGCTGGTGGTGGCTCAATAATGGTGGGGCTGGGTTTACGTGGAACGGACAGAGTCCTCTGGCCCAACTGAACCGATCATTGAGTAAAAATGGTTATGTTTGGCTACCTGGAGATCATTTGCAGCCATTCCCATCCCAAACAACGGTGGAATTGTTATGAGTGTCAATGCGCCATGTCACTGGGCCACAGTTGTTCGCGATTGGTTTGAAGAACATTCTGGATATTTTGAGCAAGTGATATGGCCATTCAGATCGATCGACATAAATTCTATTGAAAATTTATGAGACATAATCAAGAGGTCAGTTCGTGCACAAAGTTCTGCACCGGCGACACTTTCGCAATTATGGACGGCTACAGAGGCAGCATGACTAAATACTTCTGCAAGGGACTTCCAATGATTCGCTGAGGTCATGCCAGGTCGAGCTGGTGCTCTACGCCAGGCTAAATGAGGCTCAACAGCTTAGGAGGTATCCAATGGATTTTGTCCCCGCAATGTAGAGTTTTGCTGAAGCAACTATCTTTACGAATACGAATGATACAGAGGACAGAGAAAGCATGTATTGTAACAAGTTTCTACCCTGAGTGTGGTTAAACAGCTTTGTTTTCCAATCAAAAGTTGTATGCAGCACTCACGATGCACCAAGAATTGAATTACTTCCATATATCTACACAAACATAGAAGAGGCTCCGTTTGTTTGTTTGTAATTCATACAGAACTACATTTTTTTTCTCCAGTCTTGATGAAATTTTGGACGATTTACCTTCTGGACAAGACGAAGATCACTGTCCACGTAAGATTTCGTAATCTGACTTGAAACACATATGTGTGTAATATATAAAGGAGAAACGAAGAGTCTCTAAACTTCTACAGAATCCCCTAATGAGCATTTGGGCGGATATAGCCTACATGTTTTTTTTTTAATAAATGTAAATGAGTACGTTGTTGCCAAGCACCTCGATGAGTATTTAATTTACTTACTTCGAAGTTCTCGGCTGATTTACTTCTAATTTCTACGTTCAGATGTAAAAATGAAGGATATTAATTAAAAATTAAATGCCTGAAAACGAAATATTTTGTGGCAAACCGACTGTATTTCCTAACGGGAGAATAAAATACCGCGGCAACATCGTTACTGAAGATAGTACCATCAGATATAACTAGATCGTGGGACGAGAGAGAGCTGGAGACTTCGACAGAAACAGTATTACAAACTCATTTATTAGTTGCCGTTGTTACCGATGACATAGACTGCAGAAGATGCTTTTAGTCTGTGTTTCATGGGTATTTTTATTATTAAAATCCACAGTGTTATACAAACGCTAAGGCAGATCGTGAATAACGTACCAACAAAAATTATTACATCGCTGGCCAATCAGAAGATCGAATAGAGCCCGGTATATACGAGGTGTGACGTAGACTGTTAGAACAGTTCGAGTCGTGCTCAATCACAGACATACTCGAAACAGCGAAAATTGAGCAGAAACGATATTCGAAACAGTGAAAATTGAGCAGAAACGATATTCGAAACAGTGAAAATTGAGCAGAAACGGTAAAGACAAATTCTCCAAAAGCAACAGATGGAGTAACTAATCGTCTACAATGAGCATCAGCAAGGCACAGAATCAACCACTTAATGTGGCAGATATTAAATACCCAGGACAACCTTGGGCACTGCAGTTGTTCAAACTGTAGAAAAGGATGGTAAAAATAAGCAGTGCTAATAGTGCTACTGACTCGTTATTTCGTGGTTTAGTAAAACACCTACAAAAACCAAGCATTATTTATCTTTCGTCATTGTACAAATAAAAGTATTCAGAGAAAATTCTTTTTCACTCATTAGTTTGGTTGGGCTCTAATGTTGTTGATGGCTGGGGGAAAGGGGGTGGGGGCAGGCACTAGCTAATTTCGACTGCAATCAGATAATTTTGGACCCACTGATCTAATGACAGCATAATTACGATTGCAGTGGGTGAGTAATTAACGGGACTAGACCGTGGATCGATGGAAATGTGTCACCTGGTCGGATGAGTAATGTTTCTTGCAGCGCCTGATCACTTTCCGTGTCTGGGTACGCCGCCAACCGTGCGAAAGGTGCACCACGCTACGGACGCAGGCCAATGGAGCAGTATTATTCTGCTATGGCTCATTCCTCTGGGCTTTCGTGTCACTCGTGGTAGTAAAAGGAGGCATCTCGACAACTGTGATCTACCTGAACACTACTGCGGATTAACCGAATCCCTTCATACATGATGTCTTCCCCATCTGTGATGGAATCTGGTATCGGGATAAATGCCCATGTCACAAGACTAGAAGTGTGCTGCAGTGTTAGTGGAGCATGATCGTGAACTGACTTTGGTATCTTGGCCACGAAATTCGTCTGAGCTGAATCCGATGGAACACACCTGGGGCACTGTTTGGCTCCAACTCAACGCCCAAAAACCGTAATTTAGGGGAACTGTGTGACCAGCGCTCAGAAATATGTCATATACCTCTGAGAACCTACCAGGACTTTTCGAATCCGTTCCGCACAGAATCGTCGCTATACTGAGTTCCAAATGTGTACGAACAGTATTACGCATATGTTTTAGAATATTTTGGCTCATTAGTGTATGATGTGAATGATGAAGTGTGTACAGTGCTGTGTGGAGCTGTGAAGACATGACGAAGAGTGCCCATTTGATTGCATTGCATTATGAGCTGTAAGATTAGTAACACTAGCATCAAGAAACCTTCTCAGGTGCCAATTCAGTTAATGGAATTAAATAGATGACACTGTGACAACGAAACGTCACCATCTTGATCTGATATTTTAAGAGAAAAAAACCCACAAGAAACCAGCCCCAGCAGTCAATCCTGCGCAAAAGCTCGGACCATAATTCCGATTTTACGCTGTTATGACCTTTTGAAAGTACAGCTTTTAACCTTTTGTGTGCAACGTTTCTTTGCCAGTCGCTCTGCCGCAATGCACGCTCTTAATGCCCGAGGGTGAAGTACTACACAGTGGAGTGAGTAGAGCCGGGTTCTCCTACGGGGAAGGAATTTTGCGTCGCGCGAAGAGGACAGCGCGTTTTGCGTCGGCAGCGACGCGAAACTTACGTAACTAGTGTGTTTCTGATTGCGCAGAAAATGAAAGTGGAAACGCATTAGCTACTTGACTCCACGCGGACTGTCTGAGTACATTACGTGAAAGGAATTTTCTGGCAGATGATTTTTTGTTATGTACAAGTAATTCAGGGAAAAACGTAAACATTTTACGAGTCTGTAGCACAGAACAAAACCCTCAGATACACACTGCCACAAAATGATGTTCATATATTCCAGTGAGTTTTGTACAGGAAAGTAGACTTTCCACTGCAGCTTCACCTATATACGTGCTCGACAGATATATTGAACATTCCTCCCCCTCTCCTTCTCTATGTTCACCTCTTTCTCCCTCTGCCTGTCTGCCTCATCCTCCCATCTTTATATATCTCCTCATCTCCACTGTCTCTCCAACTCCTCTTCCACATTCTGTTTGTCCATTTACTCCACCCTCTCTCTCTGATCATATCTTTCTCCCCGCTCCCTGTGACCATATGCATTTCCGACTCTGTTTTTCCATCTCCACTTCCTACTCTTCTTTTTCTATCTGCCCACTACTCCCCTACACCTTCCATTTGCTTCATGCATCTTCCCCTCCGTCCCTCTCTCTGTGCATTTACTCATCTACCTTACTCTGTCTCACCCCTCCGCATCAACCTTAACCTGTCCCCAGCCATACTCATCAGCATGTGTAGCACCTACTGCACAGTTCAAAAAAGCAGGCCGATATTGCTTACATAACATGTCTTTCATGCATGGCACCCTACATATCATGAGCTCGAGAAAATTTATTTGCACCTGATATACAGGCCGCCAGGCAAAGAAGGGAACAATTGACAGTAATGGGGTAGAGAAATACAGTAGAAGAAGAATGGGTAGCTTTGAGGGATGAAGTAGTGAAGGCAGCGGAGGATCAAGTAGGTAGAAAAACGAAGGCTAGTAGAAATCCTTGGGTAACAGAAGAAATATTAAATTTAATTGATTAAAGGAGAAAATATAAAAATCCAGTAAATAAAGCAGGCAAAAAGGAATACGAACGTCTCAAAAATGAGATCGATAGGAAGTTCACAATGGCTAAGCAGGAATGGCTAGAGGATAAATGTAAGGATGTAGAGGCTTAGCTCAGTAGGGGTAAGATAGATACTGCCTACAGGAAAATTAAAGAGACCTTTGGAGATAAGAGAACCACTTGTATGAACATCAAGAGCTCAGATAGAAACCCAGTTCTAAGCAAAGAAGGGAAAGCAGAAAGGTGGAAGGAATATATAGAGGGTCTATAAAAGGGCGATGTGCTTGAGGACAATATTATGGAAATGGAAGAGGATGTAGATGAAGACGACATGGGAGATACGATACTGCGTGAAGAGTTTGACAGAGCACTGAAAGACCTGAGTCGAAACAAGGCCCCAGGAGTAGACAACATTCCATTGGAACTACTTACGGCCTTGGGAGAGCCAGTCCTGACAAAACTCTACCGCCTGGTGAGCAAGGTGTATGAAACAGGCGAAATACCTTCAGACCTCAAGAAGAACATAATAATTCCAATCCCAAAGAAAGCAGGTGTTGACAGATGTGAAAATTACCGAACAATCAGTCTAATAAGCCACAGCAGCAAAATAGTAACACGAATTCTTTACAGACGAATGGAAAAAGTAGTAGAAGCCACTGATCTTACGACTTATCTTAGAAGAAAGATTAAGGAAAGGCAAACCTACGTTTGTAGCATTTGTAGACTTAGAGAAAGCTTTTGACAATGTTGACTGGAATACTCTCTTTCAAATTCTAAAGATGGCATGGGTAAAATGCAGGGAGCGAAAGGCTATTTACAATTTGTACAGAAACCACATGGCAGTTATAAGAGTCGAGGGACATGAAAGGGAGGCAGTGGTTGGGAAGGGAGTAAGACAGGATTGTAGCCTCTCCCCGATGTTATTCAATCTGTATATTGAGCAAGCAGTAAAGGAAACAAAAAAAGATTTTGGAGTAGGTATTAAAATCCATGGAGAAGAAATAAAAACTTTGAGGTTCGCCGATGACATTGTTATTCTATCAGAGGCAGAAAAGGACTTGGAAGAGCAGTTGAATGGAATGGACAGTGTCTTGAAAGGAAGATATAAGATGAACATCAACAAAAGCAAAACGAGGATAATGGAATGTAGTCGAATTAAGTCGGGTGATGGTAAGGGAATTAGATTAGGAAATGAGACACTTAAAGTAGTAAAGGAGTTTTTCTATCTGGGTAACAAAATAACTGATGATGGTCGAAGTAGAGGCGATATAAAATGTAGACTGGCAATGGCAAGGAAAGCGTTTCTGAAGAAGAGAAATTTGTTAACATCGAGTATAGATTTAAGTGTCAAGAAGTCGTTTCTGAAAGTATTTGTATGGAGTGTAGCCATGTATGGAAGTGAAACATGGACAATAAATAGTTTGGACAAGAAGAGAATAGAAGCTTTCGAAGTGTGATGCTACAGAAGAATGCTGAAGATTAGGTGCGTAGATCACATAACTAACGAGGAGGTATTGAATAGGATTGGGGAGAAGAGAAGTTTGTGGCACAACTTGACGAGAAGAGGGGATCGGTTGGTAGGACATGTTCTGAGGGATCAAGGGATTACCAATTTAGTATTGGAGGGCAGCGTGGAGGGTAAAAATCGTAGAGGGAGACCAAGAGATGAATACACTAAGCAGATTCAGAAGGATGTAGGTTGCAGTAGGTACTGGGAGATGAAGAGGCTTGCACAGGATAGAGTAGCATGGAGAGCTGCATCAAACCAGTCTCAGGACTGAAGACCACAACAACAACAACAACACGCAAAAAAGTTGATAAAACAGGTTGATACTAAAACTTCCTGGCAGATGAAAACTGTGTGCCACACCGAGACTCGAACTCGGGACCTAAGCTACGTCACCGCAATGTCCTTTCTTTCAGGAGTGCTAGTTCTGCAAGGTTCGCAGGAGAGCTTCTGTAAAGTTTGGAAGGTAGGAGACAATGTACTGGCAGAAGTAAAGCTGAGAGGACGGGGCGTGAGTCGTGCTTGGGCAGCTCAGCCGGTAGAGCACTTGCCCGTGAAAGGCAAAGGTCCCGAGTTCGAGTCTCGGTCGGGCACACAGTTTCAATCTGCCAGGAAGTTTCATATCAGCGCACACGCCGCTGCAAAGTGAAAATCTCAATCAGGTTGTTACTAAACGAACACAGTATACTTGTTACCCATCGCAGTCTACATGTCAGGACACAGTATTTCTTGCCCTTGACGTGTAGGCTGCCCTGCAAAGCGTGTTGATTTGGTAGGCTGATACTGTCCCAAATAAAGGCTTCTCTTTAGGGTAACACATATGCCATTGGCTGTATGCCATTACCTACATGGCATTACCTGATCTACTATTGGAGCTAGGAAGTTATAAGCCCCACAGTGTTGATACTCATGAAGCCTGATGATACTAGGCCAAGTTTGCTTAAAATCGATCGAGGGGTTTTAGAGGAGTTATCAGACACACTCATATATATACCCTGCTTTAAATATGTAATAGGTAAAGTATTTAACATTACGCAAAACAGTTTCTTGTTATGTATTGTTTGTCATATTAGTGTGATCATCAGTAAGGTCACTTACTGAAAATAAAATTTGCTTGAGTACAATGTCAATTGTCTGAGTAACTTCAATAAGAGGTGTTATAGGTGTGTCAGTGTTGGACCTGGGGATGAGAGCTGCGATGACGAATAATATTAAGATACTCTTTCACATTTTCAGTGAGCGATACGACAACTGAAGGATTGCTCCTATCGTTTTCCTCACATTCTAGAAATCTCAGCTTGCCCCAGCAGCTGTCTCTATTCTTTTTTACAGTGGACACTGTTACACCTATTTCTGCTTTTCTCTGTGTTCCGTACAATCTTCCACTGCCTTTGCTACTAATTCACTAGAAGTCAGCGTACAGATCATTAGACTCGTTCAGAACCAGTTGGGTTTCCACGATTTATTTAAGCGTTGACGCACTACGCATTGCAATCTGTCGGAAGATGCATTCGCTATTTTGTCACTGTTAGGTGGACGACGAAGAACGCCGGGCGCATTACGTACTATGCGGTGCTAAATTCCTGCTCCTAGGAAAATCCGGCTTAAGGGTTTGCGAAATTCTGTTTCTACGTAGGTAACATGCTTTGTTCATTGTGTCAAAGTGCGCAGTTTCTAACCTGCAGCTGGTACCAGAGATTTCTTTGTTTTGAACTTTACTATACTGAGATTCACAAGTACAGCGTAAATGATTGAAAGGAATGAGTGTGTTATTAATGAAGTAACATAGCGCTAAGCAGTTATTTACATCGGTCTTGTGAGTTACCTTCTTTGATTATAAAGCTAGCACTGTTAAATTGAAATACATTTGCAGGAGATGTGCTATGTAAAATGAAAATCATTAACTTCATTTCATAATAAGTTTTCAGTTACTTACGTTTATTCATTTTGATTTTGAATCATATATATATATATATATATATATATATATATATATATATATATATATATATATATATACAGTTTCAAAATATCAATACCAGAGTAATATTAATATATATATATATATATATATATATATATATATATATATATATATATATATATACAGTTTCAAAATATCAATACCAGAGTAATATTAATATCATACTGAAGTTACATGTGTGTGAGATTGTCATATTACGTACTGATGTTACTTAAATTCTTTTCGCATAGAATATCATTCGTTGTCGGACAAGCTCTCAAAACACTTAAGGCAGGTGTCTACCCTCCCCTTCCTCTTCCCTAGCCTTGAACATCTCGCGGATGGGAGGGTTCTGGTTGTCACTTCGCTGTACAGCACTTGACGCTCCTACAATGAGCACTAGCGCGCGAAAGGCAAAGGTCCCGAGTTCGAGTCTCGGTCCGGCACACAGTTTCAATCTGCCAGGAAGTTTCACTTGACGCTCGGGCACAAGACTGCAGAAATGGAGCCGAGGTAGCGACATACAAACGATACGTGAGGAAGTTTAAAAATGCACGTTCAGTAAGTCATAGCTCTGTACTATTATAGTAACTATTACGGCTGAAATTTTCGCATGGATCCCTTTCTGAGGCTGGAATTGTGCATGTGTGCATCTTTAAATGTGACATCAAGTTAGTGATGTTTCCTTGTGAGTGCGTAATATTACATCTTCAGAATTCGATACTTCCCAACTTGTATCTGACAATGCATAAGAATAAATTACTTCATTATGTGCTCAATGAATATGAGCTGAAAATGGTGGAACGAACAGGGGATATATTGTGACGTAATATGTCACCATCCCCAGCTCCGTTTCTCTTATTTTAATATGTATGAAGAAGAAAGCGTTAACTCATCTTTACTACCTATCTTCTGTTTCCGTATTGCCACTGAAGCTTCTATGTAGGTGAATTTCAAATTTAATCACAAAAAAGTAAACATTAAATTTCCCTTGGTTGTAGTCAAATGCCTGAAATGTAAGTCTCATCACCTCAACTCATCTGTAATTTACCAGTTCCTTCCTTTAGAACAAATGGCTCTGAGCACTATGGGACTTAACACCTGTGGTCATCAGTCCCTTAGAACTACTTAAACCTAACTAACCTAAGGGCATCACACACATCCATGCCCGAGGCAGGATTCGAACCAGCGAACGTAGCAGTCGCGCGGTTCCGAACTGAGCGCCTAGGACCGCTAGACCACCGCGGCCGGCTCCATTAGAACAGCCCGCTCTAGCTCCAACATGAGAAGTACAGGCAATAAATTGTTTCGGCCAAGGTTTCTCGAGTATTATCCTGATTCTAAGACAAATGAGGTAACATTTTAATCGCAACTCTTTTCTATTTTCCAAAGGGGAAGTCGTCTGCCCTACTACCAATTCGTCTGCTATTTGACAGGAAAGAATAGTTTATCTATAATGGCCCAGATCAGAAACAGGCCACTCTACATCTTGCAGCAGAGACTGAAAAGTACGAAAAAAGTAAAAATATCTGCTGCGTTACGACTACGAGTATAAAGTGTTCCAGGGTAACGACAAGCGCCGGCACGAAGAGCAACAACGTAACCGCAGAGAAGGCTATCAGACGATAGTAAGCCGACTAGGGCCGCACCACGACACGAGCGGCCTCTGTCCGAAGAGAATATAAGCGCCGCTCCTGCCAGCCACGGCAGGACAATAGAAGACGCGTACTAGTAGAGGACAATAGCAGACCACCTAGAAGAGAGCACTAGCGGAGCCGTGACTTGTGCTCCATATCCATTACTTGCATGGACGCTGTATATAGCGAAAGACATTGGTTATTTGCATGTCGCTAAATACTTGCCACATGACTTGTTAATCGAAGTTAACTATTGCAAGTTCAGTTACTATAATAAACTCCATTAATTTGATTTGCTTGTATGTCGTCTAGCTACCTGAGAGCTCAGCTCCGTAGGCACCCTGTAAGACACGAGTTCTTTCTAACTGTTGTTGTTGTTGTGGTCTTACTCTATTCTGTGCAAGCTGCTTCATCTCCCAGTACCTACTGCTGACTACATCCTTCTCAATCTGCTTCGTCTATTCAATTCTTAGTCTCCCTCTACGATTTTTACCCTCCAAGTTGCCCTCCAATACTAAATTGGCAATCCCTTGATGCCTCACAACATGTCCTACCAACCGATCCCTTCTTCTACTCAAGTTGTGTCACAAACTCTTCTTCTCCCCAGTTCTATTCAATACTTCCTCATTAGTTATGTGATCTACCCATCTAATCTTCAGTATACTTCTGTAGCATCACATTCTTGTCCAAACAATTTATTGTCCATGTCTCACTTCCACGCATGGCTACATTCCACACAAATACTTTCAGAAACGACTTCCTGATACTTAACTTTATACTCTATGTTAACAAACTTCTCTTCTTCAGAAACGGTTTCTTCGCCATTGCCAGTGCACATTTTATATCCTCTTTACTTCGACCATCATCATTTATTTTGCTCCCCAAATAGAAAAACTCCCTTACTATTTTAAGTGTTTCATTTCCTAATCTAATTCACTCAGTATCAGCCGACTTAATTCGACTACATTTCATTACCCTCGTTTTACTTTCGTTGATGCTCATATTATATCCTCTTTTCGATACACTGTCCATTCCATTCAACTGCTCTTCCAGGTCCTTTGCTGTCTCTGACAGAATTACAATGTCATCGGCGAACCTCAAAGTTTTTATTTTTTCTCCATGGATTACTGCTTCCTCAATATACAGATTGAATAACATCGGGGAGAGGCTACAACCCTGTCTCACTACCCTCCAACCACTGCTTCCCTTTCATGTCCCTCGACTCTTATAACAGCCATATGGTTTCTGTACAAATTGTAAATAGCCTTTCGCTCCCTGCGTTTTACCCATACCACCTTCAGAATTTGAAACAGGGTATTCCAGTTAACATTGTAAAAAGCATTCTCTAAGTCTACAAATGCTAGTAATGTAGGTTTACCTTTCCTTAATATATCTTCTAAGATAAGTCGTAGGGTCATTATTGCCTCGCGTGTTTCAATATTTCTGCGGGATACAAACAGATCTTCCCCGAGGTCGGCTTCTACCAATTTTTCCATTTGTCTGTAAGGAATTCGCGTTAGTATCTTGCAGCCGTTATTTATTAAAATGATAGTTATTCGGTAATTTTCACATCTGTCAACACCTGCTTTCTTTGGGATTGGAATTATTATATCCTTCTTGAAGTCTGAGGGTATTTCGCTTGTCTCACACATCTGGCTCACCACTCCGGCCGGCAAAATTTGTAATATAAATCGAAATATGGCTGGTGTCAATTTGAAAACCATCTTGAAGTCTGTATTACATTATACGCTTAACGAATTGATGTAAATATTATCTACATGTAATTACCTCTCGTTCACTTACATAGAAGCGGGTGTTACGTATGTTATTGAAAGATAATTAAGAAACGATACTTGCGTGATATTAGTAAAGTCTTCAGCAAAATTATTTGTTTTACCTTTGAAAGATTTTGTGTTGTCTCCGCAGGTTAGTATGCTTCAATCTTTCTCATCTCTCTGTAACTGAGACTGAAAAATCGTTACGATCAACGTTGATTTTACTTGATATTTAACGTCTATTGTACTCGGAGATTAAATAACAAATTTTTTCCGCTTTCTTCGTTAGAAGAAAGAACACACAGCTATTACAGTGGCTTTTCAAAAGCCAAAATTTAATTAAAGAAACAAGCAAACAAGAATACCCGACTGCAGCACAACAGCGTGATTAATTTGCACCGGCAGCGAACTTCTTTCAACTCTGTGCGGTTTCCAGGCCAGCGCTTTAATTTGCAGGCGAGTTCCTGTGTGTGGCCACGTTGCTTGGCAGGCACTTCGTCAGGGCAGCCATAGCCCCGGAGATAAAGGCCATTCACGTGCGCGTTGCGTGGGAGCAAAAACCTATTAAAATCTTTCTCTTCGTTCTTCAGATACACTGATATCCGATACCGCGACAAAGAATTCAGGTTGTATCTCCTGCTTCTCTTATGAGTGGTTTTTCTCTTCTCTCCCTAACTGTATTTTTTGTCTTCGCAATAAACGAGGTGCAAATTAGAAACTGGCCTGCAAGCGCTGTAAAGTGGCTTTGCTGCCCTGTTGTTTATATGAGGTGATTCAGGAAGAACGTAATAGCTGTACCAGGCAGGTGAACAGGAACTTGAACGTTAATCTTTTCTAATTACGGTAGAGTGCCTAAAATTATGCGCTAACTCTCTGTCACAAATTGCTTACCAAACTACTTCTTACTCTCATTATCTCCACTTACGGCACCTGCACTTTATGGAATTTTCCTTCAAGTGTTCCATATAAGAAATTCTGTTAACGGCGGAATCCTATGACAACGTAGTAAGCGTTGAGTAAAGCTATCAGAAAGCAACACATATAGGAAGAGTTATAGATTTAGTTTCAAACTAATTACCGCATCGTTAGTCGAAACAACGTTGCTTTGGTATCCACAAATTGTCTTAACGACGCACAACTAGCGTCGTTAACCTGTTGGAAGTTGTTCATAGCAGTGATCTTTCTATAGTTTTACATTCTCAATTATCTTTATGGGCTTGACTGACATGGGTGAACCCGAACTGCACCAACATTATTTCGTGTGGGTTCAGAGATATTATTTACATTTTGAAATGAAACGAAATGATCGTATTGCACTGTTGGCCGGGAGGCCCCATGCAAGGAAGTTCGGCCGCAGTCTTGCAAGTTGACGCCACTTCGGCGACTTGCGGGTCAATGATGATGAAGAACACACAACACCCAGTCACCACTAGGCAGAGAAAATCCCTGACGCCGCCGGGAATAGGACCCGGGACCCCGTGCGCAGGAAGCGAGAACGCTACCGCAAGACCACGAGCTGAGGACATTTATATGGTATTTTGGTATCAGAGACCCTTCGACTCCGATGGCTCCTTACAAGGTGATGCATTTCGTTGGACTGTTACCCCCATTTCTCTCTATATCTTTATTGCGCAGAAAACATCTAAATAACTATGTAAATGTCGATATCGTATGCTTGGTTTGACCGGAAACCACTTACTCTCACCCTCAAACTTACATTCAGTATTCTGCTGCTCTGTTCTGTCTCGGGCGGGTTTTTCCTGGTAGTGTTATTTGTACTTAACAGTGACATACAGCGATCAGAGTATCTACATCTACCTCATTACTCTGCTCATCACAATTAAGTGCGTTGCAGAGAGGGTGAACCACCATTAAATTGTTTCTTTATCGTTCCACTCTCGAACAAGGCACGGGAAAAATGAACAGTTAAATGTTTCAGTACGAGCTCTGATTTCTCTTATATTATTATGATTGTGGTGTCAAGGAAGCCTCCTTACCAGGTTCGCTAACACACATTCAAACATACCGTATTAATGGGTGTTATTACAAAATGAAAAGATACGATACTTTACTTTTGCAATTACACAGGTATGTCGCAAACAATGGGCGACATACAGAACAAGAAATCTTCTTCAGTATAGACAGTTCCAAGTTTGAGTTACATAGTGTGTACAAGTGAAGTGATCTAGCGTTGACGCTTCTATCCAAGGCGCTAATCTTGAAGCTGTTATTGAACTGGGGTATCGTCAGTTGGTCGCGACGCTTACGTCCTCTTCACATAGATACCGCTGCTGTTGCGTTGTCATCCTTGAGGGCGGTCCGGTCAGCGTGCGATTGGCTGATCTCTTATCACAGCCCTGAACCGAGTGAGGTGGCGCAGTGGCTAGCGCATTGGACTCGCATTCGGGAGGACGACGGTTCAGTCCCACGTCCGGCCATCCTCATTTAGGTTTCCTAAATCGCTCCAGACAAATGCCGGGATGTTTCCTTTGAAAGGGTACGGTCGACTTCCTAACCCGTCTTTCCCTAATCCGATGAGACCGATGACCCTGCTGTCTGCTCTCCTTCCTCAAACAACCCAACGCTCTCACAACCATGTCTGCTTTGTCGTTCCCGACTGGCCTGCTGGCACTAGACTTGACGCCATAACAATGTTCATACCTGCGTATGTAGATGGGGGTAACAAAATATTTTAACACTCGGAGGAAAAAGTTTGTGATTGAAATTTCATGAGAAGATCTTGACGCAATGAGAAACGAGCATGTTTTAATGATTGCCACTTCAATTCACATATTAAATTCGTGGCACTATCCCCCTATTTTGCTATGATATAAAACGAGCTGCCATTCTTTGAACTTTTTCGATGTCGTCTATCAACTCCATCTGATGCTGATTCAACACTGCACAGCAACACTGCAGAAGAAGGTAGACAAGCGTAGTGTGAGGAGTGTCTTTAGTAGACATGTTGCATTTTTCTAAGTATTCTGCCAATATGCAGCAATTTTTGGTTTGCTTTCCCCACAACGTTATCTATGTGATCGTTCAAATGTAAGTTATTCGTAATTATAATCCTTAAGTCTTTAGTTGAATTCACAGCCTTTCGGTTTATGTGTTTTATCCTGTAACCGAAATTTCGCGGATTCCTTTAAGTATTCATGTGGAGGACTTCACACACTTATTATTTACACTCATTTCCAATTTTTAGTACCACACAGATATCTCGTGTAAATCATTTTACAATTTGTTTTGATCATCTGATGACTAATAGACGGTCAAAGACAGTATAATCTGCAAATAGTCTAAGGGTGGTCCTCAGATTGTCTCGTAGATCGTTTATCAATATCGTGAACAGTAGAGGGTCAATAACATTTTCTTGTGGAACGCCAGATACGACTTCTGTTCAACTCGATGCTTTTCCATCGATTACTGCGAACTGTAACATTTCTGACAGGAAATAACAAATCTAGTCGGGTGACTGAGACGATACTTCATAGGCAAACAATTTGATTAGAAGTCGCTTGTGAGGAACGATGTCCGAAGCGTCCTGGAAATCTAAAAATATGGAATCAGTTTAACATCCCCCTTCGATAACATTGATTACTTTGTGAGAATGAAAAAACTAGTTGCGTTCCACAAGAACAGTATTTTATGAGTCCGTGTTGGCTGTTGGTCAGTAAATCGTTTTCTTAGAGGTAAATCGTCATGTTCGTGTGCAGTATATGTTACAAAATCCTAATGCAAATCGATGTTAGCGATATGGATCTGTAATTCGACAGATTATCCTGTTTCATTTCTTGAGTATTGGTATCACTTGTGCAACTTTCCAGTCTTTAGGTACGTATCTTTCGAGGAGCGAGTGATTGTATACTATTGTTAAATATGGAGATACTGTGTCAGCGTGCTCTAAGGGGAACCTAACTGGTCTACAATATGGACCGGAGACCTTGCCTTTATTAAGTGATTTAAGCTGCTTCGTTACACAAAGGATATTTACTTCTAAGTTACTCACGTTGGCAGTTGTTCGTGATTCTAGTTCAGGAGTACGTTCTTCGCCTTCTTTGGTGATGGAGTTCCGGAAAATTGTATTTAGTAACTCTGCATTAGCGTCGCTGTCATCCGTGACATTAGCGTTGTAATTGCGCAGTGAAGGTATTGAATGTGTCTTTCCGCTGATGTATTTTACATTCGACCAGAATCTCTTCCATATTCTGCCAGATCTCGACACAAGATTCCATTACGGAAACTACTGGAATCACCTAGGTCTGACGTTCGCGCAAATTTTCGAGCTTCTGTAAAACTTGTTCGATCTTTTGGGTTTTGCGTTCTTTGAAATTTGACATGCCTTTTTTCTTTGCTTTTGTAGCAGTGTTCTAATTTGTTTTGTGTAACGGACCAGTTCTAAGCTGTTCCCTCAGTAACAGCAGTCACATCAGTTTACATTTGTGGATAATGTAATTGTATTCCACTTGTTACCCCATTTGTTACCCCATATGTTAACAAAATTGAAAAAGGAGATAACACGCAATCAGTGTAACATGGTACGGCCGCTTTCCCGTAGGCACTTTAAATAGATGTCCAAGTATTGTCAAGCGCCATTGTCCTGTTCCCTCAGTACATTCAGTGAACCCATACGTCAGTAAACCTACTCACAGTGCTGTGAACATAAAAAAGACGCACGGACTACTTTGACTGTACCGACCAAATGCATGAAGTACAAATGAAAACTCAACAACACAACACTGTCAAAACAGTAATAGTCATAACAGAATTTTTTAATCCAAGGCCTCAAGTTGTATCTAGGTGCAAAACCAACAAACTTAAAGATAACTGACAAGAATCTATACATCGATCTGTGTGCACAATCAAAATGGGCAACCAATCTAACGTTAAATCTCAACCCTTCCAAAAGCCAAGCAGTACGTTTGGTCATTCGAGGCTTATTAGTCTTAAATATCGGGAACTCCAACCACCTTTAATACTAAATGTGTCAAATGTCAACTTCTCTCTCAGCAGAGTCCAGGACCAATAGCACATGAAAATCTGAAATGGTATGAGTACTTAATTGCAGTGTGGAAGAAGGCATCATCATCTCTCGAATCCCTACAACAAATATAAAATTCCCCTCTATGTTCACCTAAGTACTTAATTGCAGAGTGGAAGAAGGCATCAACATCTCTCGAATCCCTACAACAAATATAAAATTCTCTTCTATGTTCACCTGAGGAAGGAACTTCTACAAACACTTGTACTCTAAATTATTGATTACAGTGATGGTATCGTGCAATGTCCTTCTCAGGAAAGTTCACGAAGCATGGAATTGGTTATGAACGCCTGTGTTCGATATGCAGTTCGAATCACCTAAAACTTGCACCGTAAAAATTACGGAAGTGGAAAGTGCTATTGACGTGTGGTTTTCACAGAATCAATTAGTAGTCAGGGGTTCGTACTGTTAGCCAATAAACAGATCGCAATAGCTCTTAGAAAGTGTATGTTTTTGCAAACATACACTTTTTAAATGAAAAAAATGCCTATTGACACTGACAATCTAAAAGCAGGATAAATTAGAAAGTTAGTGACGTTTGTTGCAGTGAGAGTCGTTTACGAGATATCGATTTTTGTAAAGGTTCCACATAGGAAAAGACTTTGTAGGAGTTCCCGGAATTGGTTTCGTGGCAATTATCTTCCATGGAGTTTATTATTTTATGAAACATAAATGAAAAGAGACATGCAGCATGGATTGCCATTTTTCAGTCTTTTCTTCATTTCAGTGTAAGTGACACATCTTACATGATCAAACATCTGTCTTATATACTCATATTAGGTCTGTCAGAAGCATTTCTTTCATTCTTTCAATTACAATTTTCAACAAAGACTCATTTCATAAAGAATTGTCAACCGATCTGTCTCTTCGATTTGTTACGTTCTTTAGGAGGACCTCTTTTTCGTTGACTCGCTAAGGCGTCTTAGTTCAATACTCAATCACTTCAGCTGAACCACAAAACTCTTCCGTAATCTCACCTTTAAAATTGTGGATTTTAATCGCTGTTTCTTTCCACAAAAGGATCTTTATCTTTTGACTTCAAGATTCCTAATTTGTTCCTAGTTTAACTACTTCTTCCCGTTCTTCGGTAAAGAAGATTTACAAATATTTTAATGCATATGACAGTAGACACTTTCCACGTCTGTCAACTCTTGAGTCCATCTAAAAATAGTAAACAGTTTCTTACCGTAATCTAATGCAACTACCCCACTTTCAAAAATCAGTTTCAAGGAATCTTTCGAAGTACCAGCGGAAAGGGTTCTGACGATCCTAAGGGTACACCTCAGGTACTCCAATTGTAAATGCCGCGTGGGATTAGCCGAGCGGTCTAAGGCGCTACAGTCACGGACTGTGAGGTTGGTCCCGGCGGAGGTTCGAGTCCTTCCTAGCTCATGAATGTGTGTGTTTGTCCTTAGGATAATTTAGGTTAAGTAGTGTGTAAGGTTAGGGACTGATGACCTTAGAATTTAAGTCCCATAAGATTTCACGCACATCTGAACATTTTTCCAATTGTAAATAATGTAGAACGTACGATACTTGTTTCATAGACATGTTTCCATCGTAAAATCATTCTTTCCCTCAATGGGTCTACCTGAAGTACTGTGCGTGCCTTTTTGTTAGTTCCTGTAGGCGTCAATGTGAAGCTGTTTCCTCAAGAATGTTCCATAGTTTTTTTACAACTAACTTTATAGAATAATTTCGCATGATATATGAGTAATCAAAATGGAAGTAATAATCTGTTATTATTGGCCATTCACCGAAACGACTTTGCTGAGAACGAAATGGAAAAGTTTGCAGTCAACCGTTAGAGAGGTGTGTCTAAATAGCTTTTGTTCCGGAAAGCGACTACCATGATTGCGAGTGACGTCACGTTTTAATTGTGTATGACGAAGGAAGAATATAGGTTTTGCTTCTCTGAGATCCGATGCTGCCATCGGCAAAGCTTCCTTGGAAAAGCAGTTACAGCTTTGCCTTGCTTAACGTCACCTTCATTTTAACTAGTAAGTGAATTCAGTGTGCTCGCTTCCAAGGTAGTACGGAATTGTTTGTAATTAGGAATTTATTGCCACTAACTCACATCTAGCAAAGTAATCTACAATTTTGTTTAGAACCGAGTCAGATTTAGGGACTCCCGATTCACCACCATTTCTTTACTTGTCTGAATACTTTTTTTAAAGATATTACTATTAGTATCAAAATCTTCCCGTCTGAGGGCGTTGTTGCAGCGTATACCACCGTAGGGTGACTCCGATGCTGGTATATAAGCACCGACAAATAGGCAAGGCAATACTGTAGAAATGATCTCTTTCCTACCTGCGTCTGATAAATGCTTAAATGCGAAAACGTGAACTATGACCACGTTATTACCAAATGTGGCCAAAAAGGCCCAGTATACTGTTATTCTTTTCCTGACTGCCGAAGGAAAAACTCCGGTAGACATCAATCGGTAAATGAAGAATGTGTATGCGGCAGCATGTCTGTTGAAAACCATCGTTGTGGAACGGTGCGCGACAAGGGAAGCTGCTTCATAATAACGCACGTCCGCATATCACAAATATCGTAACGCATACATTACGCCAACTCAATTGGGAGACACTCGAGCAACCGCACTACAGTCGTCATTTCTCCCCATGCAATGATCAAGCCTTCAGTTCCTTAAAAAAAGGTTCTGAAGGGTCGATGATTCCTGTCGAAGGAGATAGTATAGCAGACAGTTACGGACCCCTTCACGCAGCAGGATACGGTGTTTTTACTAAACGAGTACGTTTAATCTGGTGCGACGTTGAGATGAGTGTCTCAGTACTCACGGCAATTTCGCTTGATCAGCATACCGATTCTGGACTGTACAGGTTTCAAACTGAAACATTTTGATCGACTTTTATACTACACATAAACATTTAATTAGTCGGAGGAAGGGCGGCCGTTATGGCCGAGCAGTTCTATGTGCTTCAGTCCGGAACCGAGCTGCTGCTACGGTCGCAGGTTCGAATCCTGCCTCGGGCATAGATGTGTGTGACGTCCTTAGGTTAGTTAGGTTTAAGCAGTTCTAAGTCTAGGGGACTGATGACCTCAGATGTTAAGTCCCATAGTGCTTAGAGCCATTTGAACCATTAGAGTTGGAGGAAGATGGCATTACTGATGGTAGACGTATACTTACTCATACTAACTGGAATGATGTAGCTAGGGCTCGTTGATAACTCGACATGATACGGTGTACTGTTTATTAGCAGGTTCGTGATGCAACTCCTGCCTCCATGTGATCCTCTTTCAGGCGAACAACTTTGGAGGAGTAGGAGATTACTGTTTAACGTCCCATCGAAAATGAGGTCATTATAGACGGAGCACAAGCTCGGATTAGGGAAGGATGGGGAAGGAAATCGGCCGTGCCCTTTCTAAGGAACCGTCCCGGCATTTGCCTGTGTGCCTGAAGCGATTTAGGGAAATCACGGAAAACCTAAATCAGGGTGGCCGGACGCGGGATTGAACCGTCGTCCTCCCGAATGCGAGTCCAGTGTACTAACCACTGCGCCACGCGAACAACTCTGCAATATGAAATGTTCCTGTTTGTACTTAATCAAAAGTACAGCTAACGGGGAGAGGAATTTATGATGCCATGGATGGAATTTTATCATGGATGGAATTTTGTCAAATGCTTTCACAAAATTTACTCCTTGTGGTTTTGTGAAATAAGAAACTTTTTGAGATAGATTTTTCCTCAATTTTTGTTTCAGGCATTACCACGATCATAGATTTCTGATATCGAGAAAATTACTTGTTATAAGGTTTATATGGAAGTGCGTTATCAGCCTGAAATTATCTGACGTGTGAATATATTTTCAGACCTTAAAAATGGTTCAAATGGCTCTGAGCACTATGGGACTTAACATCTGTGGTCATCAATCCCCTAGAACTTAGAACTATTGAAACCCAACTAACCTAAGGACATCTCACACATTCATGCCGGAGGCAGGATTCGAACCTGCGACCGTAGCGATCACGCGGTTCCAGACTGAATCACCTAGAACCACACGGTCTACAGGCGTTATTCCCAACGAAGTCTTAGTAATGCTCTTGTTTTTATTACTGCTTTTCCATAGTTGATAAATGAAAACTTGCCATATGATGTCAAGATGGTGGTATTCATTTCATCTGAAGCACTCGTGTTTACAGTAGCGTCTCTACACAAAGTTGTGCTATGCTTAGGAGTTTCATTTTTGTCGAAAACCTGCAATAGTTCGTTGATAGTGTCTGTAATGCTCGAAACAAAAATAGACTTCTTACGAACTCGCTTTGGAAGACTCAATGGCACTGACCGACAGCCGTTCATCCTCAGTGTTAGGCGTCACAGGATGCGAATATGGAGGGTCATGTGGTCAACATACCGCTCTCCTGGCCATTGTCAGTTTTAGTGACCGAAGCCATTACTTCTTGATTAAATAGATCCTCAGTTGACCTCACAACGGCTGAGTGCACCCCATTTGCCAACAGAGCTCAGCAGACCCATCCAAGTACTAGCCAAGCCCGACAGCGCGTAACCTCCGTCATTTGATTCTGTAATACTACAAGGTGATAAATATACAAGACTATGAGTTTTACTACTTGCGAGTCTGTAGTCCTGTTAGTTGGGGAGCCAACACCCAGAGGCTTTTGTCTTCGCTAATGGACGCCTAGTCCTTTCCGATATTATGTTATACTACATTGCTGAAAATCTCGGGACACCCGTAGCTATTCGTTTCGCAGACACCCATACGGTCTAAGAGTTAGTGTTACGGGCCAGCCGCGGTGGTCTCGTGGTTCTAGGCACGCAGTCCGGAACCGTGCTACTGCTACGGTCGCAGGTTCGAATCCTGCCTCGGGCATGGATGTGTGTGATGTCCTTAGGTTAGTTAGGTTTAAGTAGTTCTAAGATCTAGGGGACTGATGACCACAGGTGTTAAGCCCCATAGTGCTCAGAGCCATTTGAACCATTTTTTGAGTTAGTGTTACAGTACTGATTTTCAGGAATGTTTCCTCAACGATGCGGATCATGCTGGTACTCCATTTCTACGTTGTTGGGTAATGAGATTTGGATCGTAGGAGGGTGCTATTAGGAAACATTCTGGCACATAAAGCTTATTATCTTCTTTCTGATTTCTGACCAGACGGGTCATCACGCTGATACCAAAATGATATACTCCGCCTGGTAATAAAAGTGGCGTACCCGGAAGATGTAGTAGAATGTCAGTGTTTAATCGTACACGTAAACCCATATGACTCACCTCAATTTGCAGTAGGATTTTGGAGCATGTACTGAACTCTAACATTATGAACCACCTTGAAAAAATTGCCTTTTGATACATAACCAACACGGATTCAGAAAATATTGTTCTTGTGCAACACAGCTAGCTCTTTATTCCCGTGAAGTAATGAGTGCTGTCGACAAGGGATCTCAGATCAATTTCATATTCCTAGATTTCCAGAAGGCTTTTGATACCGTTCCTCACAAGCGACTATTAATCAAATTGCGTGCATATGAAATATCACCTCCGTTGCGTGACTGGATTCGTGATTTCCTCTCAGAGAGGCCACAGTTCGTACTGACAGACGGAAAATCATCGGGCAGAATAGAAATGATATCTAGCGTTCCGCAAGGTAGGGTCATAGGCCCTCTGCTGTTCGTGATTTACATAAATGATCTAGGTAATAGTCTCAGCAGCCCCCTTAGACTGTTTGCAGATGGCGCTGTAATTTACCGTCTAGTAAGATCATCAGACGATCAATTACAATTACAAAATGATCTAGAGAGAATTTCTGCATGGTGCAGAAAGTGGCAATTGGCACTAAACAAAGAAAAGTGCGAGGTCATCGACAGGGGACAAAAAGAAATCCGTTAAATTTTGGGTACACGATAAATCTCACAAATCTATGGGTTGTCAATTCGACTAAATACCTAAGAATTACAATTACGAGCAACTTAAATTGGAAAGACCGCATAGATAATATTGTGGGGAAGGCGAAACAAAGACTGCGCTTTGTTGGCAGAACACTTAGAAGATGCGACAAACCCGCTACAGAGACAGCTTACATTACACTTGGCCGTCCTCTGCTGGAATATTGCTGCGCTGTGTGGGATCCTTAGCAGGTGGGGTTGACGTAGGACATCGAAAAAGAGCAAAGAAGGGCCGCTCGTTTCGTGTTAAAGGCAATAGGTGTGAGACTGTCACTGATATGGTACGCGAGTTAGAGTGGCAGTTACTGAAACTTTGCGGCGACATATATTTACGAAATTTCAATCACCAACTTTCTCTTCCGAATGCGAAAATATTTTGTTGACGTCCAGCTACGTTGTGAGAAATGATCGTAATAATAAAATAAGAGAAATCAGAGATCGAACGGGAAGATTTGGGCGTTCCTTTTTCCCACGCGCCATTCGAGAGTGGAATGGTAGAGAAGTGGTATGAAAATGGTTCGATGAACCCTCTGCCAGACACTTAAGTGTGAATTGCAGACTAAACATGTAGATATAGATGTAGACCGACCAGTGTGTAAATGATTACAGTTGCAGTTTTCTGTGAGATTTAGAGCGGCTACCAGGTTGCTTTAGTATTGTTCGTGTTTAATATTGTTTCCATGACTAGTACGGTAAATAACTGGCTTGAACAGTGTCCGATTATGAGTGTTCACTTCGAAGGACACGGAGATGTCAAGTAATTGTGTGGAATAGAGTTACCAACACCTAACAGAATTAGAAAATTGTCTCATTGTGGGTCAACGTTGGCCGGCTGATGGAATCGTACTGTGTCCGTATCTGCAGGGCATTTGAATGTGACGGTGGTCCTATATTGGAGTGATTGGGAAAGTGAAGGCTGGCATACTCGTCGTCTTGCAGCAGCTGGACTATCTACTTACTATCCCATGTGTAGGCCGCAGTTGTCCTCCCAACAAACCGCAGTGGTACTGTGTTCGGTTGGCATGGACTGGTGACGAAACGCGTCGCTTTGTGTTCAGCGGCTACAGAACAACCTATCTCCATCATCGTGTTTTGCTGTCCACATTCGCTGGTTTCGCCATGTCGCAGCAATTTTATCACATGCGAACCTAACCAAGACCACGGACTACGCTACGTATTGATGAAAACACTCGTGTTACAGTGTTTCCACAAACACCATCACACATAGGACAAAGTTTACACACTTCACGAACGCAGCGACCTGAGAAGCTGTCCATTTCAGTCTTTTTGAGGGGCATGCCGGTGTTATTCCTGGCGTCGTGTTGTGGGGATCCATCAGCTATGACTTCAGATCACCGTTGGTAGTGATTGAGGAAACTGATGGTATGACTGTATGTCACTGTCATATTGGGTCCTCTCGAGTTACCTCTCACGCGACAGTATCGTGGTCCCATTTTTCAAATGGACAGCGCTGTCTACACGAGGTACGGGTCTCTATGAACTGTCAGCGTGGCCAACGAGATCCCCATATTAGTCCGCAATAGAAAGTATGGGACCAGCTCGGGCGACAACTCCACCATCGCAGGATATCAAGGACCAGTTACAACAGTGGGGCAACTTGCCTCAGGATAGGATACAACAGCTTTATGATTCCCAACAGATTACGTGAATGCATCCAGTTCTGTGGTGGGGGAGAAGGGAGGGAATGGGGGGGGGGAGTCTACCTCATATCATCAGGGGGCTAGGTTCTTTGTATATTGGACTCCGTTTGGGAACCACTGAAATACGTTGTAACCTTCACGTATATAAAAATTTCCGATACAAAATCGAATGAGAATTGAAACTGATGAATTTTGGACGTAATCAGCGCTACGTCATGGCTCTGTGAAATCAACCTGAATAAACTGAAAAATTCTTATCTCATAATGGTGTTGCCGGATAACGCTGGCTATATATCTGCTCCTAAGTGACACAGCTTAGTGCAATGCTGGCCCTATCGACTACTACTGAACAACATTTGTCTGAGATTTACATTATTAGAAAAAAAAACTGACTTTCCTTGTTGACACAGCTGCATAGCTGATCCTCTGATTACTAAACAACACATGACTATGATCTGGGAAAATCTGTAAAATATTTAAATTCAAGTAAATGAGTAGTATATGTTCTGAAAAATCTAATTATTGAAAACAATTTTGCAAACCATTACATAGAAAGTTGAACATTTCAAATCTGACCTAATTGGTGCTGACTAATCACAAAAAGATTGAAGCAATTCATATTAACATCCCAGACAACAAATTTAATTACGCGCATAGCGATGAGGAATAATAAAGTTTACCTTACACTACATGGCAATGAACTGCGCTGCGCCAGCGGCGACTGCTAATGCTCTTACACGGCTGGCAACTGTACTGCAGCGGTGAGCTACTACGACTTCTCCGTAACAGCGAGCTATTGCAGCTGCTCCATAACAACGAACTATTGCGACTGCTCTGCAGGAGCGAGCGACTACTACTGCTGCCGACACTGCTCTGACCTGCGATTCTATTGTAGCAAATATGTTTCATATCGCAGGCAGCGCGTGAGCAGTACATCGAAATTACATTTGCTCCTGTAGGGTAGTGGACAGTAAACCTCTTACATAATGAACCCCTTACATAACCCTCTACTGGGCATAAACATTTGGCAGCGATGGTGAGTCAATTGGACTTGCCATGAGAAACATTTTTTTTTCTATTGCAAATAGATATGACATATTTAGTTTACTGAGTGTACTAAATGAGTTCTAGTAATTAATATACATATGTTTTACACAATTACAGAGTATATATGAAATCATTGACAAATTGTATAAGCACTGAACATATAAAGGTAGTTATGAATATTAAGAATGAGATAAAGTGCACATACACTTTATAAGTCATTAGCATCTTTATAAGAAGAAGGTAAGGAATGGAAAGGACAACATCATGGTTGTAGCACAGTGGGTTGCACATAGTTCCACTGAAAAGTCAATATCTTTTCACAGAAGCAGAACACCAAGTGTGACAATCTGAGCTTCTCTTTCTCGAAGCATTTATCAGTGTAGCCAAGACACTGAACTGTAGTATTAATATTGTATGTAGTCCTTTTGGTAGTATATTAGGTAAACCAGACAGTAGGTCCATAATAACATCTCCGTTGGTCAGGGTGGTTGACAGCTTCATAAGTCAACACCACATTCCTGTAGAATCCATAATCTTACATAAACGAAGAATTAGTGCATAAACGTAATAGAGTACTCTAAGACCATGAGGATGTGCAGGTTATATGAGTGTCTCACTAACTGGTGATAATTGGGTCAGAGGTTGAAGGACACATTAAGTCTTACAACATCTAGTAAAAAATTACGTTATTGACATCAATCCAAAGTAACAAAGTGTAAGCCGATTTTCTGTCGCATAACGTATGTAAGTTAAACTCACATGAGCGTTTCATTCGCGGTTTTACATAGATATATACTTGATGTGACGTAATTAGTAGACCAAGAAAAATTTTATGTTACTCATCTTCAAGGAAGCTTTACATGACAATTTTACAAAATGTTGTCACGTTCGAAGGCCAAACAATAAAATTAAAACATTAAATGTAACATAGAAATCATCATTAGTAATCTTATATATTCTTAGCTAAAGAAGTGTTGGCATTCAATGGCCTGCCAAAATTTCATTAACTGATACACATGATATACAATTCATTATCCAGAAATAGGTGTTATTAAATGTAGCATTTGGCTGCTAGTAAGTACATATAATATTGTGTAAGTGACATGTGAGATACCTAAAATGCATGACATTTAACCTAGTATGAAATGCCGTGTGACGAGGGCCTCCCGTGGGGTAGACCACTCGTCTGGTGCAAGTCTTTCGATTTGACGCCACTTCCCCGACTTGCGGGTCGATGAGGATGAAATGATGAAGATTAGGACAACACAACACCCAGTCCATGAGCGGAGAAAATTTCCGACCCAGCCGGGAATCGAACCCGGGTCCTTAGGATTGACAGTCTGTCGCGCTGACCACTTTTTTCCCTTCTTTTCAAAAAACGTGAAAGAAAGTAGTGATTAAGAAATAGCTGATACAAGGTTATAGGGTGTTTATAATTCTGTTAGTCGTGTGACTAGGGCCTCCCGTCGGGTAGACCGTTCGCCGGGTGCAAGTCTTTCGATTTGACACCACTACATGACTCGCGCGTCAATGGGGGTGAAATGATGTTGATTAGGACAACACAACTCCCAGTCCCTGAGCGGAGAAAATCTCTGACCCAGCCGGGAATCGAACCCGGGCCCTTTGGATTGATATTCTGTCACGCTGACCACATTTTTTTTCTGCACCAGGAACAGGGTAAATGAACAAAAGATCTTTATTGGTACAAACTTAAATACAACAAAATTGCCATCCTTTCGGCGAAAATAACACAAGACATGATACTCGTACAAGGTGAGCAATTTTTTTATGAACAATTTGTAGGGCAAAATGAACTAATAATACTGATGGAAGCTAAGAGGTGTAAAGCAATAACGGTGGAGTGAGGGAAAAACCAGTGTTTTCTGGTGTAGTGTATAAAAGAAAGGAGGCGCGTGTCCATGCGCCTACTCCACTGTGGGTTACAATGTAGAAAGTAGGCGAGGGGTCTCAGATGTCAGCAGGGGGTGGGGGGGGGGGGGGCGGGAGTGCTGTCGGCGTGTGGCAACCATCCAACTGAGCGGGGATGACGTAAAGATCGCGTGTAGGTAATTAGCGTAGAAGGCGGGGTAGCGCGGTCGCTGTTCGACTTCACTGTGGGCGGTTTGTAAGTACTGTCAGAGATCAAGGTGTGATTTGTCGCCATCATTATACATGTAGGTGATGGTCCATCCCTTGACCCACACAATCGCATGATTTTTGGTGGCGGGGAAATAAGTACTCTCAGGACGGATAAAAGTCCATGGATCAATCGAGTCCGGCGGAACACGGATGTAGCAGGCAACGAACTGTCGGGCAAGTTTCCAAACGTCACTGGTGGCAGCACAAGTCAGTTGATGGACATCGTCATCCATGAGGTGACAAATGGAGCAGAGTGGAGAGTCCTTTAGTCCGATGGTGTGAAGACGATGATTTGTGGCGAATTTTTTATTTGCGACTTGGTACCATGTTGCCCGGACGTTGGAGGGAAGAAAAGGCTGGTGGATGTGACGCCAAACCGTGGGCCACCGCGTGGACGGATGTCGCAGTTCGATATTGTTGCTGGATATGGAACGAAGAAGTAGGGTGTAAAAATCTTTAGGTCGAAGAGAACTCGTGGTCGGTAAGTGTGTGTGAGCATAACTGAAGTCGACGATGAAATCAGAAATGTGCGTCAGATGGTGCTTGATGTGTCCGACTGGTACTGGTGGTGTTATGGTCGCGGGCACAAGGATTTCCAGCAAGCTGCGCGTAAGGGAGGTGCCCCCGTGCCACTGCTTGTGCATGGTGGACATGTACAAGGATGCCGCGCGGAGTCGCACATTGACAAGACCGAGGCCCCCCGCTTGCTGGGGAAGGGTGAGCGTGTCGTAGCGGACCTTGAAGAGCGTACCGGCCATAAGGAAGTATCCGAAGGCAGCCTGGAGGCTGCGTCCAATAGTTGGTGGCAGAGGGAGGACCTGTGAAATGTGGACCATTCTGGACGCCATATGTTGATTGACGTATTGGACACGTTGTAAAGAATCGAGTCGTCGGAGAAGATTTTGTCGCACCGTCGTGCGGATGGTTTGGAGAGCACGCCGAAAATTGATGGCAGCGGAGCGGCGCACGGTGGAGGTGAAAATGATACCAAGATATCGTAGTTTCTGTACACACGGGAGAGGTGCTAAGTCGTCGTGTGAGAGGCCGCGTCCAATGGGCATCGCCCCGGATTTAGCCACATTCATGTTTCTGACCGCTGCAGTGCCGTACGTTGATATCAAATCAAGTACCGTGTGTGTTTCACTCCGTGAGCGGATCAAGAGGAGGAGGTCGTCCGCATAGGCACGACATCGAAAACTGTGCTGTCGCAAAGTGAGACCAGAAAGGTGGCTCGTCAGACTCCCGATGAGTGGCTCCAGGCTGATGGCATAGAGTAGGGTAGAAAGTGGGCAACCTTGCCGTACGGAACGTCGGATCGCCACTGGTCGCGCCACCCGGCCATTAACCTGAATCAGCGATTCGGCGGTGCCGTACAGGCGCCGGATTACGTCGATAAAGGCTGGTGGAAAACCCATGCGGTTCATCACGGAGAACAGAAAAGGATGCCGCACTTCGTCGAATGCGCTGTCAAAATCAACGGCAACCACTGCGGCGCGGAGTCTGCACGCCGCTGCCAGTACAATTAAATCGCGACATTCTCCTGTGGCCGTTTGTATACTAACTGAGCCGCCCGGAGTTGTCTGTTCCGGGAATAGAATGCTATGCAGGACCTTGCGGCATCGCGTTGCCAGGAGGCGTGTAACAATTTTACAGTCTGTGTTAAGCAGAGTCAGGGGACGGTAATGTGCGGTCGTCACACCTAGTGTCGGTTTGTGGATGGGTATAATAATTCCCGTGGCGAAGGACGGCGGTACGGCGTTCCCCATCGTCAGCAGTTCATGAAACATCGTTGTCCACCGTGACGCCATTAGTGTGAAGAAAGCGCGATAAAATTCTATCGGCAATCCGTCGACACCGGGTGACATATTCCGAGCACCGTTTTTGATTGCATCGTGGATTTCGTCACGCGTAATGGGCTCCATCAGCTCATCCGCTTCGTCGCTGGTGAGGGTGCGAGTTACCTGTGGTAACACAGACTCCTCATCGTGGTTGTTGGTAGTCTCCTCCTGGTACATTGTGCGGTAGTGGTCGACAAAGGCACTGACGATTTCGGCCTGGCAAGTGACGTGCTGGCCGCGACAGGTTGTGATCTCGGTGATGAGTTGTTGTCGCCGATGTTTCCTATCGGAGGCGATATGATGCGTGGTCGGATGTTCCTGTTCCGCCGAATCTTGATATCGGGTTCGCACCCTGCAGTCGACGGCGTGTCAAAGTTACAATTTGTGCCTTAATCCTGCTGCGTTCCCTCTGGGTGTCGGGGGTGGGCGGTTGGGCGTCCAGGTCGCGGAGAATGGCGTAGAAATAGTCGGTAGTGTGCCGGCGCCACGTAGCAACTTCCTTTCCATACTGAATCAAATTACGTCGAATGGCACGTTTGGCACATTCCAGCCACCAGGTCAAGGTCGTGCAGTACTTAGGTAAGCGACGTTCACAGGTGGCCCATGTCTCGGTAACACGTTGAAGACATTCGGGATCATGAAGATGTGAGGTGTTTAGCTTCCACGGTGCACGACTGCGCCAGACCACTTGCTTGGGGAAGAGAATGTTGCAGATGTAAGCACAGTGGTCTGAAAAGGCCAGGGGCCAAAGTTCTGCACCTTGGACTGCAGGTGTGAGTTCTCAAGTGACGTAAATTCTGTCCAGGCGGCTCGCGGAGTGGCTCGTCTGGTATGTCCAGGCGCGTCACCGTGCTGAACTTCCCAAGTGTCGCGGAGCAACAGATCTCGGACGACAAGACGCAGTTCTTGACAGGTGTTGTAGTTGGGCACTTGATTTTCAGGGTGTAAGGCACAATTAAAATCGCCCCCAAGCAAGTAATGGTCGCAGCGTCCAAGAAACAAAGGAGCGATTTCTTCTGAATAGAAGAGGGCCCTGTCGCGTCTGCGGGTGGAGCCTGACGGAGCGTAAATGTTGACAATACGCGTCCGCATCACGGTGACGCCCATGCCTCTGGCAGATGGAAGGTATGTGATATCGGCCACTGGAATGCCTTATTTGACGTAATTGGCTACGCCGCGTCCCAAGTGGTCACCAGAAGAATAAGTGTTATATTCCGCGACGTCTGGAAGTGTGGCCAAGTGTACTTCCTGTAGTAGTGCGATGTCGACGTCCGACGCCCATATCATCTCTCGCAGCAGTTGAAGTTTCACGGGTGAACTAATGGTGTTAGTGTTGATCGTCGCTGTTCGGTAGGTTTGGAGCCGTCCCCCGCCGTGGAGGGGTACTCCACCGGCGGAGGATGAAGAGGGGCGAGGTAACGACGAATCGTGCCGTGTGCCGCCTGACGGCGTTATCAGCGGCGTAACGATGCTTCCGTCTGGGGTAACTCTGTCCCCAGCCTATGGTCCGGGACCTCATCGACGTCGTCACTCCAGGCCATTGAGGGCGCTGTCGTGATGGTCGTACATTCCACTTCGGTCGTAGGGGCGGAGGACGTCTCGGCGGCAGTCGCATAGGTGGAGTCCGTTGGTTCAGGAGCACCTGAGCGAGCCAGTAGGCATCGAAACATCCACAGTCGGCGTCATGTTGTCGTCATTCGTATCGTCGTGTAGGTTCTCTGAGGCCTCGTCGGGTCGGACGGCCTCTGGAGCATCAGGGGGAGGTGACCGGTCTCGTTCCGAGACCGTACGGCGCCTCCTCTTGCGCCTCTTAGGTGAACGTTGTTTGCGGGTTCGTCCCTTCGTGTCGGGAGACGGAAAGGAGTCGCATCGCTCTGAGAGGAAGGCCACGGCGGGAACGTCAAATAAAGGGGCGTCCATATGTTCAGGCGGGTGGGTGTTGGAAGTCGTCGCTGTTGGTAGTGGCGCCGTAGTAGCGTCTGGCTTTGAGCGCGACGTGTCGGCCCCGGCTGTATCCATAGCAGCTGGAAGGGTCACCGGTACGTGGTCCGATGAGCGGCGGCCGGTGGGAGGAGAAGAGAGCGCCGATGCGTAGGTGATCGGTAAAACCGTCGTCGGAGCCGGAGGTGCCATAGTAGCGGCTGGCAATTGGGTGATCCGTCGCTGAAGACACTCAGATCTGAGGTGGCCTTCTTTTCCGCACCCGGAACAGGTCTTGGGTTGGCCGTCGTATATGACAACCGCGCGGCACCCGCTAATTTGCAGGTAAGATGGTACGTGGCGATGGAGGTCGATGGTGATCTGCCGTACACCGTTAAGAACGGGGTACGTTCGGAATTGGGCCCCGCTTTCGGCAGTGTGGCCATGTACAGTGTCATAGGGGCGGAAAGCCGCGATAACGTCTTCCGCCGGAAGCTCGAACGGGAGTTCGAAAACTCAAATGGTGCGCATTCCTAAGCCGGCATGGTCGACAGTGACCGCTCCGACATTGCCGTCGGCGTGGCAAAAGCGTAATCCATGGTTGGTGTCACGAAGTGTTCTTTCACATACCGCGTCATTGACGGCTTTCACGTACACAGTACTGCTTAATATGGACAAATGGATGCTCAAGATGTCGGAAGCTGGGATCTTAGCAACATCACGTAGGAAGCGTTACACTTCCAAGGCCTTTGGTCGTGCGTATTCCTTGCAGAAGTTGAATCGTAAAGTTTATTTTCGAAAACGGTTGGCCATGGCTCTAGTGCACGTAAGCGACGGCCGCTGAAATGTAAACAACAGCGAGCGCAGGCGGGAACAACAACACGTCCGCAGTGCACGGCGGCGAAAGCCGGACTTGACGACCACTCAGCTAAACCTAGTGATCAAGGTGCCTAGTCTAATGATACATACAGGTAATGGAATCCATGCATAAGACAAGAACGGAATTTTGCAATATATTTTGGACTAGCAATGCATTGCTTTAAGATTAATGGTTAATTTTTGCTTTTGATTTTTCTACTGGAAATAAAATTATTAATGTCATTTGTAATTCGTCATGAGTCAGCTGCAGCAAGGTTATTAAATAAGTAAAGTATATGTGATCACATTCATGAATGATAGAAAAAAGTAGGTAAAATATAAGTAGTGGAGCAGGCTTAATAACTTAGTGTCTATAGCATGTTGTAGTTTGGCCTTCAATCCAGAGACTGGTTTGATGCAGCTCTCCATGCTACTCTATCCTATGCAAGCTTCTTCATCTCCCAGTACCAACTGCAACCTTCTGAATCTGTTTAGTGTATTCCTCACTTGGTCTCCCTCTACGATTTTTACCCTCCACGCTCCCCTCCAATATGCCCAATATGCCCTACCAACCCATCAGTTCTTCTAGTCAAATTGTGCCACAAATTTCTCCTCTCTCCAATTCCATTCAATACCTCCTCATTAATTACGTGATCTACCCATCTAATCTACAGCATCTTTCAGGAGCACCACATTTCGAAAGCTTCTATTATGTTCTTGTCTAAACTATTTACCGTCCACCTTTCACTCCCATGCATGACTTCAGTCCATACAAATACTTTCAGAAACGACTTCCTGAAATTTAAATCTATACTCGATGTTAACAAATTTCTCTTCTTCAGAAATGCTTTCCGTGCCATTGCCTGTGTATATTTTATATCCTCTCTACTTAGACCATCATGAGTTATTTTGTTCCTCAAATAGAAAAACTAATTTACTACTTTAAGCGTCTCATTTCCCATTCACCCAGCATCACCCGATTTAATTCGACTACATTCCATTATCCTCGTTTTGCTTTTGTTAATGTTCATCTTATACCCTCCTTTCAAGAGACTGTCCATTCAGTTCAGCTGCTCTTCCAGGTCCTTTGATGTCTCTGACAGAATTACAATGTCATCGGTGAACCTCAAAGTTCTTATTTCTTCTCCATGGATTTTAATTCCAACTCAGAATTTTTTTTTTTTGTTTTCTTTAATGCCTGCTCAATATACAGGTTGAATAACTTCTGGGATAGGCTACAACCCTGTCTCACTCCCTTCCCAACCACTGCTTCCCTTTCATGCCCCTCGACTCTTAAAACAGCCATCTGGTTTCTGTCCAAATTGAAAATAGCCTTTCGATCCGTGTATTGTACCCCTGCCATCCTCAGAATTTGAGAGAGGTTATTCCAGTCAACGCTATCAAAAGCTTTCTCTAAGTCTACAAACACTAGAAAAGTAGGTTTGCCTTTCCTTATTCTTTCTTTTAAGATAAGTCGTAAGGTCAGTATTGCCTCGCGTGTTCTAGTATTTCTACGGAATCCAAACTGATCTTCCCCAAGGTAGGCTTCTACCAGTTTTTCGATTCGTCTGTAAAGAATTCGTGCTAGTATTTTGTTTCCGTGGCTTATTAAATTGATAGTTCGGTAATTTTCACATCTGTCAACACCTGCTTTCTTTGGGATTGGAATGATTATATTCTACATAAGAGTATTTCGCCGGTCTCATACATCTTGCTCACCAGATGGTAGAGTTTTCTTAGGCCTGGCTCTCCCAAGACTGTCAGTGGTTGTAATGAAATGTTGTCTACTCCCAGGGCCTTGTTTCGACTTAGGTCTTTCAGTCTTCACGCAGTATCATATCCCCTACTTCATCTTCATCTACATTCTCTTCCATTTCTATAATATTGTCCTCAACAACATCACCCTTGTATAAACGCTCTATATACTCCTTCCACCTTTCTGCTTTCCCTTCTTTGCTTAGAATATGATATTCATGCTAGTGGTTCTCTTTTCTCCAAAGGTCTCTTTAATTTTCCTGTAGGCAGAATCTATCTCACCCCTAGTGATATGCGCCTTTACATCCTTAATGCTTAGCCATTTTGCACTTCCTTTCGATCTCATTTTGAGACGTTTGTATTCCTTTTTGCCTGTTTCATTTACTGCATTTTTATATATTCTCTTTTCATCAATTATATTCAATATTTCTGTTATCAAAGGATTTCTATTAGCCCTAGTTTTTTTACCTACTTGATCATCTGCTTCTTTCACTATTTCATCTCTCAAAGCTACCCATTCTTCTTCTACTGTATTTCTTTCCCCCAGTCTTGTCAATCGTTCCCTATTGCTCTTCCTGAAGCTCTCTACAACCTCTGATTCTTTCAGTTTATCCATGTCCCATCTCCTCAGATTCCTACCTTTTTGCAGTTTCTTCCGTTTTAACATAAACTTCATAGCCAATAGATTGTAGTCAGAGTCCACATCTGCCCCTGGAAATATATTACAATTTAAAACCTGATTCCTGAAACTGTGTCTTGCCATTATATAATCTATCGGAAACCTTCCAGTATCTCCAGGCTTCTTCCATATATACAACCTTCTTTTATGATTCTTGAACCAAGTGTTAGCTATGATTAAATTATGCTCTGTGCAAAATTGTACCAGGCGGCTTCCTCTTTCATTCCTTACTCCCATCCCATATTCATCTGCTACGTTTCCCTCTCTTCCTTTTCCTACTATCGAGTTTCAGTCACCCATGACTATTAAATTTTCGTCTCCCTTTACTATCTGAATAATTTCTTTTATCTCATCATACAATTCATCAATCTCTTCGTTATCTGCGGAGCTAGTAGGTATATAAACTTGTCCTACTGTGGTAGGTGTGGGCTTCGTATGTATCTTGGTCTCAATAATGCGTCCACTATGCTGTTTGTAGTAACTAACCCGCATTCCTATGTTCCTATTCATTATTATGCCCATTCCTGCATATCCTATTCGGGTTTTGTATTTATAACCCTGCATTGATCTGACCAGAAGTATTGTTCCTCCTGCCACCGAACTTCACTAATTCCTACGATATCTAACTTTAACCCATCCATTAGTTCCCTTTTTAAATTTTCTAACCTACCAGCGCGATTAAGGGATCTGACATTCCACGCTCCGATCCGTAGAATGCCAGTTTTCTTTCTCCTGATTTCAACGCCCTCCTTTGTAGTCCCTGCTCGGAGATCCGAATGGGGGACTATTTTACCTCCAGAATATTTTACCCCAGAGGACGCCATCATCATTTAACTGTACAGTAAAGCTGCATGCCTTTCAGCCATTCGCAGTACCAGCACAGCAAGGCTGTTTTGGTTATTGTTAAAAGGCCAGATCAGTCAATCATCCCTACAGTTGCCCCTGCAACTACTGAAAAGGTTGCTACCCGTCTTCAGGAACCACACGTTTGTCTGGCCTCTCATCAGATACCCCTCTATTGTCGTTCCACCTACGGTATGGCTATCTGTATCGCTGAGGCACGCATGCCTCCCAACCAACGGCAAGGTCCTTGGTTCATGGGGAGAAGGTCTATAATATATAACATACAAAACATATTTCAAAAATGATTCTGATGACATGAAATGTTATTCCTGGAAAAAATACAAAGAGGTTTATTAAGCTGAAAGAAGAAATGTATGCATATTAAGCTGAGACGTAACAAACTCTGGATTTATAGGTAATGAAAATGTTGTGTTTAATACTAATGTATTCTAGCTGTCTCTTCCAAATATATTCAGTCATTATACTGTGCAATATATGACATACTGTCAAAAAGAACTACAGCAAATACCTAAACAACTACATAGCATCTCATAGCTAAAAGGAAAACTTAATCATAATCATCATATGCAAAAAATTAAGAGTTCATTATTTATAATCAACATTCGTTTGTGTCAACTCAAGGCATGGCTTCTCTCGTATCATTTTCTTCTTATAACATTATTATTATCATTATTCTCTTTCATATTAATTCATTCTCATCATTATTTCATATATTATAGGGAGTATTACATCTAACATACCTCATCCCTAAAATTATCATCTATGCTTTTATATGATAGTCTGCCATAAAAGCGTCATACTCTGAATGAAAAATTAGTAGTAAAGACTGCTGTCATACGGTGTGTATAGCATATTCTTCTTATTGCTTGTTAATTCCGGTCCATTTACTTTTCATGACAAAGTGTTGCATTTTCTTTCTTTCGTTCTGATGGTAAAATATCCACGTCAATTTACAGTGAACACTGTGGTTATTTAATTTATTTCTTTTACAGGGTATTGCTTTCTGAAAATGATGAATATGGATTAATATCTAGCATTCACATTACATACACAGTAAGGGAAAATTTATTTATAAACAGATGATCAAATATAACATAGCAAAGAAAATTGTTTTGTTTTATAACATACGTCAAGGTATAGTAACAGGGAGCTATTGCGACTGCTCCATGACGACGAACTATTGCGATTTCTCAGTAGAAGCCAGCGATTATTACTGCTACTGACACTGCTCTGACATGAGATTCTGTTGCCATCGCCACAACACACTCAGGTTAATACAGGAGTTGAGAAGAGCTTCTGGTCCACACAGCGAGTTCTGGATGATTTAATGAGACTCACTATTTTATGAAAGCGTCTTCCAAGGACCCTCATACCGGTAATGACGTCGTTGGTACCATACTGATGGACGAAGCAAACTTGTTCGTCTAGTGTGTGGCTACTGAGCAGCATCACAACAAGTGATGTAGGGAAAGTGATTTGCAGTAGTCAAACGATTGTTGCGTATAGTAAGCTTTACTGCTCGGTCCAAGCCAATTAATCCCTTCTTCCATCCAGAAAAAAAGCTGGGTTTCAGACTTACTCCATCTACATCTACATGACTACTCTGCAATTCACATTTAAGTGCTTGGCAGAGGGTTCATCGAACCACAATCATACTATCTCTCTACCATTCCACTCCCTAACAGCGAGCGGGAAAAACGAACACCTAAACCTTTCTGTTCGAGCTCTGATTTCTCGTATTTTATTTTGATGATCATTCCTACCTATGTAGGCTGCGCTCAACAAAATATTTTCGCATTTGGAAGAGAAAGTTGGTGACTGAAATTTCGTAAAAAGATCTCTCCGCGGCAAAAAAACGTCTTTGCTGTAATGACTTCCATCCCAATTTGCGTATCATATCTGCCACACTCTCTCCCTATTACGTGATAATACAAAACGAGCTGCCATTTTTTGCACCCTTTCCATGTCCTCCGTCAATCCCACCTGAAAAGGATCCCACACCGTGCAGCAATATTCTAACAGAGGACGAACGAGTGTAGTGTAAGCTGTCTCTTTAGTGGACTTGTTGCATCTTCTAAGTGTCCTGGCAATGAAACACAATTTTTGGCTCGCCTTCCCCACAATATTATCTATGTGGTCTTTCCAACTGAAGTTGTTCGTAATTTTAACACCCAGGTACTTAGTTGAATTGACAGCCTTGAGAATTGTACTATTTATCGAGTAATCGAATTCCAACGGATTTCTTTTGGAACTCATGTGGATCACCTCACACTTTTCGTTATTTATCCACCTGCCACACCATACAGCAATCTTTTCTAAATCGCTTTGCAACTGATACTGGTCTTCGGATGACCTTACTAAACGGTAAATTACAGCATTATCTGCGAACAACCTACGAGAACTGCTCAGATTGTCACCCAGGTCATTTATATAGATCAAGAACAGCAGAGGTCCCTGGGGAACACCTGATATCACTTCAGTTTTACTCGATGGTTTGCCGTCTATTACTACGAACTGCGATGTTCCCAGCAGGAAATCACGAATCCAGTCGCACAACTGAGACGATACCCCATAGGCCCGCAGCTTGATTAGAAGTCGCTTGTGAGGAACGGTGTCAAAAGCTTTCCGGAAATCTAGAAATACGGAATCAACTTGAGATCCTCTGTAGATAGCGGTCATTACTTCATGCGAATAAAGAGCTAGCTGCGGTGCACAAGAGCGATGTTTTCTGAAACCATGCTGAGTACGTATCAATAGATCGTTTCCTTCGAGGTGATTCATAATGTTTGAACACAGTATATGCTCCAAAACCCTACTGCGAACCGACGTCAATGATATAGGTCTGTAGTTAGATGGATTACTCCTACTACCCTTCTTAAACACTGGTGCGATGTGCACAATTTTCCAATCTGTAGGTACAGATCTATCGGTGAGCGAGCGGTTGTATACGAGTGCTAAGTAGGGAGCTATTGTATCAGCGCAATCAGGAACCTAATCGGTATACAATCTGTACCTGAAGACTTGCCCGTGTCAAGCGATTTGAGTTGCTTCGCAACCCCTAAGGTATCTACTTCCAAGAAACTCATGCTAGCAGCTGTTCGTGTTTCAAATTCTGGAATAGTCCACTCGTCTTCCTTGGTGAAGGAATTTCGGAAAACTGCGTTCAATAACTCCGTTTTAGTGGCACAGTCGTCGGTAACAGTACCATCGGCACTGTGCAGCGAAGGTATTGACTGCGTCTTGCCGCTTGTGTACTTTACATACGACCAGAATTTCTTCGGATTTTCTACCAAATTTCGAGATAATGTTTCGTTGTGGAACCTATTAAAGGCATCTCGCATTGAAGTCAGTGCCAAATTTCGCGCGTCTGTAAATTTTAGCCAATCTTCTGGATTTCGCGTTCTTCTGAACTTCGCATGCTTTTTCCATTGCCTCTGCAACAGCGTTCGGACCTGTTTTGTGTACCACGGGGATCCGTTCCATCTCTTACCAATTTATGAGGTATGAATCTCTCAATTGCTGTTGCTACTATATCTTTGAATTTGAGCCACATCTCATCTACATTTGCATAGGCAGTTCGGAAGGAATGGAGATTGTCTCTTAGGAAGGCTTCTAGTGACAATTTATCCGCTTATTTAAATAAAATTATTTTGCGTTTGTTTCTGGTGGGTTTGAAAGAAACGGTACTGAGCCTAGCTACAACGACCTTGTGATCACTAATCCATGTATCAGTCATGATGCTCTCTATCAGCTCTGGATTGTTTGTGGCTAAGAGGTCAAGTATGTTTTTGCAACCATTTACAATTCGCGTGGGTTCGTGGACTAACTGCTCGAAATAATTTTCGGAGAAAGCATTTAGGACAATCTCGGAAGATGTTTTCTTCCTACCACAGGTTATGAACAAGTATTTTTGCCAACATATCGAGGGAAGGTTGAAGTCCCCACCAACTATAACCGTGTGAGAGGGGTATTTATTTGTTACGAGACTCAAATTTTCTCTGAACTGTTCCGCAACTATATCATCGGAGTCTGGGGGTCGGTAGAAGGAGCCAATTATTAACTTAGTTTTGCTGTTAAGTATAACCTCCACCCATACCAATTCGCACAGAGTATCTACTTATACTTCACTACAAGATAAACCACTACTGACAGACACAAACACTCCACCACCAATTCTGCCTAATTTATCTTTCCTGAACACCGTCTGAGACTTTGTAAATATATCTGTAGAACTTATTTCAGGCTTTAGCCCGCTTTCTGTACCTATAAGGATTTCAGCTTCTGTGCTTTGTATTAGCGCTTGAAGCTCAGGGACTTTCCCAGCACAACTACAACAATTTACAACTACAATTCCGACTGTTCCTTGATCCAAGCACGTCCTGTATTTACCATGCACCCTTTGAGATTGCAGCCCACCCCGTACTTTCCCGAGGCCTTCTGACCTAAAAAACCGCCCAGTCCACGCCACACAGCCTCCGCTACCGGTGTAGCCGCCAGCTGAGTGTAGTGAACTCCTGATCTATTAAGCGGAACCCGAAACCCCACCACCCTATGGCGCAAGTCAAGGAATCTGCAGCCAACACGGTCGCAAAACCGTCTGAGCCTCTGATTCAGACCCTCCACCCCGCTCTGGACCAAAGGTCCGCAGTCGGTTCTGTCGACGATGCTGCAGATGGTGAGCTCTGCCTTCATCTCGTAAGCAAGACCGGCAGCCTTCACCAAATCAGATAGCCGCTGGAATCCAGAGAGAATTTCCTCAGATCCAAAACGACACAGGTCATTAGTGCCGACATGTGCCACCATCTGCAACTGGCTGCACCCTGTGATCTTCATGGCATCTGGAAGGACCCTTTCCACATCAGGAATGACTCCCCCCGGAATGCACACAGAGTGCACACTGGATTTCTTCCCCTTATTAGCCGCCATATCCCTAAGGGGCCCCATTTCGCGCCTAACATTGGAGCTCCCAACTACCAATAAGCCCACCCTCTGCGATTGCCCGGACCTTGAAGGCTGAGAATGATCCTCTGAAACAGGGCAGGTAGCTGCATCTGGCTCAGCCAGAGACAGTGCCTGAAACCTGTTTGTCAGACGCACCGGGGAGGCTTTCTGATCAGCCTCCGGGGACGCCTTTCGCTGCCTGCCACGCCTTGGAACGACCTCCCAATCACACCACAGGCGAGGGCTCAGCCCCACTGCGGGCAGCCACCGGGGCAAACACAGCAGCAGACTGGTCTGGGGACAGACGGGACGAGGCTGACATCCCCGTGATACCCAAGTCCGGCTCCCCACAGTGGTGCCCATTGGCAACAGCCTCCAGCTGCGCGACCGAAGTCAGCGCCGCTTGCAGCTGCGAGCGAAGGGATGCCAACTCAGCCCTCATCCGAACACAGAAATCGCAGTCCCTGTCCATTCTAATCGATTCTGAACAACAGTTACTGAAACACGAGTCTGTGCTTAGATAACGCAAGCGAAACACGCAAAGAATGTATTAACTAACCTGTACAAATGCCTAACGACTGCACTACAATTTGCCTCAATTTACGATTACAGTAACTAAAACTCGAAATTACACCTCCTATACGAAACTCACCCGCAATTTAAGTAAGAATCTACGAAGTAAACACTAAAGTGCGATGCTACAACTCTCAAATACTATAATATGCCCGAAATTTATGAATTAAATAATGCAAGTACTCAAAAACACGCAAATAAATTAAGATTTAAACTATGTAACAAATAAGTAAGGTAGGGGTATACGACTTGGTGCTGCAGCTGCTTATCCAATGGCGACAGGGAGCACACTCCACTTGACAATTACATTGCAAGAGGGATATGGAGACAGGCATTTGCTGAGAAGTACCGGTAATAAAGTGCCAATACTTGTGAGTTGCTGCAACCTCACATCTTTCCAACTCGTTCATTCATCTCCATTGACATGAAGAACACGTATAATGTAAATGTATTGTGGCCGGTCCGACGGGCCTCGGATGCACAGTCAGACAGCTGTTATTGTTTGTAATGGGTTAAGAGCAGAATTTGGCGTATCTACCGTTCGTGCAGTTCATATCATTCGCACAGAAAGATACTTATTTCTTTTATAAGCTTCTCATTTGAACCACACACTTCAGTATTTAACCAGAACTGTATGTACAAATTCTGTTTCTCAGTTCGTGGCCACGTGGTGTAGCCGCCCGGTCTAGGGCGCCTTGCCACGGTTTGCATGGTTACCAACGTCGGAGGTTCGAATCCTCCCTTTCTGGCAGATTAAAGCTGTGCGCTGGACGTTTCCGTTCGCTGCTAATGCGGTTACCGACTGAGCTATCCAAGCAACACCCACGACCCGCCCCTACAGCCTTACTTCCGCCAGTACCAGTATTGGTAACGAGCCAAGTTCCTGATTTCGAGTTCAGCTCCAACATATAATTTTAATTTACCAAAAACAATGTTTAGTTCTTATGGTTGCGTATGATTAATATCCACTAACCTTCCTCTTCTTTTCCGAAGGCAGTTAGCAGCCTGCTCTCGTAGAGAACAGAGTATGCTTCAAAGGCTGTAGCCGCCAGTCAGTTGAGAAGTGTAGCGCATTTCCTACACTATCTTTGATATCAGTATCGTCCGCTTCTTGCCACTTAGATGTTTTTAACATCTTTCAGTACGAAAATCTTTGCCCCCATAGGTCGTTGATCTCCTTCCCATCTTCTGAACCAGCATCTGTAGTTAGCTTCAATGTCACTGTTCGAAAACAATGAGATAGCATTTCCAGGTTAGCTCGATAACGGATTAGATGTACACAACCTGATTAAAAGTACGCAATCACCTATTAGTGGACATTAATACGGGATGCGTCCATATTTCGCGTTTATGACTGCCTGAACTTTCCTCGGTGCACTTGCAAAGAGGTCCGAATGTTTCTGGAGTAGTGGTAGCGCATTATTCCTCAAGAGTCTAACACAGAGATTCAGGAGCTGCGGTATGGAGTGAAGTCGACGATGTAAATCATCCCAAAGGTTTACCAATTGGCTGAGGTCTCGACTCTGAGTAGGCCAAGAATGTTATTGTCCACCTACCATACTCTTGCAGATACACCTTTCCTTTTAACTCCCTAAACAAAGTCATTGTGCTACATTCCTTCCGCTGATCTCATGCATTTTGCTGCCACCCTCCACAATTCACGACAGTCCCCGTCCGTCAGTACATGAGGCAAGTCTGGTCTTAGTTAAGCTGTGGTTGTAACTTCATGTTTCCACTGCACAATCAAATCACCACCAGTCAAATTTGGCAGCATAAGAATGGTGAAATATCCCTAATGGATTTACACTACTGGCCATTAAAATTGCTACACTAAGAAGAAATGCAGATTATAAACGGGTATTCATTGACAAATATATTATACTAGAACTGACATGTGATTACATTTTCACGTAATGTGAGTGCATAGACCCTGAGAAATCAGTACCCAGAACAACCAACTGTGGCCGTAATAACGGCCTTGATACGCATGGGCATTGAGTCGAACAGAGCTTGGATGGCGTGTACAGGTACAGGTGCCCATGCAGCTTCAGCACGATACCACAGTCAATCAAGAGTAGTGGCTGGCGTATTGTGACGAGGCAGTTGCTCGGCCACCACTGACCAGACGTTTTCAGTTGGTGAGAAATCTGGAGAATGTGCTGGCCAGGGCAGCATTCGAACATTTTCTGTATCCAGAAAGGCCCGTGAAGGACTTGCAACATGCGATCGTGCATTATCCTCCTGAAATGTAGCGTTCCGCAGGGATCCAATGAACACATCTGAAATGTAACGTCAAACGTTCAGAGTGCCGTCAGTGCGAACGAGAGGTGACCGAGACGTGTAACCAATGGCACCCCATACATCACGCCGGGTGATACGCCAGTATGGCGATGACGACTACACGCTTCCAATGTGCGTTCACCGCGATGTCGCCAAACACGGATGCGACCATCACGATGCTCTAAACAGAACCTGGATTCATCCGAAAAAATGACGTTTTGCCATTCGTCGATGAGTCTACCATCGCAGGCGCTCATTTCTGTTGTGATGCAGCGTCAAGGGTAACGCAGCCATGATCTCCGAGCTGATAGTCCATCCTGCTGCAAACGTCGTCGGACTGTTCGTGCAGATGGTTGTTGTCTTGCAAACGTCCCCATATGTTGACTCAGAGATCGAGACGTGGATGCACGAACCGTTACAGCCATGCGGGTAAGATTCCTGTCATTTCGTCTGCTAGTGATACGAGGCCATTAGGCTCCAGAACGGCGTTCCGTATTACCCTCCTGAACCCACCGATTCCATATTCTGCTAACAGTCATTGGATCTCGTGCAACGCGATCAGCAATGTCACGATACGATAAACCGCAATCGCGATAGGCTACAATCCGACCTCTATCAAAGTCAGAAACATGATGGTACGCATTTCACCTCCTTACACGAGGCTTCACAACAACGTTTCACCAGGCGACGCCGGTCAACTGCTATTTGTGTGTGAGAAATCGGGTGGAAACTTTCCTCATGTCAGCACGTTGTAGATGTCGCCACCGGGGCCAACCTTGTGTGAATGCTCTGAAAAGCTAATCATTTGCATATCACGTTATCTTCTTCCTGTCGGTTAAATTTCGCGTCTGTAGAACGTCATCTTCGTGGTGTAGTAATTTTAATGGCCAGTAGTGTAATTACTCAGCTTATATCCAATGAGTAGCCCACTTGCGACGTAACTGAGCTCTTCTAACTGAGCTAGTCTAATGATAGTGCTTCTCTACTGACTACACAGTACTCCCTCATCATCAGTCCTCCTTTTGCACTAGCAGTTTTGCCTCTCGTGACGTCTAATAGGCAATTCCGCATTATGTAGTGCTTTCCAGATATATTTGTACTTGGGATCAGATAGTGAAGTTGCTGGCGAATAGGATATGTATTTTCCTTTAACTTCGGTCATTCATGTGCATCGAGACATGGCGAGCAAATCTATGCCTTTACTTACGCTTACATAAATAAATGTACATACAGTACGGTTTCACGTAATTATAGCACCTGGAGAACAAATGCCCCATCTCCCTGCTCCGACCATGTTTTTCAACAGCTTCGCTTGGTTGTAAGACAATTCTGAAGTGGCTATTCCCTCCTAAATCCCAACAGTTTTGAAATTCTATGCCCCATTACAAAATCGCTGAGATGACTGAGAATAGCAGAGCTTTACATTGTGTCGGAATAAAATCACTCCGCACCATCCTTGGGGGAACATAACGCTACGTAAAAAGAGGGAAAAATTGACGTTTATACTGTTTATAATTTTTCTTAATTTGGATTCTCCACAGACTTCTGTATCATAGAAATAACCTTTCAGTGTTTAAGGAAACAGTATCAAGTACATTGATAACATTTAATGCGAGTTTCGCCGACGCGATAAATAAAAAGAAACTTGTTAATCATGTAAGTAGGCTGTTTAGGTTTTTATGATGGTAACGCCAACTCTGTATGAAAATCACTGACTGTGCTGTGTGCAGTCTGTGGCTGGTTTGCATAGTTGGCATTTGCTATCGTAGTGTTGGGCAGTTGGATGTGAACAGCGCGTAGCGTTGCGCAGTTGGAGGTGAGCCACCAGCAGTGGTGTCGGGGTGGCGGGGGGGGGGGGGGGGGGGGGGGGGGGGAGATAGCGGAGTTTTGAGAGCGGATGGTCTGGACGTGTGTCCATCACAGACAGTAAATTTGTAATGCTGGATATCATGAACTGATATATATGATGACTTTTGAATATTATTAAGGTAAATACATTGTTTGTTCTCTATCTAAATCTTTCATTTGCTAACTGCGGCTATCATTAGTTAGTGCCTTCAGTAGTTAGAATCCTTTATTGAGCTCGCAGTAGCGGCCCTCGCTGTATTGCAGTAGTTCGAGTAACGAAGATTTTTGTGAGGTAAGTGATATGTGAAAGGTATAGGTTAATGTTAGTCAGGGCCATTCTTTTGTTGGGATTATTGAAAGTCAGATTGCGTTGCGCTAAAAGTATTGTGTGTCAGTTTAGTGTTGATCAGAATAAGTAAAGAGAGAAATGTCTGAGTACATACAGTTCTGCTCAGCTGTTTGAAAATCAAATAATGTAAGAGGTTTACCAACACAGTAATTCATTAATTTTCTAAGGGGACGTTTCAATCATTCTACGCCAAATTCCACAGATTTATGTTAGCACCAAAGTTTCGAATCGTCTTTGAATATTTGAAGGATTAGGAAGTTTTCCCGCTACGACAGATGGGTATTTCGTAGCCACTCGCAAGAAAATTAAAACATGTGTAAAGAAACACGACCCACTGTGTAACTGTTTAATGAATGTGGTTTGGATCTGGGATTTGCGGAATTAGTTTGAGAGTGGCTTTTCCTTTTTCGGTTTGGCTGTATAATGTATGCTCTGCTCTTTGGCCGCCCGCATTAACATATCGATCCCGTTAACTAGTTCGTTAGCGTGTTACAGCAAAGCTGTGATGATACTGACTCCGGCTGGGCTCGCCGCATGATTCCATTACGGGGCCGCCGCTCATTTTGTCTTTCATTATTTTTAATTAGCTCAGCACTCATTAAAATAACAAATAAATTCTTCCGCCCGCTACGCACTGATTAATGCGTTTCACAGCGACGCGAGGTACCTGATCAGCACAGCTGGCCACAGTAGAATGTAACAAAGGGGCGGGGGACCTCCCCCACTGATTAATGCGTTGTCTTTATTGAGAGCTCATTCTGCTTCAAATAGCGGCAAAAACAGCAAATAATATTTCGACCAGGAAGACGTCTATGCAGTCATTGAAAACACCTTAAAAACTCCCCTAGCTTGGTAATCATACTGTTGTGTCACCGCCAGACACCACACTTGCTAGGTGGTAGCCTTTAAATCGGCCGCGGTCCGGTAGTGTACGTCGGACCCGCGTGTCGCCACTATCAGTGATTGCAGACCGAGCGCCACCACACGGCAGGTCTAGAGACTTCCTAGCACTCGCTCCAGTTGTACAGCCGACTTTTCTAGCGATGATTCACTGAATAAATACGCTCTCATTTGCCGAGACGATAGTTAGCATAGCCTTAAGCCACGTCATTTGCTACGACCTAGCAAGGCCTCATTATCAGTTACTATTGATATTGCAAATCATGTACCGTGAAAACCGACGCTCGTCATTAATGGATTAAAGTTAAGTATTCCACCAGCTACGTCCGTTGTTTCTAAATTCTAATTTCCTTGTCCTGTTCCAGACCTCACGCCAGCCTGTGTGAGCTAAATCCCGTGCCTTTCGGCCTCCTCTAGTAACACCGTGTTGGCTCTCCTGCCAACCACAACACATACAGCTGATTCGTGTATGATGCAACAGCCCTCTTATTTCGTGAACTGAACAGTTTGAGATATCGAAACAAGGTTTTTAGTAAATGGCAGTAAGCAGAGAGACACTTGATTTCACTCGGTGATTAATAATCTCAGATCTTGCGTCACAGAAGTAAATATTATTTTATTCAACAGAACGCCAAACCTTTTTCAGTTTCACTCACAACCTCTTGAAAATGTGAGTGCTGTGATGCAACGCTTGTTAATGTTGGCACTGAAAGTTTTCGCGAAATAATCCAAAAAATGTGTTAAACTGAAAGGCAAGGTGGATGGAATATTCTTATTAAACACCACTAAGCAGGCCCTCACGTAAGCCCTAAGCAAGCAAGAAACTTGCTACGCTAATACCATGTAACGCATTTCATTTTGCTCGTATTTTATATGACATCGAAACTGGTTAAACTGCGATTGTTAAAAATGGATTTACACAGTTTGACAAAAATGGGAACACTCAAAAGGGGAGAACGAAACAAAAAGGAACTTCACGGGATGAGAGAGTATATAACGTTAATTCAATGATTGCAATATCCAGGAAAATGTATGAAGAACTTGGAAAAAAATGGTTCAAATGACTCTAAGCACTATGGGACTTATCATACGAGGTCGTAAGTCCCTTAGACTTAGAACTACTTAAATCTAACAAAACTAAGGGCATCACACACATCCCTGACAGCGGGAGGACTCGAACATGTGACCATAGCAGCAGCGCAGTTCCGGACTGAAGCGCCTAGAACCGCTCGGCAACATTGGCCGGCTAGCATCATGGCTCTCGGAGTATCGTCTTCCTGCTGTCGATAGGCACGCAGCCCGGGTGAGATACTACTGTACGTTTCCCCCGACACATATGGATACTGAACGTCGCCGCAGTATTTTTTCGACAACAGTTTTGCAAAACGTTGGCACATTACACATCACCTACTTGTCTGCGGCTTAGCAATCCTGATCAGTTCATTCTGCCATCATAATGGTTTTCAAGAGTACTACAATTACGTACAAACATTGTCATAACAGAACAGTAACGCGCTGTACATATATTTCTAGGAGCTTTCGAATGGCGTAGACAGAAATATGTCGCGATTTAAAGAAGTAATACTTGTTGTCTCAATATTTCTTTTGATGCAAGAGGTGATACGATTAAGCATGGAAAAAATTGCAAGCCTTTCCACGTGGCAGCATTTTCCGAAAAGCCGTTTCGATTGCTTGCACTGTTCCTGAATTCAAAAGGTGTGCTGCGTCTTACACAAAGGGCGTTGACTAGGGAATACATAGGATGAAAAATGTATTCTTATTCCAAGGGAGCGAGGTGGCGCACTGGATAACACAATGGACTCGCATTCGGGAGCATCCAATTTCGACCATCGAGATTTAGGTTTCCCGAAATTTCCCTAAATCGCTCCAGGGGAAAGCCGGGATGATTCCTTTGAAAGGGCGCGGACAATAACTTTCCTCTTCCTTGAAACAGTTGAAATTTGTGCTAGGTCCTCAAAGACCTCGATGTCGAATGGACGTTAATTCCTAATCTTTCTTTGATCCAACAGGTAACATACTACCAAAAGTAACTCTCCTACAAATCGCTAACCTCAGTGTAAAAAAATCATACTTTTGTTAGGCGATCTTTAACAAAGTACAATGCGTTAAGGAAGTAACTGACGAAAATTGTTCTTTCGTTCTTTATTGACATATACATAAATTAAATTTAGAGTTGTACTACGTACAGTAACAACCGCCAGTTCACCGCACGTATTTTAGCGCAGCCCAGAATTTTGCCACAGTTTGCTAGGCATTCCTGTTGCTGGTTCCAAAACAAGACAGACAGGCACCTCAGACAGAATCAGCCAGTCCCTCTATAGCTTTGGTTCGGGATTTCAGACACTGAGGAAGTCATGTAATACTGCAGGGAAAAAAATTCCAAATAGAACATCACAGACAATTGCGTATTGTGTACTGAGGTAGCACCTCCTTCCTGAAGCAGCGGTGTGAGTAGCGCTACACCGGTATCAATCATTCACGTCCTCCTTTCGCCTGAAACATTTGTTTCCGGCCATTGTTTGTGCTTCCGAAATACAAATATTGGGATCCTGTACCGTTTGTATAATTTTGACCCCAGAGGTTTAACATTACATGTATACATCTAATTAACCGTATTTTTGTTTGCTCTTGCGTGTGCAGCCACGTGTAGTCGTTACCGTATCACGATATTTCGACAGCGTACCTCACCGTCATCTTAAGACGATACCTGTAGGCTGAGAGATTTCGCTACGTCGCGCCTCCTTCATACTCTTAGGTCCGTTTTAAACTGACAAATTTCTTTGAGAGAGATCTTTGATCACAGCCCTTTGCTAAATCTTCGACAGTGTACTAGGGAAGCTTTATCAAAGATTTCCTTGTTCAAAGATCTTTGTTGACACATACTTCACAACACCACACACTTGAATTATTACAACCTCAGTGCACCTGGATATTTCATAAATAATTATGTCATTAAAAGACATATTTCGCCCTGCGGGCCCCAAAGAACAGAAAGTATTCGAAGGGGTTGCACTGTGGATGATGTAGGGAAGAAATCTAATGGACTCAGTTATGTGTGGTAATGTGGAAGTAAATGTATTGTTAATAAAGTGAGCATAAGTGAAAAGTGCCGGTCTGTGTGGCCGTGCGGTTCTAGGCGCTTCAATCTGGAACCGCGTGACCGCTACGGTCGCAAGTTCGAATCCTGCCTCGGGCACGGAAGTGTGTGATGTCCTTAGGTTAGTTAGGTTTAAGTAGTTCTAAGTTCTAGGGGACTGATGACCTCAGAAGTTAAGTCCCATACTGCTCAGAGCCATTTGAACCATAAGTGAAATGTATTTATTAGGCACTCTACATAACGCAACCTAACCTTCATAAATTCTTCCTTAAATGATTTATACTCATATGTTGCTTCACATGTTTCTGGAACAAGATATGAAGTGGTTCACTATGGGATGCGAGTATTATATTGTAAGCTCGAATAGGTTTCGCCTGTTACTAGAAAGCTTAACATAACAATGAGCCGATCCTTAGCAGAAATCGCATTTTTCAAACGAGTATTTTGTTTGCAGATACAAAGGGCTGCTCTTATGAGGACAAAATGAAATATTTGTCCGTCCATTCTCAAATAATTATCGTAACTGAAAGTTCCTGACAGCTTAATATTTTGTAACAGCCCGGCACTCGAACTCAGGACCTTGGCCTTTTGTGGGCCAGTGCTCCACCGACTGAGCTTCCCAAACGTGACTCACGACCCGTCGTCACAGTTTTACTTCCGCTAGTACAGCGTCTCCTATCTTACAAACTTTACCGAAGTTTCGTAGCTCTTATGTCCTCGAACAGTAGGTCACGAAGAAAATTCTGGTGGACGCTGTGAGCTTCTCTTCTCGCTGGCCTTCGTTTCCGTTTCGTTTTCTTTTCCTTTTCCTCGCCGCCAATATTACATCAAGTGCTGCTGTACAGCCGATTAACTGCCGAGCATCCACTCTCCAACATCTATGATGAGTAATTTGACGGTAGTGTAACAGCTGCAGTGAAGTACTTTGATCAAAGCAGTTGGACAAAACCCTTAACAAAGATGTTTGATCAATACGGGCCTCATCAGTCTCGAGGCCTTCCCTCACTACCCGACCACAAGCTGCGCCAGGTGGACTGGTGCTGGGCCGCGATCTCCGATTGCTCTACCGGCTCCGTCAGGCGCGGAAGTCGTTCTCGACCGGGTTTGTGACTATGGTTGCTGAGCGCTAAGTCTCACACTTTACTGAGAGTGCCGTTACTGTCTCTGTTGATTAGGAGGATTAGAAAATGTCGTCTCTGCCGTACGCATCACGGGGTCCCGGATTCGATTCCCGGTCGTGTTGGGGATTTTCTCTGCCCGGGGACAAGGTGTTTGAGTTGTCCTCATCATTTGATCATCATCATTCGTAACAGTGGCTAGATTGGACTTTGTACAGAAATTGGGCTGTGTAAAAATTGGGACTTTTTACGGGGGCTGATGACCGCGCATTTGAGCACTCCTCAAACCAAACATAATCATCATCATCATCATCATTATCATCACCTGCCGTAGAAAGCCAAAGTATCGAACAAGATCGGCAGACTCTTGGGTCGACGTGACATTAAATGCGATTTCCGTCCACGGAACGAGTTCAGTTCCGGTTGAACAGTGCATGGGGGCTTAGTATTAGCACGCAATCTGACTGCATAAAATAAAAATAAAGAATTATAAGGAATTTCCATTAACATAATTTTTAATTAAGTCCCCTGCAACAATAAAAGCTACGAAACAACAAAGTACAAGTGTAGCTGTTCTGTGTGTGGTAGTGTGACCCAAAGTACATCTATCTGGTTCGGTTCTTTCTCAATACGACAAAATTATTTAAGCACCATTTACAATGAACTAACTGAAAAACTAGAAATACTATAATTGCACATAGAAACCAGAATTACAAGTCTAATAAATGAACAGGACCCAGATGCCTTGTTGACTGTACCTGTAAGCAAGAGGCATTGTCATTAAAGAAAACTTTAATGCCTTTTTACCTCATTATATATTGACGAAAACGTTCTATTACACCAGCATCATAAATCAAAAGCCCATCTCCTCAAATACACTCTGACAATTGTAACTTGTTCCAACTATACATTACACCAACGGAACTGCATCTACTCTCTCGCCCAACAGAACGACAACTGCCATTGACATCCTCTCAACTACTACTGCACCAGTGGAAACGGCGGAATAATAATCTTTGGCTCAATCTCTGGCGCTGTGGTTCAGTGTAGCCCCCTTTCAACAGCCACGTCGAGCGAACCCTTGCTCTTGCTGCTGCGCGCTGTTTTACCGAGACTGAAACGGAGTTGTCAAAAGAAACTCCCCAGCCCCCCCCCCCCCCACACCTCCCTCAGATTTAAAAGAAGCAAAATAGAAACAGTGATAAGTGCAAGCACAAGATGTGCAACATCGAGCTATTTTGAAGGGAGACGGCGTCGTGGTTCTGTGGTTACAGTGTTGGAGTGCGTGGGGTGAGATCCGTGTTCGAATCTCCGTCGTGGTCCTTTCCTTTCCTTTCCTCACAAAACCATGAACCCTCCGTCCGGTCATTGACGTGGCTGTTCGCTGTATTCAGATTTGTGTCTATGGCGTGGTAAAATGAAATGAAATGTCGTGTGACGAGGGCCTCCCGTCGGGTAGACCGTTCGCCTGGTGCAAGTCTTTCTATTTGACGCCGCTTCGGCGACTTGTGCGTCGATGGGGATGAAATGATGATGATTAGGACAGCACAACACCCAGTCCCTGAGCGGAGAAAATCTCCGACCCAGCCGGGAATCGAACCCGGGCCCTTTGGATTGACAGTCTGTCGCGCTGACCGCTCAGTTACCGGGGGCGGACTATGGCGTGGTGTAACGTCTGTTTGCAACAGCGAGGTGTAAAGGAAGGGACCACCAAACGTTCGTTATCTCCTATTTTTTCTAGACAAGTATCACGTGTTACAACTCTAGCGTTCCCTTTTGGAAGTTTTGACTTTTAAATTCCTTTGTTGTAACATAGACCGCACCCGTTTATTGGTTGTTTTTATTTCGTGAGAATTATATGCAGCATCTCCCAAGCTCTCACTATTCATAACATTTACTTGCGATGGTAATATATTCTTATCCCCACACTCATATTTTATAACCAATGTATAATTTGAAAATTTTCAAGACTATTACAGGAAGACAGACATGTCAATGACCGGACGGAAAAATATCGATATGAAGGTGATCTGAGCACACATCTCTCGCTTCGCGGTCCAACAATGTGACAACACAAGCGCGACTCCACAGTTCTTCCCATTCGCTCGCTGTTGCACATCTTGGGCTTCGACTCTTCAATGTTTCTATTTTGCTTCTTTTTTCATAGTTCAGTACACTTTCTTCCTGTTTTCATGGTTCTTCGATGTTCAGTTTTTGACAGGCTATCCATTAGGCTATCTTACCACTATATCTGAGAGAAGGGGGCGGCGGGTTTCATTGAATACAATCTCCCTTGTGAGAAGGAGCGCCTCTTCTGTGCTCTAGCGTTGGCGGAAGAAAATTGTCATTCCTTGTGTCGTTCTCACGACACGAGCAAATTGTGTTTTCACGCTTCAACATGGGCAAGGAGAGCGATAAGAAGAAGAAAGGCGCATCAGCGGAAAGAACATCGGTCGCGCACCTCAACGACGGACGACGAAGATGATGACGGCACAACTGTTCCACCGCTGCACATCCACTGCAGAGGCACAGAAATGACAGAGCTGTACGATGCGATGATCGACTTCTGCGAGCCGAAACTTCGCGTCCAGCCCGTAGACTCTGATGCCATGACAGACCTACAGGCGGTAAGTATGGCAGACTTCAGAGCTCTTACGGACCTTGTGGCTGTCCCTATAGTAGAAGCGCCAACGAAGAAGAAGCCGCCGCACCGGTAATAATAGATAACTTAACCCTTTAGTGACCAATTATTTCCAGAAATTATAGACTTTTTATGAGCACTTTATTGGGCTAAGAAACCATTCATAAAATCATAGTTTAAATCTCGAAAGTGAGAGTTTAGCCTACGTGTATAAAAAAAATTTGTGGGAAGTATTGTTCCCACCGAACTCTGGAGTAACTTCACTTGCTAATTTAAAAAAAAATGTACATCTTGTATTTTTAGTAGAAAAAGCATGTTAAACATTACATTTATGGTTGTATTAGTTCATATTGTCCTTTGAGTTCACTAAGATGATGTACTATGGAACTTAGAGAAGCATGGTGCTACACACAAAGGTAAACGACTGTAGCTACACATTATTTTTGTTATCTTTTCTTTGTTCTTGGTGCTACATTGGCGGCATCTTCTATTTGTTGTACCTTTTGTAGGTAAATGAGTTCCAACTTTCTCCAGATGAACTTCATCTGGTACACTCGACACACCTCTTTTTGGTGTTTGAAAATGAACGGGCCTTCCTCGTCGCCTATCTTCTACATCTTCTGGTGAAGCGTACAAAATTCTGAAAATCTCATCTGGCGTCAGTCCACACATTCTAAACAATAAGAAACAAACAATAACTACGATGCTGATTGCATAGCCATATGAATTGCACTTCACACAGGTTCAGTGGGAAAAGTAGTTCCCACTAACTTACCATGTATTATTTACATAATTTTCATTCAAATCAAGCAAATATACACGTTTACTATCTCCCTCATAAATATAAAAGTAGATAAATGCAACACAAGTCATTTCACACGCAAAAGGAAAGAACACTGTACATAAAACGCTGCAGCGGTCGAAACAGTGGCTCGTTTTCACGCGGAAACTGCGCTTCTGCATTGATTGACTAACAAGGTAGAAATACAACCGCTTTCGCACACCCGTTGACAATCTACATTTATTTAGCATACTCTGATAGAGTTGACAGCACAAGTTAGAAGTGGGAAAACGGGTTACCACTGAAGTTAAGGCGAAAACAAAAAGTGGAAACTTTAGTTCCCACTAGTCATTGAAGGGTTAGGCGCTCCTCTGAGGGCTGCCTTGGATCTGCTATGAGGAGGAAGTGTAGGTAAGGCTGGCTTCGGGGTTGCGGCGTAAAGCTGCATAAGCGAACAAATAGGAAGAGGTGGCCGCTGTTCACAGTCGCCGTACAAGCGGCAAGCGACGTCGGCAGCATCTTAAGAGTGCATAACCTCCAAGGCGTACCCATTACAGTGGAAGTCCTCCCTGACAACCTAGTCCGCAATCCACAGTGCTTCCGGTGTCTGGACGAAGGCCATGTGACGAATCATTGCCACAACGCCCTCAGGTGCGTAAAATGCTGAAGCGAACATGAGAGATGCACCTGTCACTGAGGGAGAGATGAGACGCCGATGTGCGCTCGCTGAGCTGGGCCGCACGTCTCGACCTGGCGGTGCTACCCGGCCTGCAAAGTCGCTGCAACGCCAACCAGAAGATGACCAAGCAGACAAGCTCAGCAACTACTCAGATAGGCGCAAAGGGACGCCGGAGAAAACGAAGGCCAGGCAGAATCACAACGCGGTCAGTTGTGGAGTAGAAAGCCGGATGTGTGAGCGGGAGAGGAGTCACTCAGCACCAGCCCACCGTGCAGTCCAAGGCGGCAGAGGATCAGGCAACGGAGCTGAAGAACGGCGAGCCAGCATCTACGCCGCCATCCAGGAGGCTGAGGAACGTTTCCGGATGGCACTACACGCAGAAGTGGAAGCTGCTTGTCTCTTACTGCGAGAAGCGTGCCAGAGGCTACTGCTGGAGTTCGATGCAGCAGTCAAATATACCGGAAACACGCCAAGTGAAGGAGACGACTCAACAACCACAAGCAGAAGGACCAGCATGGCCGCACAGATTGACCGCGCAATTAGAGGCGCCATGTCTCGGACTGCGCGACCATTGCCGGCGGAGGTTCGAGTCCTCCCTCGGGCATAGGTGTGTGTGTTCTTAGCATAAGTTAGTTTAAATTAGTGTAAGTAGTGTGTAAGTGTAGGGACCGATGACCTCAGCAGTTTGGTCCCCTAGGAATCCACAGACATTTGAACATTTTTAGAACCAGCATGTCATCAATACGAGAGGGCGTGACGCAAACAGATGACCAGAAGTCCCGAGTATAGAGAAAGACAATGCTCGTTAACCGGGCAGTACAGGTGACGAGTGTCACCAGAGACGAGAGGCTAGCGGTGACCAACCAGGAAGCCCAAACGTCGGAATTCTGCAACTAAATATGACACCTCGTACACTTCAAAATCCAAGAGAGGACGGTGGAAGGAAGGGTGCTCACAGAGCTGGCTATGCTTCCGCAAATAACAAGCTGAAAATTACGCACATCAAGATGAACGCAAACCAGGGACGGGAGCTACACCTACAACTGAAGACAGACTCCCAGAGTAGATCGCACTCGCCCTAGAGGAGTGGTTCCCAAGGTGAGCGGTAAAATGAAATTTTCTGACGGGGAAAAAACTAAACGATTTGATTCTGTTTCAGTCACGAAACTAAATTATTTTCAAAAGATCATTACTATTATCACAATTTTGTAGGACTCTAATACTGGTTATATGAGTTTTCCACAACTACACTATGTGATTAAAAGTATCCGGACTCCTGGCTGAAAATGAATTAAAAGTTCTTGGCGCCCTCAGTCGGTAATGCTGGAATTGAATATGGTGTTGGCCCACCCTTAGCCTTGATGAAGCTTCCACTCTCGCAGGCATACGTTCAGCCAGGTGCTGGAAGGTTTCTTGGGGAACGGCAGCCCATTCTTCACAGACTGCTGCACTGAGGAGAGGTAACGATGTCGCTCGGTGAGGCCTGGCACGAAGTCGGCGTCCCACAACATCCCAAAGGTGTTCTACAGCATTCAGGTCAGGACTCTGTGCGGGCCAGTCCATTACAGGCATGTTATTATCATGTAATCACTCCGCCACAGGCACTATGAACAGGTTCTCGATCGTGTGGAAAGATGCAATCACCATCCCCGAATTGCTCTTCAACAGTGGGAAGCAAGAAGGTGCTTAAAACATCAATGTAGGCCTGAGTTGTGATAGTCCGATGCAAAATAACAAGGGGTGCAAGCCCCCTCCATGAAAAACACGACCACATCAGAACACCACCGCCTCCGAATTTTACTGTTGGCAGTACACACGCTGGCAGAGGACGTTCATCGGGCTTTCGCCACACCCACATCCTGCCATCGGACCGCCACATTGTGTACCATGATACGTCACTCCATACAACGTTTTTCCACTGTTCAATTGTCCAATGTTTACGCCCCTTGCACCAAGCGAGACGTCCGTTGGCAATTACCCGCATGACGTGTGGCTTATGTGCAGCCGCTGGCCATGAAATCAGTTTTCTCACTTCCTGGCTAAGTGGCATAGTAGCTGCTGTAGTGCAGTCTGGAATTCCTGTGCGATGGTTTGGACGGATGTCTACCTATTACACACTACGACTCTCTTCAACTATCGGCGGTCTCTGTCAGTCAACAGACGAGGTTTGCCTGTAAGATTTTGTGCTGTACGTGTCCCTTCACGTTTCCACTTCACTACCCCATCGGAGACAGTGGACCTAGTGACGTTTAGGAGTGTGGAAATCTGGCATACAAACATATGACACAAGTAATACCCAGTCACCTGACCACGTTCGAAGTCTGTGAGTTCCGCGGAGCACCCCATTCTGCTTTCTCACGATGTCTAATGACTACTGAGGTCGCTGATATGGAGTGCCTGGCAGTAGGTGACAGCGCAATGCACCTGATATGAAAAAATTGTGTTTTTTTGGGATATCCGAATAATTTTGATCACATAGTGTACTTTTTCTCAATTAGTAGCATTAATACGATGGAGGTTACAGGTTCCGCACTTTATCCACCCACTTCACTCGTCTGTAGTGCTTTGTTCCGTGCGTTGTCGAAGATAAAACTGAGACATATACGTGATAAAAGCTAAATATCTCAAGAAACTCTCTTCTCCAAGTTGTAGACAGTACCTGCAGTCGTCCAGAAATTGCTTCATTTTCGCTTCGAAACAGATAAATGAATTAGTTGACATCACGCACAGCAGTAAATACGTAAGGCTGTACGCAGTATTATTATTATTATTATTATTATTAGACTAAGTAGATACAAAGCATTAACAGCCTGAAATCGTCCAATATCTGCCAGTTCAGAAGTCATGTCTCCCGCAATCAGTAAGTGCACACATCTGAACTCGTTTGATTTTAAATGGGGTTACAGTGTACAGATCAAGCGAATTCCACAATGGAGAAGAGTAATGCAGGGGAAGATACTTAACTTTCTAATCTGAGAAGAAGGTGTGGGTAGCACTTGCGATGCACCGTAAATTGCTTCATCATTCATTCTAACAGACACACACACACATAAAATATTATTCATCTTTCATATCTTCCATTAATTTAAAAATAAAGTCCTTCATTTTACAGTTTAATTATGTGCTAAAGTTAGTGATAATGTGGTGGATGGTTGGGGGGGGGGGGGGGGGGGGGGTTGAGGGAGGGGTCGTAGCTAATGTCTGATTACACACAAGGGTAATGGTCTATGAAAGTATGGGAACCACCGCACTAAGGCGACAAAACAGATGGCAACACCATCGGCTATAGCCGGATTCTCGAGCGGATTCTGGAAGCTTTCCTTGGTTGAAAAAAAAAGCGAAATATCGCACTACTTAAACGACTGTATGGACACCCGAGTGCAATACAAACAGTCGATACGCAGACTAAAAGCGAAATAAATATGATATCGTGATGCTTCTCGACACATATTCTGCCACAATAATTAAAAAAATGTTTTCTTCCCACTGTCGTTGAAAGCATTTTAGTGAAGCAAACTTGTAAAACTGATCGATGATGATGATGACGACAGTAAACATCAGATTCTAAATTTTTCAAGCTTAAGCGTTGATATTGACTGCACGTGCCGCAGTTAATTTTACATTCTTACGAATTAATTTTGCATACTTTATGAAAAAAAGACATAATAAAGGATTCCTAGTTTTCATGGCGTTAAGATACTATCAGCGTATTGTAGTCAGAAACTTTAATTACTTGAGAGAGAGAGAACCGTTAATCCCATGATGTTCTTCGTATATGAGAGAATTCTAAGGATTTAGTGAAGCACTGGAAATGTTTCGTTAAGCAATAATGTTCGGATTTTATCCATGTATGAATCTTGCGAATACCATGTCAGGATTGTGATTAAATAACAAGCTGTGAGTGTGGTGTGTGTAGTGACAACACAGTGATGAGACAACGCATTACGACCAGAGAGAGGGAGTCAATGTCTGCTGACGGCGTTGTGCGCACGTGACGCAAAGGAAGCAGGGTCTTACAGGGCAATCATACATACTTAGAAAGGTGGTAATATGGAATAAAACAAGAAGAAAATGTGCAGCAATCATGGTCTACAAAAAGCATACCTTAAGAGCTGTCATCACTTGTTCATTTTCACTACTTTGAAACACGTGTCCTCTCCATATTTGGAGAGGAAGTGGAGTGGACCAAAACACGATAAAAGTGTTTAGAAGTAATGGGCTCTAAAATGTATACTTTAAGATCAATGGACAGTTTTTTGGCAGAAGAAATGGGTTTCACGGTGGCGATGATGAACAAGTGCTCATAGCTCTTATGGTATGCATTTTACTCAATATATTTCGTTTTTAATTGATTTGGTGCTTGCTGCGACCCATGGAATACTGTTTCTTCTAGCACCATTTATAAGAGAAGATAGTCTGAGAGAGCTGTCAAGATTGTCTCGTAAATCGTGTATATGCGTCGGGAACAGCAACGGTGGTGGTATGGGTTGCAAACGGAAAAATCCTCCGACGTAAGCAGCTTTGACAAATGGGAGCTTGTTATAGTCCGACGTCTCGGAACGAGCGTCTAGGAAACAGATATGCTGGTCGGCTGTTAGCGTGCTTCTGTAGTGAGTATCTGTTGAAACTGATTGAAGAATAACGAAACCACAAGTAGCCGACAAGGAGTGGGACGTCCAATCCTCGTCAAAGAACATGGAGTCGTGCGGTTAGCCGCAGTGAAAAGCATGGCAGGCGGTGATCTGCGGCAATCTGACGTCAGAGTACAAGCATGCGGCGGACACACGTGTTTCTGAGAACACTGTTTGGCGCACATAGTTGAACATGGAGCTCGGCAACAGACGATCTCTACGTGCTCCATTTTGATTCAAACAACATCGTTGATTACGGTTAACGATGGCATGGGAACAATTAGGTTAGATCGTAGATCAATGGAAACGTTTCGCCTAGTCAGATGAATGAAGTCGATGATCGCTTCCGGATATAATTGTTTGAGGAGCGTTATAGTGAACTAATATTGATGACTTGGCCACCAAAATCGTCTGATCTGAAACATGTGGAGCACATCTGGTAAGCTATCAGGCGCTAGCTTTGTGCCGACAAATCCCCGACAGGTAATTTAGGGGAATGGAATGACATATGGTTAGAGGTATGGTGCCCAAATTCCCAGAAACCTGCAAAGGACTTGCAGAATCCACACGGAGGAGAATCGCTTTTGCATTGCATCTCAGTGGTCGAGCAACACGCAATTAAGCAGGTGGTAGTGGTATTGTCTCATCAGTGAGTCTGTATTAGATTAGATTAGATTAGATTAATACTTGTTCCATAGATCATGAATACGACACTTCGTAATGATGTGGAACGTGTCAGGTTAATAAAAGATGTCTGTACAAGAAATTACATTACACAAAATATTGCATGACACTAATGATTAAGTTTTTTTTTTTTTTACTTAGTTTATATCTAAAAATTCAGCCAATGAGTAGAAGGAGTTGTCATCTAGAAATTCTTTTAATTTATTTTTAAATGTTAGTTGGCTATCTGTCAGGCTTTTGATGCTGTTTGGTAGGTGCCCAAAGACTATTGTGGCAGCATAATTTACCCCTTTCTGTGCCAAAGTCAGATTTAACCCTCCATAGTGAAGATCATCCTTTCTCCTGGTGTTATAGGTATGCACACTGCTATTACTTTTGAATTGGGTTGGAATATTATCAACAAATTTCATAAGGGAATATATATACTGTGAGGTTACTGTGAGGATCCCTAGATCCTTAAATAGATGTCTGCAGGATGACCGTGGGTGGGCTCCAGCAATTATTCTGATTACACGTTTTTGTGCAATGAATACTTTTCTACTCAACGATGAATTACCCCAGAATATGATGCCATACGAAAGCAGTGATGAAAGTAGGCATAGTAAGCTAATTTACTGAGATTCTTATCACCAAAATTTGCAATAACCCTAATAGCATACGTAGCTGAACTCAGACGTTTCAGCAGACCATCAATGTGTTGCTTCCAGTTTAACCTCTCATCAATGGACACACCTAAAAAATTTTGAAAATTCTACCTTAGCTACAGACTTCTGTTCAAATTCTATATTTATTACTGGAGTTGTGCCATTTACTGTACGGAACTGTATATACTGTGTTTTATCAAAATTTAAAGAGAGTCCGTTTGGTGAGAACCACTTAATAATTTTGTGAAAAACATCATTTACAATTACATCACTTAGTTCTTGGTTTTTGGATGTTATTACTATACTTGTATCATCAGCAAAAAGAACTAACTTTGCATCTTCATCATTGTGGAATGGTAAGTCATTAATGTATATCAAGAACAGTAAAGGACCTAAGACTGAACCCTGTGGGACCCCGTGCTTGATAGCACCCCAGTTTGAGGAATCAGCTGTTGTTTTAACATTACACGAACCACTTATTTCAACTTTCTGCATTCTTCCAGTTAAGTATGAATTAAACCATTTGTGCACTGCCCCACTCAAACCATAATGATTTAGCTTATCTAAAAGAATTCCATGATTTACACAATCAAAGGCCTTTGAGAGATCACAAAAAATACCAATGGGTGATGTCCGGTCACTCAGAGCATTTAATATTTGATCAGTGAAAGCAGTGAGACTAAGAGAAAACAGAATTTACTGGATCTGGTCAAGGATACCCTTGATCCAACTGAAACTTTATGCACTCAGTGAGCTGTCCTCAACAAATTTTGCGTTGTGGAAAGAAACACACAATTTTCACGTGTCCAATGAACTCTTAAATAGGACTGTATTTTGTGCAAATTGAAAGCTCACCTGTGAATTACAAACTTCGAATGAATCTCTTGTGCGAATTATAAATTTTTCTGCTCCAATGTAGAAACATGCAACCTCGTAATTTCAGTTTCTACGAGTACATGATTTGGTGTTCATCGATTGCCTAGTAATTCAATATTTGTTAATGGTCACTCAATTAGCTTACTCCTAACCGCTCCTTGTTCAGAATGTAAAGCGGTTGTCGGTTTCAGATCAACTATCCACTCCGTTGGATTGGTAAATACAAGCACTGTCAAAAATCAATTGTGATGCGCTGCTTTCTGTAACAGTTTGAGCCATTTGGCTGTAAATTGTATATTTATTTCATACTATCATCATTTCAGCTACACAGTCATTCTCTACTGCTTGTTGAACTAAAGCTTAATAGCACCGGCTACTCCCCCTGAACTGTCCTTTCCACTTCACTCCCTTCCCGCAGCCCTCTTCCCTGTACCACACATTCCAACGGCCCCCCCCCCCCACCGCCTCTTTTCATCGAAATATCGTTTTCCACTGTACCGTTGTAGCCGATATCTTCTATTAGGAATATGTAGACAATACCATTGAGAAGTTTCAAGCTTAAGATCTTTCTGTTTCTGAGTTTTGCTGCGTTTCCGCCATTTTACACGGGTTGTGGAAGTTGTAGCACAAGTGTGCTAAATCTTCAGAAGCCAGTGAATTACGATTTTATAATACAACAGGCACGCGATCATTTTTGAGATTGGAGTCTGTGGAGTACTACATCGTACCTTTGTAAGAGGGTGCCATGAAAATGTATTTCAAGGGCATGTTAAACAATTAGACAAATAAATATCCATTTTCTCTTTCCTTGTAATGTCTCTGGTAATCCCAAGATCATTTGGGTCACACAGTGGTGCAGCCTTGTTACTATCTCTGTCACTGTTCTGACAAATATTAATGTCAGTTGGTGTACATATGTGGTGAATGCTGGTCAGAGGAAGGCTTTGGCTGTTAAATTCCTCACATTCTATATTAATGGTTACTCACTGTGCACAATGTAGCTTCGATGTGTACTCATATCCTGTAATACCACAACTGGTCTACAAAATCAGAAATATGTATTTACGATGATTACTTGTCAGATATATTGCAACATGTAAATAATGGTCTCAAATTGTAACGACTTCCTGTTCCTATACCCTGCACTGTATGATATGCACGCTTTATTAATTTTCAGTTCAGAATGCACTTGAGAACGGTTATAATGCCGGAATCATGATTATGTGAAATAAACAAACAATTTACAGTCAAATGGCGAACTTTCTTTCAAAAAAATTCTCCACTACTGTGATCCTCTACGAAGAAAAGTTCAATTATGATGTGGCCGTGGTAGTCAGTGAACTAGGTTTCGGAAGTAGCAGTCTTAAAATCCACGACGGACTACCTAGATTTAAGTTTTTCGTGGTCAGCGTGAATCACTTCAGAGGAGTGCCGGGACATTACACTTAAAAAGTACACATCCTGTTTCCCGCCACACCGTTGTCCAATCCGAGTTTGTGCTTTGCGTGCAACTATTTCATTGTTAATCGAACCTCAAACCGTCAAACTTTCTTGCACTGCCATCATCTACTGATTGTTCTAATTCTTTCAGATGGCAAGAATCCCTTGTTACACGCTGAATTTCATTTTTACATTAGGTGGTTTCAAGTTAAGAACAAATAAAAGAAACTAATAAGAAGAGTCTAGCCAAAAAGGAGCCCTGTCTTATTTATTTCAAGTCAGCGTTTTTGTTGTTATGCCATTATGAAAGATTCTTTTTATCAGCGTATGGGATAATACAAATAATAATCTGCGAGATTACACACTTCTGTAAGAGAGCTGTGCGCTATAAACAAAATATTGGAAAAGTCACAGTAAAATTACAGATAATTTTAAACATATAATTTGGTATTACTTATCTACATAACCATTATTCAGGCTTAGCTATGTGTCACTTGTCTCTTAGCTCATGTCTGCATTAAATTATGCAGCCTGACAGTCTGACAGTCTCTTTTAGCGTTTTAATGTTCTCTGTAGGTAATTTAAAGTTGCGTTGGCTTACAAGGGACGGTTTTTAATGTTTACTGTGAAGATCGTACTTGGCTCGAAATGATTTCCTTCTTGTCGTAGTTATGATACATTGATTTTTAATCCTTTGGCTCCAAAAACGTTCTTTACGAAGGTGATGTCGCTTCGTTGTGCCTCTTGTGACAGAATATTACTCTAAGGGAATCCAACCAAAGATGTTCAAATGTGTGTGAATTCCTAGGAGACCAAACTCCTTAGGTCATCGATCCGTTGGCTTACACACCACTTAATCTACCTTAAACCAACTTGTGCTAAGAACAACACACACACACACACACACACACACACACACACACACACACACACACACACACACACACACACACCCATGCCCGAGGGGGGATCGAACCTCGCGTGGCCGGCCGGGGTGGCCGAGCGGTTCTAGGCGCTACAGTCTGGAACCGCGCGACCCCTACTGTCGCAGGTTCGAATCCTGGCATGTATGCGTGTGATGTCCTTAGGTTAGTTAGGTTTAAGTAGTTCTAAGTTCCAGGTTACTGATGACCTCAGCAGTTAAGTCCCATAGTGCTCAGAGCCATTTGAACTTCGCGTGGCTGGAATACAACCGATCGAGAGGTGTGATAGATGATTCACTTGTATTCACGGCTGAATAGAGACATAACACGAATGTATGGAATTGACGATGTTCTTAATAAACTTTCTTTATCGCCGAAATCAATTAGTAGCCTAATAACCGGCTCTGTACCGATAACCATATTAATGTTATACAAATTTCCTCTTCCTCAACTAAACTGCGCCTGAACAGTCCTCGGAAGCCCCAACGGCACTAACCGACAGCCGTGTCGTCCTCAGCCGGTAGGCGTCACTGAAATTCGGAAGTAGAGGGGCGTGTTACCAGCATATCGCTGTCCCGGCCGCCATCAGCTTTCATGACAGGAGCCGCCACTTCTCAGACAATTAGCTCCTCAATTGGCGTCACAAGTGTTGAGTGCACTCCGCTTGCCAACAACGCACGAGAGTCCCGGACGGGCACCCATTCCAGTACTAGCCAAGCCAGATAGCGGTTACCTTCAGTTATCTGACGGGAACCAGTGTTACCACCGCGGCAAGGCTTTTGGCTCTTCTTTTTTAAAAGAACAATACATTTGCCACTGTCGGTAGTGGCCATGTATCTACTCCGATAAAGTATTTCAATGAAGAGAGTTGGATGAAATTTTTGCTTTTTGGCTGGTGTGTGCAGGTGTAGGTTTGGCTGGGGCCGCGACAGGATGGAAGGGTGAGTGTAGGATATGAATAAACAGCTTATTCTGCTACATACATATTAAACAGGTAACAACTTTGCGTATATGAATGAGGTACATGTATGAGTAAAACTTCCAGTAGAGTCATATGTAGCAGCATGACAAATTTGCGGTGTTCTCGTGGCTTGCACGTGAGATTCCTGTGATTCTGTCACTAGTTATAATTTCAATATGAAGAAATTTCATGTTCTGTTCTTTCATTCTGAATCGTTTAATACAGCCTCTGATTCGTTGATCTGTCTAAACGCAAACTGCATTGCGATCGCTGGAGCACGTACTAGGCGCTTCAGTCTGGAACCGCGTGACCGCTACGGTCGCAGGTTCGAATGCTGTCTCGGGCATGGATGTGTGTGATTTCATTAGGTTAGTTAGGTTTAAGTAGTTCTTAGTTCTACGGGACTGATGACCTCAGAAGTTAAGTCCCATAGTGCTTAGAGCCATTTGAACTAAAATTCTCTTCTGTAGTTCCTGCATAGGCTGTGACACAATTGTATGCGGTCCTCAGCTTGATAAAAGTACGGCATTCTTTTTCAGAACTCTCCTATTCATGGCTCTCAGCGGTTTTAGAAAAAAGAGTAATGTACACTTTATGAAAATTACAATCATCTGAATGAAACGCCATAGCTTGACTGAATCACATGAATACCATACCCAGAAAAAGATGTATACTAACCGTAATACCGTAATATAATAATGAAATTAGTTTCAGATTCAAACAAACCAAGAAAACAATCAGGGCAATGCGAAGATGGATAGCGCTAAATTGACAAATGGTATGGTTGACTTGGAAAGAAAATGCACTTATTGTATTTCAGTAGATAGGGAAATGAAAAGCTTGAAAGAGAAGTGGTAAAATTTTAATATAGGCCATTCTCTACATATACACATGAGTATGGATATGCAAAAATATTCTTTATATCATTAATAGGACTTTTCCCGCCACACATCCGTTGATCAAGTATAGTGGTGACTGGACACTTCTGACGAAATAGCCACTAACAATTTGTGCTACCTCTTGTTGGTTCTGGTGCACTTAATACTCAGGTACATCTATCATGGCAGTTAGTGAATGAACACATCGTAATATTTCCTGAGCCACTAACTTTACGAATGGGAGTTCTCGTTAGATGTCACGTTGCCTCTACAAAATATTTGTATTACTTACTTAACACTAGTTCAGTCTAGCGAGGTGTCGTACCGATTAACACACCTTACTCGCATTTGGGGGCGCGACGGTTAAAATCACTATCCAGATGTACATATTAAGCTTACCCGAGATTTCCTTAAGTTACTTGAGCCCAGTGCCTGCATATTCCCTTTGAAAGGTCACGGCGTATTTCCACCCAATCATTTCCTGATTCCATCTTGTGCTCCACCTCTAATGATAACGAAGGGTGCCAGGTGGTGAGGTGAAACCAGTCCTCTGGTTCGTGTAAAACCTGTACCTTAATGTTTTGAAGATACACACCACTCCCAGGAACACTCCCTGTTAGGTACCGCCCCATTTCTCTCACCAGCTGTATTTTCTAGGAGACGGAACGTGTGATTCACCGCCGACAGGTACGGTGGACCGAATCTCGCAATCTGCTTAACACTGCATAGTGTGCATTTCCTGAGGGAACACTCCCTGTGAGGTACCGCCCCATTTCTCTCACCAGCTGTATTTTCTAGGAGACGGAACGTGTGATTCACCGCCGACAGGTACGGTGGACCGAATCTCGCAATCTGCTTAACACTGCATAGTGTGCATTTCCTGAGGGAACACTCCCTGTGAGGTACCGCCCCATTTCTCTCACCAGCTGTATTTTCTAGGAGACGGAACGTGTGATTCACCGCCGACAGGTACGGTGGACCGAAGCTCGCAATCTGCTTAACACTGCATAGTGTGCATTTCCTGAGCGCTGTTCTGCAGCTGACCATTTCGTCGCTTTGGCAATCCATGTCATGGACGGTTTCCTGCTGAAATACCAGACTGTGGCCGTGTTTTCTGATTTCGAAAAATCGTACGACACCCGCTGGTGGACTGGTATTCTCCGTACTTAATACACGTGAGGCTTCCGATGTCGTCTGCCCCATTTCCTTTAGCAATTTTTAAGAGACGGAGTTTTCAAGGTACGTGTTGATTCGGCCTTGTCGGACACCTTTATCCAGCCGAACAGGTTGACTCAAGCCTCCGTCCTCAGCGTCGTCATGAACTCTCTCCCGCAAGATATCTCCGGCTCCCTTTTCGTAGATGACTTTGTGACCTATCGCAGTTCTCGACAGACTTGTCTTCTTGAACGACGTCTTCAGAGATGTCTCGATCGTCTTAACTCTTGGAGCATAGACAATAGTTTTCGCTTTTCCATTGACAAAACCGTTTGTACGAATTTCTGTTTGCACTATGGGTTTCTTAACCGTCTTTACGTCTTGGGCCTGTCGCTCTTCCGTTCGCTGAAACTACGGCATTCCTGGGGGTCGTGCCTGATAGGAAACTGTTTTGTTCCTCCAACGTGTCTTAACTGGCCGCAAGCTGTACCCGGTTGCTTAGTGTGCTACGTTTTCTAAGACGTACCTCCTGGGGAGCGGATCGGACCACCCTCCTCCCTTCGTACCAATCCCTTGTCATTTCCTAAGTAGACTGTGTGTGTTTCATTTATTCCTCTGCATGTCCGTCCATATTAAGCCGTCTTAACAAAATCCACTGGCGCCGTTTACACATTCCCAATTGAGAGTCTCTATGCAGAAGCTGCCGAACTACCACTGTCATATCGGCGTGATGTCCTCCTCAGTGGATACGCGTGCCATCCGTCTACCGTGTCCGGCCACTCATTCAATGCCCTCTTTTCCGATGACTCCGTTGACCGCCAGTATGGGACGCGTCCTTCTTCTCTGTTATGTCCCAGAGTTTGCTTTCGGCTACTGCTCTGGTAGATTGACTTCACGCTACCTACCACGTTACCGATGGGTGTGAAACATTCACCGCCTTGGCGTCGTGCGGCAGCCCGTGTTCGTTTTTGGCTTTAGTCGCTTCCTAAGGAAACCACACCAGATTCGATATATTGCTGTGAGTTTCTCGACCTTCGCACGGAACATAGGAATTGTACCTTTGTGTAGATACATGGCATTCAGTCTGACCGTGATGTAGGGTGTGCCTCCGTAATTGACACCGACGATTTTCGGGTTCAGCTTGCGGAACGTTGCTCACCATATACAGTAGAGCTCTTCGCTTTGTATCAGGCCACGCAGTTCATACAGCGACACAGGCTCTTCGGTGGTGGCATCTACTCCAATTCTCTTAGCGCCCGTCAGAGCCTATGTGTGCTGTACACAGTCTATCCCTTAGTGCAACGCGTCGAAGAAAGCGTCCACTTGCTCGCTGTTGAGGGGAGCCAGCATGATAATCATCTGGGTTCCTGCTCACGTCAGTGTGACGAGAAATGAGGCTGCTGACGCTGCTGCCAAGGCCGCAGACCTCCTTCCACGGAGAGTTAGCTCTTCCATTCCTTCGGATTGTCTCCGTGTTGCCGTCAGTCGGCATATGATGTCACTTGGGCACCACCACTCGTATTCTCTTCATGGGAACAATATCCGGTGAATCGAACCTCTGCCAGCAGCCCTCCTGTCGCGAGGAGATGATTTTATCTGGGTTGTGTATTGCGCACTGTCATTTTAGCCATCGTCATTTGCTACGTAGTGACCCGCACCAGCCGTTTGTGCTCATTTCTTTTTTTAACGGTTACGTTGTAGAGTATGTTTTCCGTCTGAGTTATCGGCCGTTTTAGCGAACATTGTGCGGACTGGCGACCGTATTTTACTTTTTATCCGTAATAGTAAAATGGTGAACGACACTTCTGATCATTGATTCATGAACTTCGCTGTCTTCATAGCGTATTTTGTGGAGTTTTCCCCAATGGGGGGAGTCCTTCAGTCGATTGGGCTTAACGTGTAGTCATTTTAACTTCTTTTATTTTTTGTTGTGCTGTCATTATGACATGGGCGCTTATGACCTCGGTTGTTTTTACGCCGCAAAGCAAGAAAAAACAAGAAATAAAAAAAACATGAAAAAGCCCAAGAATTGCCAGTCCGCCTGTTATGCCCAGGGATGTCTGAATGTAAAAAAATCTGTTTGGCCCTGTTGTTTATGGCACTTCGAGGTTTGACTTCTTTACATAATTTACAACATGCTGAATAATCACCCCCAAAAAAATGTGATTAACTGTGGGATATTCTAATGTGGCTCTCTAATGAGATTTATTGGTTTAAAGCAAAAATTTATTCAATCTTCATACACTATTGATCATTAAAATTGCTACACTAAGAAGAAATGCAGATGATAAACGGGCATTCATTGGACAGATATATTATACTAGAACTGACATGCTATTACATTTTCACGCAATTTGGGGGCATAGATTCTGAGAATTCAGTACCCAGAACAACCGCCTCTGGGCGTAATAACGCCTGGGCATTGAGTCAAACAGAGTTTGTATGGCGTGTAGAGGTACAGCTGCCCATGCCGCTTCAACACGATACCACAGTTCATCAAGAGTACTGACTGGCATATTGTGACGAGCCAGTTGCTCGGCCACCATTGACCAGACGTTTTCAGTTGTTGAGAAATCTAGAGAATGTGCTGGCCAGGGCAGCAGTCGAACATTTTCTGTATCCAGAAAGGCCCGTACATGACCTGCAACATGCGGTTGTGCATTATCCTGCTGAAATGTAGGGTTTCGCAGGGATCGAATGAAGGATAGAGCAACGGGTCGTAAAACATCTGAAATGTAACGTCCACTGTTCACAGTGCCGTCAATGCGAACAAGAGGTGACCGAGAAGTGTAACCAATGGCAACACATACCATCACGCCAGGTGATAGGCCAGTATGGCGGTGACGAATAGACGCTTCCAATGTGCGTTCACCGCGATGTCGCCCAAGACGGATGGGGCCATCATGATGCTGTAAACAGAACCTGGATTGATCCGAAAATACGACGTTTTGCCATTCTTGCACCCAGTTTGGTCGTTGAGCACACCATCGCAGACACTCCTGTCTGTGCTTCAGCGTCAATTGTAACCGCAGCCATAGTCTCCGAGCTGATATCCCATGCTGCTGCAAACGTCGTCGAACTGATCGTGCAGATGGTTGTTGTCTTGCAAACGTCCCCATCTGTTGACTCAGGGGTCGAGACGTGACTGCACGATCCGTTACAGCCATGAGGATTAGATCCCTGTCATCTCGACTGCTAGTGATACGAGGCCGTTGGGATCCAGCACGACGTTCCGTATTATCCTTCTGAACTCACAGATTCCATATTCTGCTAACAGTCATTGGATCTCGACCAAAGCGAGCAGCAATGTCGCGATACGATAAACCGCAAACGCCATAGGCTACAATCCGATCTTTATCAAAGTCGGAAACCTAATGGTACTAATTTCTCCTCCTTACACGAGGCATCACAACAACGTTTCACCAGGCAACGCCTGTCCACTGCTGTTTGTGTATGAGATGGTTCAAATGGCTCTGAGCACTATGGGACGTAACTTCTGAGGTCATCAGTCGCCTAGAACGTAGAACTACTTAAACCTAACTAACCTAAGAACATCACACGCATCCATGCCCGAGTCAGGATATGAGCCTCCGACCGTAGCGGTCGCGCGGCTCCAGACTGTAGCGCCTAGAACCGCTCGGCCACTTCGGCAGGCTGTGTATGAGAAATCGGTTGGAAACTTTCCTCATGTCAGCACGTTTTAGGTGTTGCCACCTGAGCCAACCTTGTCTGAATACTCTGAAAAGCAAAGCATTACCATACCATAGCATCTTCTTCCTGTCGGTTAAATTTTGCGTCTGTAGCACATCATATTCGTTGTGTAGCAATTTTAATGGCCAGTAGTGTATATTATGGCAATATGAGCCTATTCAAATACGTGACAAGTTCAGCAGATTTCCGTGAATAATTAGTTATCTTAGTTGTAGTGGGGAATTTGTCAAATGTTAGTAGTTCCCTAGGAGTGTGTGTGCTGATTATCCTAATAGATTGCCAATTCGCTGTGGACACCGTTTAGGCACGCGCGGTGTTTGGAGAGTCCAAATACGTAAGTGAGTCCCTATTTGGATTCAGGTACCATCGATGAGGTTGTGCTGCAGGATGCAACCAGGACTGCTGATCACCGTCACGATGTGCGGCTATGGACGAAGTTCCTTCAAGTCGCGAACTGGACCCAAATTATGCTGACTGGCAGTCCGGATCAGTGCTTACAAAAACTCTGTCCCGGCTACCAAGACAGTGAATACTCTTATCTCCGCCGAACTTGTCGTTCTCTCTCTTTCCTGGAGTCTGGAATAGGGTTCCGTTCTCTGCACACACTCTGAAAAATTAAGATGCGCCCACCAAGTCACTTGGGTGCCAATAGCGGTTGGTCACAGATCATATCGCCAATCACCAGTGTACACATGGCTACACAAACTCCCTCCAAAACACCACAAAAAGCCTACTCCAATTGAGTGCCCTTCCGCCGAAACTTGCGGCACCCTGTTAAGTCAGAAAGCATCGCCAACAGTCCACCAATCAGCATTCTACAGGAATACCGCAGCGAGGGTGGAGCAACCACATAGTAAAATATTGTGCCTACGTCAGGGGCTGGCTTGGCAGATACCACACTGAATCCCAATTCTAAGAACACAACAATACAATGCCTGGCTGCCCTGTTCCACGCACCATGGTGTCGCTCTGGCAGATCTCACGGAATCCTCGTTGACTTATCTCTGGTCAAGATCTGGTCAAGAAAAAGCCAGGAGTACCTCTGAAAGACAGCTCCCTGACCACCACTATTGTCACCTAGAACCGACCTTTGTGCAACATGGCAAATATGGCCACACACGATTCCCCTGTCCCGTGTGTCTCGCCCATACAAAAAGTCCACCAAGAGATCTTGAAATGTATAGCAATTGGAGTAAGACGCATCCTCTGACTTAATTCGAGCGAAGAGTAATTAAAGTGCTTAATACCCAATGACCTTCCTATCGTCATCCCCCAAGAATACAATTAAAGAAAATAAGGGATCAAGCCAAAAGCGTTTAGTACCTCTCGACTTCAGTGTCGATGAGACCTTAAATACTAATCTTCCTTTTTTATATGAATGAAGACAGGCATCTGAGTAAATTATATCCACGAATGTAAAGTTTTTATTTTCAAAAGATTTTATAAGAGTAAAGGAGGGTGACGTACCTAGAAAATAGTGTACCTAGGAACACACAATCACTTTTTTTACCCAGTTCATGAAAATAACAATCGGTAGAGCACCTTTCGCGTTGATTGACTGGGGTACAATAGAAAGACTTGCACAGCGCCACTGAAGTGCACGAAATTATTATTACTTGTGTTGACTGTGGTTGAAATTTCACCAGCTATGTCAATGTCATAAGTTTAGCTGTTGATAACATGGTGTCGTAACCTGTCAAGAGTTGCGACATACTTACCTCTTAGATCAGAGGTGACGTGGGATTGTCAGGTTACCCATTTCTGTGTACGTGAGCAGCTGCTTGGTCACGAGGTCAGGCTGAGATTTTTCAGATCCTTATGGTTGGAGACAGTTCCGAATGACTCGCATGTTAAGCTGAGGAGGTAGATGCGGTGATAATAAGTGAAATGAGATTCTGGGTTGGCTTATTGATTACTGGGAAGTATTTCCTGGTAGCTGGATCGAAGGGGAGGAGGTCCTATTGCATGGCCTGCGAGGTCACCTGACCTGAATCGCCTTGATTATTTCCTATGGGGACATATGAAGTCACTTGTATATGAGACCCCAGTGGTAACGGAGATTACATTAATTGCCAGAACTGTAGCTGCCTGTGACTGAATTGAAACACACAGGGATATTTGTCAGGATGCGCCAGAATCTTGTTCGCCAATGTCGTGCTTACATTGAGCTTGATGACCGTCAGTTTCAGCACATTTTATAAGGTATAGTACAAATGGTACGTTCATTGTGTCAATGGTGGTATTTATAGTTAAGTGTAACAAATGTTGTTTTATTCCCGTTATTTCCTTTACCTAGGTTCTCCGACTTCAGGTTTCCTACCTCAAATTGTTCAGTGGAGCATCCTCTACGTCCTTTTTGCACGGGAACATTGTATGAATATCAAGAGCTCAGATGGAAACCCAGTTCTAAGCAAAGAAGAGAAGGCAGAAAGGTGGAAGGAGTATATAGAGGGTTTATACAAGGGCGATGTACTTGAGGACAATATTATGGAAATGGAAGAGGATGTAGATGAAGACGAAATGGGAGATAAGATACTGCGTGAAGAGTTTGACAGAGCACTGAAAGACCTGCGTCGAAACAAGGCCCCGGGAGTAGACAACATTCCTTTACAACTACTGACAGCCTTGGCAGAGCCAGTCCTGACAAAACTCTACCTTCTGGTGCACAAGATGTATGAGACAGGCGAAACATCCTCAGACTTCAAGAAGAATATAATAATTCCAATCCCAATGAAAGCAGGTGTTGACAGATGTGAAAATTACCGAACTATCAGTTTAATAAGCCACAGCTGCAAAATACTAACTCGAATTCTTTACAGACGAATGGAGGAACTAGTAGAAGCCGACCTCGGGGAAGATCAGTTTGGATTCCGTAGAAATACTGGAACACGTGAGGCAATACTGACCTTACGACTTATCCTAGAAGCTAGATTAAGAAAGGCAAACCTACATTTCTAGTATTTGTAGACTTAGAGAAAGCTTTTGACAATGTTAACTGGAATACTCTCTTTCAAATTCTGAAGGTGACAGGGGTAAAATAAAGGGAGCGAAAGGCTATTTACAATTTGTACAGAAACCAGATGGCAGTTATAAGAGTCGAGGGGCATGAAAGGGAAGCAGTGGTTGGGAAGGGTAGTAGCCTCTCTCCGATGTTATTCAATCTGTATATTGAGCAAGTAGTATAGAAAACAAAAGAAAAATTCGGAGCAGGTATTAAAACTCATGGAGAAGAAATAAAAACTTTGAGGTTCGCCGATGACATTGTAATTCTGTCAGAGACAGCAAAGGACTTGGAAGAGCAGTTGAACGGAATGGACAGTGTCTTGAAAGGAGGATATAAGATGAACATCAACAAAAGCAAAACGAGGATAATGGAATGTAGTCGAATTAAGTCGGGTGATGCTGAGGGAATTAGATTAAATGAGACACTTAAAGTAGTAAAGGAGTTTTGCTATGTGGGGAGTAAAATAACTGATGATGGTGGAAGTAGAGAGGATATAAAATATAGATTGGCAATGGCAAGGAAAGCGTTTCTGAAGAAGAGAAATTTGTTAAAATCGAGTATAGAGTTAAGTATCAGGAAGTCGTTTCTGTAAGTATTTGTATGGAGTGTAGCCATGTATGAAAGTGAAACATGGACGATAAATCGTTTGCACAAGATAAGAATAGAAGCTTTCGAAATGTGGTGCTACAGGAGAATGCTTGAGATCAGATGGGTAGATCACATAACTAGTGAGGAGGTATTGAATAGAATTGAGGAGAAAAGGAGTTTGTGGGACAACTTGACAAAAAGAAGGGACCGGTTGGTAGGACTTGTTCTGAGGCATCAAGGGATCACAAATTTAACACTGGAGGGCAGCGTGGAGGGTGAAAATCGTAGAGGGAGACCAAGAGAAGAATACACTAAGCAGATTCAGAAAGATGTAGGTTGTAGTAAGTACTGGTAGATGAAGAAGCTTGCACAGGATAGAGTAGCATGGAGAGCTGCATCAAACCAGTCTCAGGACTGAAGACCACAACACAACGACGACAACAACAACATCCCGTATGGTTAATAAATGCAATTTGTAATTTCATACAAAAGGACGACGTTTCAATCCCGTCTCCGGCCATCCTGATTTAGGTTTTCCGTGATTTCCCTAAATCGTTTCAGGCAAATGCCGGCATGCTTCCTTTGAAAGGGCACGGCCGATTTCCTTCCCAACCCTTCCTTAACCCGAGCTTGCGCTCCGTCTCTAATGACCTCGTTGTCGACTGGTCGTTAAACACTAACCACCACCACCACCACCACCACCACCATACAAATGGAAAGTACATACTAGTGATATGTCATAAGTTACAGAATGCCGCAGTTTAATATTTGGCGTGGCTGGGTAATGATTTCAGCACTCCTCATTGTCAATGATCAAAGTCATGTCTAAAACGAAAGAATGCAGTTGGAAATCAGAACTCATCCTTAACTGAAAAACAGTGATACAGTAAGTCAAATGAAAAATAGACGGGGAGTATCCCCATGTGGCGTGGATCAAAAGCCGAAAACGAGACTGGCCTGAGTAAAATCACGAACTGTACACATTCCGACTAAAATAAGTTCTTGCAGCCCTATGTCAAGCAATAAAAGGCCTCTCATAAATGTTGTTCAGAGTAATACTGGGGCCTGTACTGGACCCTTTGCCTGTAGCTCAGCAACGGCTTACTTACCGTCAGTCCAGAGGGCACACACGCGGATCAGTTCGTCGCAGTAGTTGGGTTGGGGTTTGCGTTGTTTGGGGGAAGAAACCAAACACCGAGGTCATCGGTCTCATCCGATTAGGGAAGGAAGTCGGCCGTGCCCTTTCAAAGGAACCATCGCGGCATTTGCCTGGAGTGATTTAGGGAAATCACGGAAAACCTAAATCAGGGTGGCCGGCCGCGGGATTGAACCGTCGTCCTCGCGAATGCGAGTCCAGTGTGCTAACCGCTGCGCCACGTCGCTCGGTCGTCGCAGTTGTTGCCGACCGATATCTGCAGCGGCCAGCGGGTATGTGAGACACGAACGTTGCAGTCCACTGCTAGCACTTTGAGGGAAAGTCTGCATGCCAATTTGTTTACATACATACACAAGGATCACGACGCACGAATCTGGTTTAAGACGCCTTAGTACTTCATCTGCTGTTTGCCATCTACGGAAATTGCAGGAAAAGTGGAATGGCTGAGACATATGAACTTCCTTGGTGAGCATCTTAATGTGCAGAATGTACGAAAAAGTATTTGCACTTATCCGCTGTGCCATGGCATACTTACACCATGTGTTTTCTGCTTCATTTGGTCCCAGTATTGCCAAGAGGCGTTTAGCAGCGGTCGTATCAGTAAATTTGTTTTGCTTCAAGTTTATGGCCGTCTGTAGCCTTTGTACTCAGTGGATAATTCAAGAATATGATGACTTTGCCAGTACTGCGCACTCATCATTGAGGCAAGTTCAATTTCCTTGTCATAAGTAAAGCCGTGTAGGCATTCACGATCAATTTATATTTTGATACTTTAATACGAATTGTGTCTGCAGCTCGCTTCCCGATCAGGGGTCCTGGGTTCGATTCCCGGTGGTGTCAGTGATTTTCACCTGCCCCGAGGTAAGTGGGAGTTGTTGTGTCGTCTTCATCATCATCATCATCATCATCATCATCATCATCATCATCATCATCCCCATTACGGTCGGAGGAGGACAACGGCAAACCAACTCCATTAGGACGTAGCCTAGTACGGCGGTGCGGGTCTCAGGCATCGTTCCCCAACGCTCTGTCAAGAAGCATGGGACTTCATTTCCAATACGAATTGTGAAAACGGAAGCTATGGAAGTTGCTCCGGGTTTCTGTTTGTATGTTTGAAAAATGACCTTCGAACCGAGTGGACTATGAGAAGAGAGAGAGAAAAAAAAATCTCTCTCTCATTTGGCCCAGTCACGTTGTGTGTAAACACGAAGAGTAATTATATACCGCTTAGCAGATGTTGCACGAACCAACAAATTCTTCCTGAGTACCTCTACTTCTACGAAAGTGGCTTACTGTAATCATTTCCGCTTCTGTGCGCGCAGGGCCAAAAACTGCGGAGGGCACCTTTTGTCGTACTGGCGTCGTTTTCTCGCCGTATATCTCCGCCGTAACGAGGTTTCTGCGTAAACCCGTGTTAAGAGCAGCTGGCAGGCGATAGTGGCGCCCTTACAGCGCACGCTCGCTACGAGAAGAGGGCTTTGTTCTTCACAAATAGCGCTGCGCAGCTCCACAAAGGCGCAGGCGGCGTTGGAGAAATTACTGCGGAAAGTTCTGCGGGTTTCTCGGAGCGACGCTGTGGGCACTCGGGCCCAAACAAATTGCTGTTACCGCGGGTTACATATCTTCATTTTAGAGGTAGGAATTTTTCTCCCTTTGGGCTTCCAACGTGGCGATTATACAGAAGGAAGACGTGAACCGAATTTCCTTCTTAAGTCTAATTCTCTAAGAAGTTATCGGATCAGTAATAACACTATGTGACCCTGAGACGGCTTGCAGTCTTTTCCAAAGATTGTCCTGACTCTTTCCTCTACTTAGTGGAAAAAAACGCCTCTAGTACTTACTCTTTCTGTCGGTGATTTATGAAGCAAGTGGTTCTATCCTGTATTCCTTGACATAATTGAAGACGTGAGTGCAGTCTGTTGAAGAATAGAGACCTGCTTCTTCGGATAGCTTATAGAAAAAGGTAACGCTTTAAATGATTCAAAGAATTTACCTTGTAGGTAATGTCAGATTCAGTACCGTTCTGGGAGGTATCTAGCCAGGCTATCTGATAACTAAACTGCTGTCCACTAAAATTAAAACACCGTGAAGGTGGAATGCTGCAAATATCAAATGGCCATGATTGCACTACACGCTTTCACGTACAAATGCTTACAATTTCAGCACAACCGCACGAAGTACGTAATAGTATCTCTTTCTACGTTCTTTATACAGGGTGTTACAAAAAGGTGCTGTCAAACTTTCAGGAAACATTCCTCACACACAAACAAAGAAAATATGTTATGTAGACATGTCTCCGGAAACGCTTACTTTCCATGTTAGATCTCATTTTATTACTTCTCTTCAAATCACATTAATCATGGAATGGAAACACACAGCAACTAAACGTACCAGCGTGACTTAAAACACTTTGTTACAGGAAATGTTCAAAATGTCCTCCGTTAGCGAGGATACATGCATCCACCTTCCAATTGTTCAATTGTGTGTGAAATCTTATGGGACCTAACTGCCAAGGTCATCAGTCCCTAAGCTTACACACTACTTAACGTAAATTATCCTAAGGAAAAACAGACACACCCATGCCCGAGGGAGGACTCGAACCTCCGCCGGGACCAGCCGCACAATATTCTCCCTCCGTCGCATTGGAATCCCTGATGCGCTGATGCAGCCCTAGAGAATGGCGTATTGTATCACAGCCGTCCACAATACGAGCACGAAGAGTCTCTACATTTGATACCGGGGTTGCGTAGACAAGAGCTTTTAAATGCCCCTGTAAATGAAACTCAAGAGTGTTGAGATCAGGAGAGCTTGGAGGCCATGGAATTGGTCCGCCTATACCAATCCATCGGTCACGGAATCTTAAATGTGCAGGAGCTCCATCGTGCATGACGCACATGTTGTGTCGTACTTGTAAAGGCACATGTTCTAGTAGCACAGGTAGAGCATCCCGTATGAAATAATGATAACGTGCTCCATTGAGCGTAGGTGGAAGAACATGGGGCCCAATCAAGACATCACCAACAATGCCTGCCGAAACGTCCACAGAAAATCTGTGTTGATGACGTGATTGCACAATTGCGTGCGGATTCTCGTCAGCCCACACATGTTGATTGTGAAAATTTACAATTTGATCACGTTGGAATGAAGTCTCATAAGTAAAGAGAACATTTGCTCTGAAATGAGGATTGACACATTGTTGGATGAACCATTCGCAGAAGTGTATCCGTGGAGGCCAATCAGCTGCTGATATTGCCTGTATACGCTTACATGGTACGGTGAAACGTCCCCTTTGAAAAATTTATACACGACTGTGCTTAAACTGACACACAATATTTTTAGCGCAACGCAATCTGACTTTCAGAAATCCCTACGAAAGAATGGCCCTGACTAACATTAACCTATACGTTTCACAAATCGCTTACCTCACAAAAATCTTCGTTACTCAAGCTACTGCAATACAGCGAGCGCCACTACTGCCAGCTAAATGAAAGATTCAAACTACTGAAGGCACTAACTACTGATAGGCATAGTTAGCAAACGAATGATTTTAATAGAGAACAAACAATGTATTTACCTCACTAGTCATAATATATATATTGCAGTTCGTGACACCAATTCTTACAAATTTCAAAACTCCGCCATCTCTCTTCCCACGTCCACCACTGCTGGCGGCTCACCTGCAACTGCGCAACGCTACGCGCTGTTAGCATCCAGCTGCCGCTGCCCAACACTGCAATGGCAGACAACAATGCAAACTAAACACAGACTGCGCACAGCACAGCCAGTGATTTTTCAGACCGAGCGCTAAGCGGCGTTACCAATAAGAAAACCTAAACAGCCTACTTACAACGGGAACAACTGGTTCTCCCGTAGCGCTCTCCATACAGTGATGGAACTAAAATGAGCTCTAACATCGAAATTAAGCGTTTACGGACACATGTCCACATAACATCTTTTCTTTATTTGTGTGTGTGGAATGTTTCCTGAAAGTTTGGCCGTACCTTTTTGTAGCACCCTGTATATCGTCCAGTCACACTAAAGTAACCGCCCCCTTTGTTTGATGTCAGCGTACAATAAACACTCACAGACGGTAGGTGCCAGCACTAGTAACGGAGGGCATATAAAGCGAATCGAGGAGACTCGTTGTCATTATGCCAAAACGGAGTTATTTATCTAACGTCCAGAATTGCATGATCATTGGCTTTCAGGTCAAGGTTGGACGCATTTCCGAAGCGGCTAGGTTTATAAACTGTTCGCATGCCGCCATGGTTAAAGGATACCATGCAAGACAAGGTGGTGCTGTCCAAAACCGGCACCGAGGCGTCTGCGGTGCACCACAGGCCGTAGCCCGAAGGAGTGAACGATGGCTGCGTGGATGTGTACGGGCTGCAGAGAGGAATACAGACAAACAAAACTGCAAGTGACGCAGCATGTGAATGTTGGTGTGTGTGGACTGGTTACTCCTGTAACCGAAATTTCAGATCTGAAGATGGTTCTAGAGAAACCGAAACCAGTCATGTGAATATACATTTTTGCAACCAAGATGGATTATAAGTAACATTGTATAATCAGTGATTGCGGTATCCCATGAGACATTATGTCTGTTTTTGCAAAGAACTGCAAGTGTTGAGTAATTGACCAACAAGATGAACCAAGGGGCTACCAACGGTATCAGCTCAACGATCATTCACCGAACGTTGCTCCGTATTGGCCTCCACAGCAGGCACCTGGTTCGTGCACCCATGCTGACTGCTGTTCGTCGGCGACAAAGGCTGGAGTTTGCACGCCTTTAACGGAACTGGACGTCCACTGAGTGGTGACAGGTGTCCTTTTCAGACAAATCACGTTTCACGATCACAACTGATCGTTCGAACGTTGGACGGGTTCAGGTCGAAAGAGGGAGCGTTAGGATAGGGGGATTGTTTTCGTGGCTTTCCCTGGGTGATCTCAAAATTCTCTAAGGCTTAATGGATCAACACATGTGTACATGTACGCTTGGAGACCCCATCCACCCCTACATGCACTGTGATTTTCTCGTCAAGATGGTATCTACCAGCATTACAATGTAACATCTCACACAGCTTGCAGTGTACGTGCATGGTTTGAAGTGCGCCAGGGTGAGTTTACTATAGCCCCCTCGCCATCAAATTCCTCTACTTAAATCCCAGTTGACAATCTGTGGGACCGCCTCGATTGGGCTGTTCGCGCCGTTGATCCTCAACCGAGAAGCACAGCGCATCTGCCTACGTCACAGGAGTCAGCATGACTCCATATCTCTCTGTTGGTACCTTCCAGAATCCCCCTGATTCTCTTCCTGCACGTCTATCAGCGGTCCATGCTGCAAAACGTGGTTATTCATATCTTTAACATGTCATGACGTTAATGTCACAGGAAAGTCTATATATGCTCTCTTGACTTTAAAAAATCAAAACTCAGGTACGAATATCACCTGACGATATGACTTGATAGTTCTGAAGCGGGAATGGGATGGAAGATATCTACCTCAGTTCTCAAGTTACAGTGAAGGAAAGAAAAGAAATGCGTAAGGATGTTGTGATGTGTAATGATTTTGGAGATAATAATTGTCAGATCAGAGATGTGATAGTTACTGCAGGGGATAAAGCTACTATTAAACTTCCTTCAAATATTCGCCTGTAAATAACATCGCAAAAGTTGTTAATAGTGTAAACGTCTAAACGACCTCTTCTATTCATGTACAGAGACATAGAACGTAGATACAATTGCTAGGTAGTCGGAACAGAGAGAAAGGTTATAAATTACACAATGTATGCCTATAGTTTTAATTATTTGTTGTAAACTATAGGAATATATGATTTCACAAGACCCCTAAACATTGTACGAGTAGAAAATCTTGGGTAGAACATTTCTTGTAACTGCACAGAGCTGCTGTAAGTGAGGGCTACTGTCTCACCTGGCTGGGAAGAGTATGCACTACAGCACTGATTAAAATTATTAGATACACCTTAGAATAAAGGCAAGGGTATTTGGGCAAATTATAGCATTTAGCAGTGTGAGGTGCTAGAGCTTGATTACAGAATTTCAAAATGCCAAAGTGTTTGATCTCAGCATTTATAGTAATATTACCGCCATTTTCTAAGTAGGATACCTGAGCTGCTGTCTTCCACTGTGGTGAGAAGGCGCTAGTAAATAAGGCCCTCAAAAATTATTCTTAATATTATACCTGACATTAAGTTGTTACTATTACTTATAAGAATTACCTACTCCTTCCCACAAAAAAAGACGTTCATTTCATAATAGTGCACAGAGTGCCAATGATGACTGGATTTATAATGAGTGATTGGGGTAGTAAGGGGAACTTTAATTTATAACGTCCCAGAGTGTCGCCACACCATGGGGTCATGCTCATTTTATTCCATGACTTTGCTTTCGCAACATCGCCATGTGTTGGGGGAGGGGAAGGAAAGGGCAGATGGGAGGGGATCCAGTGATCTTGAAATAGGGTCGTTATCTTGAGTTGAACCTTCACTGCTGAACTATTAACGTTACCATATATTGGTATCGGACTCATCGCCAATTCAGACAAAGAAACCATACCAAAAGCGATGTTTTGGAGAAAAATCTTTAATGCAATATTTCATTTAACTGTATATTTTCGTATTACGCAAGTATACATACTAAATCCACCAAATACAGCACAGTATCTTCAGAAACACTGAAATGGATGCATTTCCATCAGGCAAGCAGAGCACAGGACACGAGATCTAGTCAACTAATTTCAATAATAACATTTCATTGAGTGTGCACACAAACGACGCGTAAAACATTAAGCATGCAGTACGAAAAAGATATGAATGTTTAATGTCCCAGAGTGATAGAGGAAACTGCCAAAAAGCAGCCCCCTCCCACTTCGTTCTTACTTTTAATTGGCAATACTAAATGTTTATGTTTTGAAAGCATTTAGCATTTATTTCATAATACAGCCGACTCTGGGGATGGCGTGGGGCAGCTACCAGCTACATTGTCAGAAGGCTTTTTGGTCGATTGTGGAGAGTAGATGACACTTCTTTTCCAACTTATACAACGGTTCTGTCGCGTGGTGGGGATACAGTCGTAATCCTGTCCAACAGCGGTAGTCTTGTAGTCAGTCAGCCGGCAGGTAGCGCCCATCCAGCTGGCTGTAACACATAGTGGTGGCCTGCTTTGCCGACAGGTGTACTCAGTGCTGGGCCTGTCGCGAGACTGGCTGACCCACAGCACTGACATCAGCAATGCGTAGTGGGATCTTCCATGGACTATCCCCTTTCGATGAATGAAACATGGCCAAGGTGAGCGGCAAGAGGCACATCAACTATATTCGTGGAAAGTGACTCTTCTGACACCTGTTGCAAACCTCTGGTCTTCACTGACATATCCCAGATGCTACCCATTAGCTATTGCGGTATTCTTATTATTGTGACTCTTACACCCAGTATTTCTACGCGTTTTTAATGAGTGACTGGTTCCTGTTCGTAAAGTTACGTGATGTCTTCCATAGTCCAGACAGAGTCTCCAAAATCCTCTCCCAGCTTTTACCCAACCCCTCTTCAGCCATGGTAGTGTAAGCGTCACCACCTCCACTACATGTTGCATCTCTCCTTGCAGCTGCGCATATGATTTAGACAGTTGTTCACACTCCCCCGAAAACTTCCACGGCTACTCACCTGCTGTCTGCTGTCGCAAACCAGAAAACATCTCCTCCAGCACCTTATTTCATTCTGGTATTCTCATGTGTTAAACATCAAACTCAGCGTCTATTCCTCTTGTGTGGCAAAAAAAAAAAAAGAAAAAAAATCCCTCCTCCAGACGCTAGTTCCGCAACACAGGCACTCCACCGATGGTGACAAGGTAGAGCACTTCCAAGACTAGCATCCCAGTTATTGATATTAGTAACCCGAGGCAGGAACAAGCATCATCTTTCCTTCCCCCTAAGATGTGTACTATCACTGGTCAGCATATTTCACAAAAGTGAGACCAACGAAAAGGTATTGTAATAAAATATTCATACAATCACACTTAATATACTACTACCGGCACCATGTACATAATATTCTAAATGATCGTCAATAAAGACACATCTGCTACTTCCTTGATCACTGATCATGCGGCACTTCTTGCACAGGGTCATGGACATTTTCCTGTATACTACACTGACACCTTTTTGATCTTTCCTGCATTTCCACTTCTTCTATTCCTGGAGCGCCTCTGGATGGTCACAGATGTCGAACATATATTATTGTTGACCTCATCAGCAACTATAGCCTAATGTTGACTGGCGATATAGTTATAAGGACCTTAGTACCTATCACAGATGTCTTCGTCTTTCCTTTTGCTGTATAAATACTAGACAATGTCACACGCATTTTTTCTTCCTCTTTTTTTTCGACCTTCAGTCTTTAGACTGGTTTCATGTGGCCCCCCACGAATTCTTCTTTTGTGCCAAACTCTTCATCTCAAATCAGCACTTGCAACATATACCCTCAATTACTTGCTCGATGCATTCCAATCTCTGTCTTCCTCTACAGTTTTCACCATTTACAACTCCTACTAGTATCATGAAAGTTATTCCCTGATGTCTTAACAGATGTCCTGTCATCCTGTCCTGTCCCTTATTCTTCTCAGTGTCTTCTATGGATTTCTTTCCTCTCCTATTCTGTGGAGAATCTCCCCATTCGTCACTTTATCAGTCCTAATTTTCAACATTCGTCTGTAATACAAAATCTCTGATGCTTAAATTCTTTTCTGTCCCGGTTTTGCAACAGTCCACCTTTCACTATCATACAATGTTGATCTCCAAACGTACGTTCTCAGAAATTTCTTCCTCAGATTAAGGCCTATCTTTGATACTAGTAGACTTCTTTTGGCCAGGAACGCCCTTTTTACCAGTGCTAGTCTGCTCTAGTCCATCACTGGTTATTTTGCTGCCTAGGTATTCCTTAACTTCATCTACTATGTGACCATCAATCCTTATGTTAAGCTTCCCGCAGTTCTCATTTCTGCTTGATCTTCCTTCGACTCGCTCTCAATCCGTATCCTGTACTCAGCAGACTATTCATGCTATTCAGCAAATCCTGTGACATCAGCGAACCTTATCGTTAATATCGTTTCACCTTGAACTTTAATTCCACTATTGAACCTTCCTTTTGTTTCCATCATTGCTTCTTCGATGTATAGATTGAAGAGATAGGGCAAAAGACTACACCCCTGTTTTACAACCTTTCTAATCTGTGCAATTCGTTCTTGGCCTTCCACTGATTGTATTCATTCTTGGTTTTTGTGCATGTCGTGTGTTATCCGCCTTCCCATAGAGTTTACTGGTATTTTTCTCAGAATATCTAACATCTTACACCATATGACGCTGTCGAATACTTTTTTAAGGTAAACAAATTCAATGAACCTGTCATGATTTTCCTTTAGTCGTGCTTCCACTATCGACTGCAACGTCAGGCCTGCCTCTAAGGTGTCTTTACCTTTTTTAAAGGAAAACCGATCGTGAACAACGATACCCCATGTTCTGTGAAGCATACCCACAGCAGCCATGTCTCAACTAGGAGGTCTTTGACGACCTTCCACTCACCCAATGACATGGGCAGATAGTATTGTCCCTGAATCTTTGACCAAAGATGCACAGGTTTCTGTTGGCTTGGCAGCATAGGAACACTAGAATATTTTGTGTGGTGGAGGGGTGGGTCGATTCTGTGTCGCTGGTCTGCTGCTATGATTACATTTCCTTCCTATGCTGTTATGAAAGTACCACTGCCTGCGGACCACCTGAAAGACCAATGATGGTCTGGGGTAAGATTTATTATCATAGCGGGATCACTTTGGTTGTCATTCATGGCCCGTTTACAGCAAAGTGGTGCGTCCACGATGTTCTACGCCCTGTTTTGTGGCCCTGCATGGCAAGCCATTCTAGGTTTACATTTCAGGAAGATAATTCCCACCCGTGCATGGCAAGAGTTCCTGTTCCTTTGTCTTCGTGTTTGCCAAACTCTGCATTGGCGGGAAAACTCGCCGGCTCTCTCCCCAATTGCGAACGTTTGCGGCATTAAGGACAGTGCCGTCCAATCATCTCGTGAATTTGACGATCTAATATGTCAGCTGGACAGAATTTGGTACGATATCCCTCAGGAGGACATCCAAGAACTCTATCAGTCCATGCCAAACCCAATAACTGCTTGCGTAAGGGCCAGAGTTGGACCAACAAATTACCGACTTGGTCATTCTGTGAAGTTCTTTCTAATGAATAAGTCATCCAACTTTTCAGAAAGTAAAATCAGCATCTGCCTGTACTTGTACATCACACCTATCACATTCCCTCCCATTGGGATAATTTATTCATGTTTCCGTTCTTTTTTCTCTTAGAGTGTATTTCATGCTAGTGAAAAGTCTTTGGTGGTTGTAGCCTATCGAGATGTGATCGCCCCTGTATCAGCCTATCGGTTGGATGGTACTCTGGTCTCGTGGACTTTGAACGTGCATTTGCTAAAGGGAGTCACTCCTTCGTGGCCGCCGTGCTGGATTCTATGGCCTTCCCTTCTCCTTTACACGCGTAATCATGCGCGTTCTCCATGGTGCCTTGTCTAATGTTGTGATTAATGGCCAGGTGGAAGTACACGTCCCAACCTTACCTTCGGTCTAACAGGGCTGTCTCCTCTCAGTGATACTCTATTGCGGCAAAGCCACTGCTACTTGAGTTGCAACAACATTTTTTGGGGATCAGTTTGAGAGGACAAGTTTCCAATGCCGAGCTTATACAGATGATCTAACCTTTTTTTTCTTCCCCTTCTGAAGTGGAGATCCGGATGGCGCTAAGACGGATCGAGTTGTATGGGAATGCGTCAGGCAGTAGCATGAACATGGTCAAGTCACGTTCCATGGAAATCGGGAGAGGGTTCCGGAAGTGAAGTGTCACCCCGCTACAGGTGACGGATACCCTTCGGTGCTTGAGCATCGTGTTTTGCTTGAGATATCTGCCGTACAACGGCGCTGAACAACAAACGCCTTTAGAAGCACTTCACACGGGCGTCCGAAGCCGCCTCCACAAAGTTTTAGATTTAGTCCTAAGGGTAGCCTTCCTAAAGACTGGAGACCACATTTGGCTAGATGCTACCAATGGCACGAGCGGATAATTCGTCAGTAATGGACTTCTCTTCAAGATAGGGTACAATACTCTAAACCTCCTCCCTTCACAGGACAGGGCAACAACTTTTCAAAGTTCGTGCGCGTGCGGCGGCCCTTTATATCAGCAATAAGCTCAGAATGTGGACCCATCATCGGGACAGCCTGACCGCTATCCTTACTGATGAACTGGCATCTCCGTCTTGCCTGCGCGCTGATGTACTCTTTCACGTCACTCCCGCTCTCTCTCACATCAAAACATCATTTCTCGATTACAGCTAAAGTGCACAAGAATTTCCCCCACACCAGGGTACTTACGGCGATGTATACGGCTTGTTGATAAAGACTCACCCTCGGAAACTGGCCTAGAGACGTCACCCAGGAGTGGCGTGGCCTGCTGTGCGATGAGCGGTATAGCGAACATATCTTGCGATGGATGTCTGCACCACTTGGTACCTGGTGCTTAACGAAAAGTCATAGAGTGCACAGCATTGCTCTGGCCAATTCCCAATGTGCTTGCACTGTCGTGCGACTGACACAGACGAAGATCACGTGGAAAAAAGGACTTCAGGTGATTTGTAATTTCTAATTAGAAAGAGGCTTGCCATCCTCTCTGCGAGTGCCGACCGTCATTATCTATCCCGGAACGCTCCTTCACCCGACTGAGACCTAGTTCCCTCCATCAATACAAAATGCGATGCGATGCGATAGTAAAAATACTTTCTATGTAGTACCTTTGCCAGACGGTCTCAGAGATACGCTTGTGGTTCGGATTTCCCTACAGGAAAGATACGATGAATTACAGTACTATTCCAGATATCATCAGATTTTTGTTAACTACTTAAGCAGTGTATTCATGGATCCCCTCGGTTAAGAGAAGTTGATTGTGGTGGGCCACTAGCAGTACATCTAGCAATGGAGCACTAAACAGGAATGAACTCCAAGAAGTCACACCCGGATCGGTCTCTGCTGTGGAGAGTTCCGACTGGATAGCGTTTACAAAATTGTTAAGGCTTTCGTGGCCACTTGTTGACAAACTGCCTATTGGCTTCTGTCTCGAGTTCTTCGGCCGACGTTCATCTAATGATTTTTCTGACGTTTCACCAGCACGAGTGGCTGGCATTGTCAAAGCTTCACCCTCCATTGCCGGAGGTGAACTGGAGCCGAGCTCGCGGCCGCAGACTGTATGTACCTGGCGCGCCAACGTCCGAGGGCTTCTCCGCGGTCATTTCCGGTGCGGTTCTCCTCTTGTTACCTGCGACGGTCGTTCGCTGCAGTACGGGAAGCCAGGATCCGTTGACCTTACGGCTTTCCTCTTTCTTGTTCAAACTGTTCGCGTGTTTTTGTATTTCCACAACTTCTCTGAAGAAGCGCGTGTGATAGTGCTGCTCTACAGCCAGAACTTCCGTGTCAGCGAATTTTATTACGTGGTCGGTCTCATTCAATGTGTGCTCTGCCACGACCGATTTCTCCACCTGCCCCAACGTGCAATGTCGCTTATGCTCTCTGATCCTGGTGTTGATGGATCGTCCAGTCATTCCGACATAAACTTTTCCGCATGTGCATGGTATACGGTATATTCCAGACATTGCAAGTGGGTCTCTTTTCTCCTTCGCCGATCTAAGACACTCTTTGATTTTCGTTGTCGGTTTGAAAATCGTCTTTACGCCATGTTTGCGCAATTACGGACGATTCTGTCCGTCACTCTGGGAATGTATGGCAGAAAGGCCGTACCCGACATTTCTTTTTCTGGTTCCTTACTCCGCCGAGTGTTTGGCTCTGTTACACTTCTAATATAATTTTTGGAGTACCCATTGCTCCTCAGGACAGTTTCCAGGTGTTGCATTTCTCGTTTGTGGTGTTGCGACTCACATATTCGTCCTGTTCTCGTTACGAGTGTACTAATCATGCCTCTTTTCTGACTCGGGTGGTGGTTTGACAGTTTGTGCAGGTATCGGTCCGTGTGTGTCAGTTTTCGATACAAGCTGTGTCCCAGGTTTTCGCCGTCCCTTGTGACCAGCACATCTAAAAATGGCAGTTTCTTGTCCTTTTCTACTTCCATGGTAAATGTTATGTTGGCATGGAGGCTGTTCAAGTGTGTTAGGAAGTCACCGAGCTGTTCTTCACCATGGCTCCACACCATGAAAGTATCATCGACGTACCTGTACCACACCTTAGGTTTGCAAGTCGCCGAGTCCAGTGCCTGTGCTTCGAATTGTTCCATGAAGAAGTTGGCCACCACTGGACTGAGAGGACTAGCCATGGCGAGACCTTCCAGCTGTTCGTAGAAATCTCCATTCCACGTGAAGTAGCTCGCGGTCAGACATGCATCGAAGAGTTTTCTGATGTCCTGCGGGAAAATGGAACCGATGTGCTCCAGAGCGTCTCTGAGTGGCACTTTCGTAAATAACGAAACAACATCAAAGCATTTTCTGACGCTTCGCCGCGCGGATTGGCCGCGCAGTTTTGGGCGCCACGTCACAGACAGCGCGGCCCCTCCGGCCGGAGGTTCGAGTCCTCCCTCTAACATGTGTGTGTGTGTGTTGTTCTTAGTATAAGTTAGTTTAAGTAGTGTGTAAGTCTAGGGACCGATGACCTAAGCAGTTTGGTCCCTTAGGAATTCACACACATTTTCTCTCTGAGGTTTCAAGTGGTTGTAGCTCTTGTGTTCTACTACCAGAAAGTTATCCCAGGTTCTTGTATTCTTGTTAATACTGTTAAAATAAAATAGAACTCTGTCACACAGGTATCCTTTTGTACTATAATTTTATTATGTTCACTATCATTCGGACCACAAGCAAGATAAAGAATTGTAGTAAAAATATTCTTGTTCAAAGTGTGCAGTATATTTTCCATCTTGTCATTATTGGGAAATTTTTGTATTTGTGATAAAAATTACTTAAAAATACTGTTAAGGTGGCCGCTCGCGTAAAGTAGAAAGTCCGAGTTCGAGCCCCTGTCCGGCACAAATTTTCATTGTTTTCATTCCATGTCACAGTTGGTGTTCATTTCCGCAAGTGCGAATACATTTCATTTCTTTCATAGTAGCTGACCGAGCTAGGTGGCGCATTGGTTAGCACACTGGACTCGCATTCGGGAGGACGGCGGTTCAAACCCGCGTCCGGCCATCCTGATTTAAGTTTTCCGTGATTTTTCTAAAGCGTTTCAGGCAAATGCTGGGATGGTTCCTTCAGAGGGGAATGGCCGACGTCCTTTCCTAATCCGATGGGACCTATGATCTCGCCATTTTGCCGGCCGGAGTAGCCGTGCGGTTCTGGGCGCTACAGTCTGGAGCCGAGCGACTGCTACGGTCGCAGGTTCGAATCCTGCCTCGGGAATGGATGTGTGTGATGTCCTTAGGTTAGTTATGTTTAATTAGCTCTACGTTCTAGGGGACTGATGACCTCAGAAGTTAAGTCACATAGTGCTCAGAGCTATTTGAACCATTTTGAACCTCGCCGTTTTGTTCCTCCCCCAAACCAAACAACCATCAATAGCAGTTGCAGTCTCTGTACCGCCTGTTTAAGGAACATTGCATCGCACGTTTTCATAACAGGGCCACTTTACTTTGGTGGACAGTATCACGTGAAGCAGGTGACTTGCGTACTCTGCTACGGAGCGGTAAAAGCCGATAATAAATTGTCATTACCTAGGTAACTATGGTGTAAAGAAGGAACTGTAAATGTCAACTCCTGCTCCGATGCAAGACAGGGCCTGATGGCCCTGTCAGATCAGGTTGAATAAATAAATAAACTACTGTATACACATTGATTGTAAGAGAATGCATCTACAGAAACTTGGAGGTATGATTGAATGGCTTGGGGGGGAGGGGGGGAGGCACTTCCCTCTATAGGAACTGCATAATTATAAGCAAGGCTATGATTTCACATACCCTTAACGGTCACGACACTGAAGACGATTGCTTCTCGAAAAGACACAGAATTGTAGTCGTTAATCGTGCTTGCAGCATCCTTACCCGCCTCAACGAAGAAGTTCTTTCGAGCGATATGTTTTACGGAACATATACTCATGTAGGAGCCCACAAAATGTGCGCCCTTCCTGCCATATCATAGGATGTCACATCTCACGACTCGCTGCAATCTCTCCAGGTTCTTGTGTTAACAGAACGACCTGTCGGATATACGAAGTTCACACGACGTTACACACTAATGTGCTGAATACCTTCAGTACCTATAGTGTCGGTCGGCTTAAAGCAGCCGCTAATGATCATACCCGCAAGGAAGATCTTTATTATGAAATGTATTCATATGTGATTGCACAATGGCTTTGCGATTTACTAGTAACTTGTGATAATTTGTGCCTGATCGGAACTCGAGCCCTGATTTCCCGCTTTAAGCGAGTGGTCGCTTAACCATCTCAGGCATCCGAGAACGCCGCCAGGATCGAGCCAAAAATACATGTCTTAGTTTCTGCGTCCCATAGTACTCGCATACAATAAAACAACTTAGTACGGCTGTTAATCGCCAGCAGTAACTGTTCTTTTGGACAAAATGAAGACCACTCCGTTACCGTACGCTTAGAGAAGCCGAAATCTGTGATAAGACTCTCTGGATAACACATGGAGGCCAAAATGGCGCAAAAGTCAGTGATTTTTCTGACAGTCATTGGCGAAATGCTGAACGAAGTATCGATCGGTTATTCCGCTTGAATGTGACTGTACATTTTCCCTGCAACTATCCTTCCGCACCTTCTGTAGGCGCCAACGACGGACTGGATCTTCATTTGGCATGAAGTTACGTGGAGCAAGGTATTTAGGGCACTCCAATGACTGTGGAACTAGATTATTGTCCACCATCCACGACTGTAAGTCTGTTTTATTGGGTTTGCATAATGCCAAATTACCAATAAGGCACACCACTTTCCATAGTATACTTTAAACAGTGTAGTTGCAGCACAAGCATTTTTTCTTTGTTTATTTGTTCCTTTCATTGTTTCATCACGTAATGTTTGTATATAATTCAAGACTATATGTGAAGGCTTAGTTTCACCTGTTACTATATTGTACGTGTACCGGCCGGTTTGGCCGACCGGTTGTAGGCGCTTTAATCTGGACGCGCTCGACCGCTACGGTCGCAGGTTCGAATCCTGTTTCGGGAATGGATGTGTGTGATGTCCTTAGGTTAGTTAGGTTTACGTAGTTCTAAGTTCTAGGGGACTGATGACCTCAAAAGTTAAGTCCCATAATGCTCAGAGTCATTTGATTTTATATTGTACGTGTATTCATTAAAAACATTAGCCATAACTATTTCTACGTTCATGTGACGAAAAATGATGTTTTGAATGCCTGACTAGAGTTCCTGTCCAGTGCGCTTGCACTGTAATGTGGCTGGTTGACGAGATCGCGCGTCCTATGCTCTAATTGGCTAACTAAAGCAAGTAGCACAGCGAAATCATTATTCCAGTGCTTTAGAAGCTAACATGCCTTGTTTGGTGGATTTCGTGTTTATGCTTGCATATTACGGACATAAGTACTTTTAGCGATACACGTTGTTATAAATATTTCCAAAACGCGTCGTTTTGGTACGGAATGTTGTAGTACAGTTGCAGAAAGTGCGATAGCGGATATAAAATCTTAACTGCCACTGGTAAGTAATTAAAAACACGAACTGTGTTAAAGATGATCAGAAACAATTTGCATATCTTTTAATGGCATTGCAGGGAAGCTGTGCTGAGCAATACCTGCTAAGAAAAAAATTCGATAAGCTACGCCGTTCCAGAGTTAACTGGTATTGAAGTTACCCAATCAGGCCGTTGCACGCAAATTCAAGCGGGCCGTGAGATACAGTTAATGTCAACTGTTTTCATAGCGTACATGATAGCGCACGAGATTGCGCAGCCTTTGTCTTGGGTTCGATCTTTGCTATCGCCCCGTGTCAAATTTTTGTATCGTTCGCTGGTTTGGGTTCGCGAAAGCAAACAAAGAACACGTTTGGTGTCACGGTCTGAGGCAAGCCACTTAAATTTGCGCGCAACAGCGTGATTGGCTAACTTAAATGATGATTAACTCGGAAACTGCCCAACGTATCGAACTTTTATCGTAACAAATATTTCTCAGCACAACCTACAGTTGCTGCATAAGCTATAAATTTCTTTGACAAACATGAACGTTCTGTGATAAAAAGTTATTTAATAAGTATTCAGTGTCAGTAATGATGAAAAACCTTCATTGCCTTATCTGTAAGTTAATTATTATAGTCAGTGCATTAACTTCTCAAGAAGTTCACGCTCATACCGTTTTTGTAAGCACCTGTATCGCCATGTGTGCAAAATTCTTTCTTGTTGGTATTTGTGAAGTCTCTCGCAGTCTATCCGAATTGACACAATTTCCCTGCATGCATTTTTTTCCGCTTTTTTCTGTCGTCGTATCTGTTTCCAATGGCTGAAGGTTGTTGTTTGTCTGTATTTGCCTGTTTTGTGCCATATGCACGGGAATCAGTCCCAGCCTATAAGAGGGCGGAAAGTGTTGTCTGTCATTGGTGGAAGATACCAAGAGTGTGATATATTTCATTTTGACAGCTAGTCTGGTTGGGAAGTGTGTTTAGTTTTAGAAATTTTCATGTGGCATTGAGTTCACAGTGATATGTGAACTCGTACACTTTCTCATTAACCCAGGTGGCGTTTCGATTAGAGTGTCAGTCCTTTAAGCAAATAGCTGAATTGTTAATTTTTTAAATATTTATGTATATTTCTCAAATTACGTTAAGAGGGGAGGGACTGAAAAAGACTGTCTTTTGTTTAATTCTGAAATTACATGGTTTTATGAAAATGTCGGCACCATTGTCTAATTTTATGTACAGCGTGTACCAGCTATAAGCGTAGATATTTCTGTTGGTAACTGAGGACTGTGAACTGAATAATATTACATTAGTACTTAGATCATGTTCAGACTAATAATTACAGCCATTACAAGTAGTATGATTTTAGGTTGGTTAGTACCTCAAAGTACATATGGCAAGAACAAGCAATTAATGCTTTTTTATGTGAGGAGCAGGTCGGGTCTTCAAATGTGGACGCGTGGACCCAAAACGGTGTTACCCACTTAGTGGTGGCGTATGACTGCGGAGAGAACTTTAAGCCGTAAAGATGGAACTTGTTTGAAGGTTGCACTTCTACCCATTACACAATACATAAAAAATACAGCCTATATGAGCTTTGTGCACGCAAAACTCGAAAAGTAGTCTCTCGATTCCTTAAAAATTTTGACACAGTGTTACACGCGAAAACGCCCGTCTCTTTATATATCTACTACTTTAATGTATACAATACATAGATAAATAAGTAGTATAGAAGTGGGAAACGTTCTTTCCAAAAATCTCGAAATATTCTTGACCGATATATTAAAAATTTTTACTCGGTCCTCTAATGAATATTCAGAAAGACGTAAGCTATATACGTTTAATATATGTAGTATAAAAATACAGAGTTATTCTAAATGATGGAACTATTTTCAAAACTTCGTATTTACTCAAGTACAAACCCAAAATGAACAAGCTTTATACCAATGAAAAGAGGAAGTTTCAAAGTTTTTCTTCATAATGTTGAATATCATTTTAATAAATTTAATAATCTGTAATTAATCTGAACGATCTGCGGAACTGTATCACTGCTGCCGTGCACTCAGTAACAGCAGACACGTTTTCGCGTGTGTTGGACGAGCTTTGCTACCTCGTCGATGTTTGCCGTTCAGCCAATGGTGGCCACATTGAACATTCATAACATTTATCACATTTCTAATGATCAAATAATTATAAAAACTAATGAATAACATGTTATTAAATTTATTAAACTTCATGAAGAAAACTTTGAAACTTCCTAGTTTCATTGGTATAAAGCTTGCTCATTCTGGATTTGTACTTGAATACATACGAATTTTTGAAAATATGTCTATCATTTAGAATAACCCTTATACGTGTCATATATAAACAGGAAACATTGTTACCAGAAATCTCGAAGTGATCTTGACAGATTTACTTAAAAGTGTACACGATAGTCCAATGAACAGTCAGACAGCCAGTAGGCTACATATTTCTTAATATACATGATATCTATGTATGTGTATAATATATCAAAGGGAACCATTGTTATCAAAAACCGCCAAAAATATTTTAGTGATTTACTTCAACACTTTGCAAATTGCTATAATAGAAGTTTGGACGAATGTATGTATTAGTGAAACACTGTCAGAAAAAAATCTCGAAATTTTTTGAGCAGCTTACGCAGTTAAAATATTAAACAATAATCCATTAAAAATTCAGACAGATGTTTTTAAACAATAATGTACACGTTATCTATCAAAATCAACTGCGAGAAAGAAAATTCATTGGCGTAAAGATGTGCGGTTTTGTTTCCTTTGTCGCAGCCAGTTTTAATACCGTTAGCAGAACATGTATACCATTAGTCATTGTATGTATTTTCAAAGAAATATTGTGTACACAACAATGTGCTGTTTTGTACTCTTCATCCTTGACGGTTTTCACAGAAAACAGGAAACTTGTATTTCTGGCTTGTAATTGGAATACTAGTTACAGATTATGAATTTCCGATAACAGTAAATGACGGCAAAGGTCAGAGGAAAGGGGGGTAGGAGACTACTCGTAAAGAGGGGAGGGAGGAAATAGATACAGAGAGCGGAAAAAAGAAGATGGACAGTGAAAGGAGGGGCAGGAGGAGATGGAGAAGAGGGTGCAAGAGAAGATGGATACAGAGAAAGAGTTATGGAAAAGAGAAGGAAGGTATGAGGAAGACGGCAAAAAATGGGGGAGGAGGAGATGAACAGAGATAGGAAGGAAGGGACGAAGGGAGGGAGAAGGAGATTAGGATGTATATCCTATTCTCATTTCCGTTAGAAACGTGTGCTTCCTCTTTTCTTTCTTTTCCATTGAATGATATTGAGTCACAGGAACGCGTGGCCAATTTGAAATATAAGCTGTTGTAAGGGAAGTGCTGATTACCATTAAGCGCTGTAACATACCGGTGCTCATTAACCAGCAGAATAGGTCTCGTGTGGGTATGGAACATGTTCCCCGTTTCCCCGTTTCAGAAACAAGGGCGGTGTGTGTTACGTAACAGGGGCAGGTCAGTGCATAGATATTAAGGATTCTGGTTTATTATTTGTCTCATCAAACGTCACAACGTTATAAAACCGCAAGCCATTGCTATTATTATTATTGCATCATTTATTATTATTATTATTATTATTATTATTATTATTATTATTATTATTATTATTATTATTATTTTCCGTCCCCATTACATCGGGATCAGCAAATGTACAACTGCATTCATCAGCTGAAGAGAAAAAACCTGCTGACCGTTGACAGAGAAAACATGACTACGCTCTTTAGGAATCGACACGAAATACTCATACAAAAGACGCAAAGACCAGACACGATATTCGCAGCAAGTTTTTTTGCTCGTAATGGGAATTTCGAAACAGAGGATCTGCCTTAGTTTTCCGGTCTAAAAGTTGGCCGCTCTCCATCGCCGGAACAAAAGCCATTAGCTGCTGTAAACTCCGGCAAATGTTCCGCACCGCTAATGAGGTCACCATCGGTGAGAGGATTCGATCTTAAGAACACAAAACTAACTTTTACACTATAGTTCTAGTGTAGGAAACATAAACCCTCTTAGCTAGAGTTCACTGACCATTTAACAGCAAATTTATTATAGAAGGAGGAAGGTGAGCCGTAGAGAGTTACATTGATACAGATATACAGGGCGTACATGAACAACATGTCAAAAATTTGTGAGATTATGGAGGATGAAATTCGGAACGTTTTCACACGAGGAATCTGTAGCCGAAAATGTGAAATAAAGTTCCTACAGCTGCCAATGGGCTGTTGGAAACCACGCACTACCTGTACGTGAAATTACTAAGCGAGAGACGCAGTAAACATTTAGGATGGATTTCTTGGAGATGACATTATTGGAACACACATCGTATCAAACTGTTTGAACGGGGCATGGTGCGAGAACGATTGTTCTGACAGACCACGTCAGGCAGGGTGATTGGAAGGGGACGTCCAGTTCCTTGGCCTGTGCGCTCTCCTGACCTCACTCCATTTGACATTTTTCTCTAGGGTTATGTAAAATTCTTTGTATATAGAGAGCTTGGTATATTCAACACAAGTGGGAACAATACGTGAGCTTCTAGAGCGGACCTACACTGCATTTTATATTGTCGGAAAAAGCGTGGGTTCTTACAGAGAAACAGACAAAGCAGTGTTCGTCGTCGCACATTATGAAATGAAGTTGGTGATCGTCATACTGAACATTTACTCGAAAGAATTGCGGCGCTGGTTCAGTTTCCAATATTTGATTGTACTCTACTGTTTTGTCCGAAAAGGTTTCCAAACTACAGCACTCTGGTCATTCGTTTACCGTACCGACTACAGAGAAAGAGCATAGTGCTCTAAAACTTTTCTATCTCATTTCAGGCTATAGGTTTCCTCACAAAAAAGTTTCGAATTTTGGTTTCGGTCCGGGAACCAATGTTCATGCCCTTTTGGACGTCAGATAACTCATTGGCTGCACTCCTATCCGCGTACCGCCAACACGCTTTATATATCCTGTCACCTGCCGTCTGTGAGTGGTCGATGTACGTTGACGTCGAACAATGGCGGTGTTCACAACTGGACGGTGTATAATAAGATAAAGGGGCGGTATAAACACTGTTGTTCCCGATCTACATAATCGATTTAAGAGGCAGTATCAATAGTCCACTTAGATTTTCAACAGATGATGTCGTCATTTACAGTCATCGGCTGATCAAAACTAATTGGAAAACGATTTACACGAGATATCTACGTTGTGATAAAAGTGGCAGTTGACTCGAATATGATATGGGAACTTGAGTCCCTATCATCAAAACCAAGACGTTTTTCCTTGCGGCAAGATATTATCGTGGAATTTCAGTCATCGACATTCTTGTCGGACTGTGAAAATATTTTTTTGGCGCCCACTTGCGTAGGTATAAATGATCATAATAATAATAAAATACGAGAAATCAGAGCATGCTCGGAGAGATTTACGTATTCGTGTTTCCACGCGCTGTTCAAGAGTGGAATATAGAGAAATTGCTTGAAGGTCGTTCGATGAACCTTCTGCCAGGCAGGTAATTTTGAATTGCACTGTGGTCATGTGGTTTTGTATTCAGATCTGTTTGGTTTCTTTCTTAACGTCGGGAAACATTTGTATGAAATCTGTACATAGGAGGCATTCATTGCTTATAGCATTGTTTCAGTATATTTGCTCATGTAACCGCAATATAAACAGTAAAGTACATAGGATACACGTTTGCCGGCGGGTGTGGCCGAGCGGTTCTAGGCGCTTCAGTCTGGAACCGCGCGACAGCTACGGTCGCAGGTTCGTATCCTGCCTCGGGCATGGATGTGTGTGATATCCTTAGGTTAGTTAGGTTTAAGTAGTTCTAAGTTCAAGGACCTGATGACCTCAGATGTTAAGTCCCATAGCGCTCAGAGCAATTTCAATTATTTGATACACATTTATGGAAAAAGTCAAGAATTATTTGAAGTCGTTTTCCAGAGGTTAGAAGGTAACGTCATACATGATAAGTTTAAACCGGTATGCAGCGTGGATGTTACTTCTCGATATACAGAAAGTTCATTTCATCTGAAGGAGCTTAAGGTGACGTACTGGGAAACATTCATGGAGACCTCGATTTTTCGTATCCGACCATTGTGATTTGTTGTTTCTTCGAAAAAATGATAATAAAATCGCGTGACCAGATGTTGTAAGAGACAGGAGTACTGGCGACGGGAGTGTTGAAAATATCGTCAAGGCTCAAAAAGTTTCAAAACAACAGATGGGGCTGTCCGCATCGCTGAGCAAAAACGGCGAAAAGCCGCCACGGACGGAGGCGGTGGCCTGGAGCTGGGAAGCAGGCCGTGGCGTCGGATGAAAGGCGCCTGGGGCCGGGTGCAGGGGCAGGGGCCGAGACCCCAATTCCAGACAGCGTGTTTGTCTCTTTCATCGAGATAGGCTGCACGCCGCATTAGGCAGCGGCAGGGCTGCGAGGGGCGGGGGTCGGTAGCCGGACTGTGGTTTGGCGAGACGCATTTGCTGATAGCGGCTGCCCACTCTCTTCGTGGCGGCGCTTCTCCGCCGTTTCCGAGGGGCGCCTAACTATCAGATCTCTGCCGAATAGGAGGATGGCTCACTTTCTGCAGGAATCTCCTCTTAGCTCGGGAACGTTTTGCTAAGAATTGTCGCTATGTGTACAAGATACTTAGCTTCCGAGTAACTGTCTAATGTAATATTCCTCATCTTTAGGAAAATTCACCTAGGAAAATCAAAAGACTCTAACATTCTGTACGTTGTTGGCCCACAAGCCACATCTCTTGTTATTAAAGAAGCTCCAATCTGCCGTTGAAGACTACGTATTTGTCACATGAAAAGATTAGGTTTCGGCGGGCCGCTGTGGCCGAACTTGTTCTAGGTGCTTCAGTCTGGAACCACGCGACCACTACGGTCGCAGCTTCGAATCCTGCCCCGGGCGTGGATGTGTGTGATGTCCTTAGGTTAGTTAGGTTTAAGTAGTTCTAAGTTCTAGAGGACTGATGACCTCAGATGTTCAGTTCTATAGTGCTCAGAGCCATTTGATTAGGTTTTGAAAACGAAATATATGTACCATAAATATTATCTGAAGTTGGTTTATTTATCAGCTGGTCGTCAGGCTGTACTGGGCCTACTGACTTCAGTGGAACCGTCAGTTTTCTTGCCTCTCGACTGGTCCATGTTGTTCACCTAGGCAAATCAAAAGCGAATTACAAGATAATTTTTGCGTAATTTATGTAACATTGAAATACCAGCGAATGTTTTCCACATTGTTCAGACTCTAACATTCTGTACGTTGTTGGCCCACAAGCCACATCTCTTGTTATTAAAGAAGCTCCAATCTGCCGTTGAAGACTACGTATTTGTCACATGAAAATATTAGGTTTCGGCGGGCCGCTGTGGCCGAACGGTTCTAGGTGCTTCAGTCTAGAACCGCGCGACCACTACGGTCGCAGCTTCGAATCCTGTCCCGGGCGTGGATGTGTGTGATGTCCTTAGGTTAGTTAGGTTTAAGTAGTTCTAAGTTCTAGGGGACTGATGACCTCAGATGTTAAGTTCTATAGTGCTCAGAGCCATTTGATTAGGTTTTGAAAACAAATATATGTACCATAAATATTATCTGACCTTGGTTTATTTATCAGCTGGTCGTCAGGCTGTACTGGGCCTACTGACTTCAGTGGAACCGTCAGTTTTCTAGCCTCTGGACTGGTCCATGTTGTCACCACATTTTGCAGATGATCGTTCCCTCTAATAATTGTAGTGTGACTATGGCCTCCCGTCGGGTAGAACGTTCGCCGTCTGCGAGTCTTTCGATTTGACGCCACGTCGGCGACATGCGCGTCGATGGGGATGAAATGATAATGATTAGGACAACACAACTCCCAGTCCCTGAGTGGAGAAAATCTCCGACCCAGTCGGGAATCGAACCCGGGCCCATAGGACTGACATTCTGTCACGATGAGCACTTTTTTTTTAATGTCAGTCTTACCACCTTTGCTGACATACATTTTCTTGTACTACCTCATAAATAGTGACTAGAATGTCCATATGTTGACAAATAGTGGCTAATTAGAAAATTAATTAATTAAGGAAATGAATAAAACTGAAAATGCCCAAATGAAAGACGTGAAGGCATTGCGGATAGTACAAATACAAAAGAAACATGCTCCTGCATCCGGCCGAAGTGGCCGTGCGGTTCTAGGCTCTACAGTCTGGAGCCGAGCGACGGCTGCGGTCGCAGGTTCGAATCCTGCCTCGGGCATGGATGTGTGTGACGTCCTTCGGTTAGTTAGGTTTAATTAGTTCTAAGTTCTAGGTGACTGATGACCTCAGAAGTTATGTCGCATAGTGCTCAGAGCCATTTGAACCATTTGAACCATGCTCCTGCAGCAATGAAATGAAATTAGTGTCGGGGGCGACACCTGCTCACGACCCGACGTTCGATAGAGCAAGAGAGCCATCTTTCGACTCGTTCTCCAGACGTTGGTGTAAAACTGGGTCGTCTTCTCGAAATTAACTAACGGTCCGTAAGTGTGATCGATGTCTATCTCGGCTTCTTCGTCTATCTCATCTCTCACCTGTCACACCCCATCTGGCCGGCGGGTCGGTAAATGTAAGTTGCAAGTAATTAGCGAAGTCTTGCCTATATTTCTTATGCTGTTGCAGCTTCGTGTGTCCATCCAGGAGAAAATGCCAAAAATCCATTTTGTCCATTTCCGATTCGTTACACGTAGCCCACCACCATTCCCCGTACCCATGTCACTACATTGGTTTTATGTACCGGAAAATAAGATTCTTGGGGGAAAAAAGTGTGTCTGAATAAATTGTGTGAGGAGCGGAGCGTAACAGGAACGCTAATATCTGTTGTGCCAAGTGCCACACTGGAGCCGTCCCACTACATGCTAAACGATGTTCATCAGTGTCCACTGTTGCGCAGCCTAAACATAGTGGAGTGTCTGCCAAATGAATCGCGTGCTGCCGTTGATTCGTTGTGAACTTCCTATTTACCACCACATACCATGTTGAGCGTACCGACGTTGGGAGGTAAACGTTCCGTATAAGGCGCCATATCTGTCGCCAGTTCTTGTCTTGGTACTTCTTTTCCAGGGTATTCCTGGGGCACAGGCGCAGTAAGAGTTGGTATACATCTCGCGTCGTCGGTAGTCGTGTTGTTGGGAAGGAATCTCTGACATAGCTAAGCTCAAAAAAAAAAAAAAAAAAAAAAAAAGCTTGAAATGTGACAGCTTCGGTGAAATATGGCCAACACTGACTGGCGGCTGCATGGAAGTGGGCGCTAGTACGTTGGCCAACGCACCCGAGATATTGCGAAATTGATCGCGCCACTGTCGGAAAATCGTACTGACGAATAACGCCCGTGCCTTTTCATATACGTTCACTAGACCAAGTCCACCCTCTCCAGGTGGTAGCGTAAGCGTTGTGTCTTGGATCTTAAACAGGTGTCCCACACTCACGTAGGTTCCGAAAGTTGCTTGTATCCGTGATGCCATTGTGCGCGTTAAAGGCAGGACATGCGCTACGTGAGTGAGTCTCGGTGCTAGGTATACGTTAACATAGGTCACCCTCTGAATCATATCCAACGCTCTTAATTTCTGTAACAGCACCATTGTCTGCATCAGCTTCAATATGCGTCGGTAGTTATCCGCTACTGTCCGCTGCACATCCGTGTGGAACGTAACACTTAGACATTTTATGGTTTTAACTTACATGAGCGGGCCTTCCTCCCCCGGTTGTAAACTTCGACCGACATTCATGCAGCGTGATTTCTGTAGATTAAGCACGTTTCCGGCCGTCATCCCGTATCGCTGTATCCATGCCAACGCCGTACGTACTTCTTCGCCTGTCCGTGCCACCAGCATCACATCGTCAGCATAAGCGCGGCAATGAAATGTCAGTTGTGACAACGGCACTCCCTCCAACCGTCTTCGGAGACCATATAGACAGGGTTCCAAAGCCATTGCATACAAAAATATCGAAAGGGGGCACCCTTGACGAACTGACCTTGAAATAACAATGTAGTCAGTGCCCCGCCCATTCAGCGAGACCTTTGATCGTACGCCGTGTAACAGTCGCATTATCACAAGAATGAAGGCCTGTGGGATTCCCAATCTGCCCATCACCGCATGCAAAAGGGATGATCCACTCTGTCGAACGCATGATCGAAGTCAATAGCGACGAGTGCCCCACGCACTCGGCATGCCGCTGCTAATGCAATGATATCTCGGTAGTCACCAAGCGCCGCATGTACGTTACTCTTACCGCCGAGGCAACTTTGATCTATGAGGAGTCTATCGGAAAGTGAAGACCGCAGGCGAGCCCCAAGGATGTGCGCGAAAATCTTATAGTCGCAGTTCAAGAGAGTGAGTGGTCTATAATCTCCTGGCCTTCTGCCACCGCGTGGTTTGGGTATTGGGATGATGATACCCTCCGTGAATTCGGCAGGTATCTCAATCTGCGGTAACAGGAATTTGTTGTACATCTCAATCCAGGTCCGTCCCATGAGGTATGGAAAGGCGCGGTAAAATTCAATTGGGAAACCGTTCTGTCCTGGGGACTTGTTCGGAGCCCCCCTGGCAATTGCATCTGTCAGCTCGTCCTCTGTTATCGCTGTGATGAAAGTCTCTGCATCCAGTGGAGATCCTTTATCCGGCATTTCCGAGATGACATCATGTAGTGTCTCGTGGTTCATATGTACAGATCCATATAACTGGCGGAAATAGTCGGTAAACACATGTGCAACATCACGCTGGTGCACAACTTGCTGCCAGTTTCAGAGATTAGTTCCCTGCTCAACGTCCTGCGTCGTCGTTGGCGTTCACGTACTACGTGGTGCATGGAGGGGGTTTCGGTGGCAACTGTGTCAGCCAATCTCGCCCGGACCATTGTACCTTCCATTCTTAGTCTCGTCAGCTGTAATAACTTGGCTTTTATCCTGCGCATGGCTGTGTGCCTTTCCGGTGATGGTTGTTGGGTCCTCAGCTCCCTCAGGGCTGTAAAATAAAAATCAGCCGTCATGCGGTTCCACTGCGATTTGTCCTGCCCGTATCGTATTAACGTTCTCCGTAACGTTGGCTTTGCGCATTTAATCCACCACTGGAGAACCGAGGTGTATGCTCGTTGGCGGCGAACGCAGGTCTCCCAGGCCGCCTCTGTCGACCGGCGACATTCAGTGTCACGTAAAAGTGCACAATTCATTTTCCAGTGACCCTTACTCCGCCATATCTTATGACGCGTTAGTGAAATCGTACAGACGTACGCCATATGATCCGTAAAAGCCGCTGGCCAGATCTCGGCATCCAGTATCACCGTCCGCAGAGCTCCTGTCACATACACTCTATCGAGTCTACTCGCCAAGTGTCCCGTTACAAACGTATAACCCGGTCAGTCGCCATGCTGCAGTTCCCAGGTATCCAGAAGCGCCATTTCGGTAATCAATGCACGCAGGGCACATAATGAGGTACTTGGTCCTTTTTGTCGACGACACAATTAAAGTCGCCGCCCACTATATAGTTATCATAGCGTCCAGCGAACAACGGTGCTATCTCTTCGGTGTAAAAGGTCGCCCTTTCTCTTCGTTTTGTGGAGCCAGATGGCGCGTATAAATTGATGAAACGAACGCCATCGACAGTGATCGCTATGCCACGTGCCGAAGGGAGAGACGTGACGTCCTCCAGTCCTATTCCTTCCCTGATCAGAATCGCCACACAGCATCCACTTTCATCGTGCACTGAATAATGTGCCTCGTAGCCGTAGAACTCTGGCGGCGATGTGAAACGCACTTCTTGTAGGAGTACAATATCCACGTCCGCAGCGCGTAACATATCTTTCAGCATTTGAATTTTAAGCGGTGTCCGAATGCCATTAATGTTTATCGTGGCTATGCGGCACGCCTGGCTTGTGTTCATCAGTTGTAGGGCGGTGTCATTAAGCGGCTGTCTGCACCCCCGGCGCTCCTCACCACACTAAGTTGTTCAACATTTCCCGACCCCTCCCGGCCTCTGGTCAGGACTAACCTCAATCGTCGCGTTCGTATTTTCTTCCTGTTCCTGTCGGTCCATTTCTTGCGCCCAGTCCCCCAGCATATTTCCGGAACTTGTCAAAGGATGGGAGGCAACGTTGTCGTCGCTCTGTTGTAGGACAGTTGTCATCTCCACTTCCGCTTTCCGGTCACCAGAAGGAAAGTTCAAGTTATCGTCGCTGTGTAATTTCTGCATCGTCATCTCGGTATCTATTGAATCCACTGGTCTCAGGTCGATACTGTCGTTGTCATCCACTGTCCCCTCGGAACTATGGTTATCGTCAGCAGAAGTCAATCGACGCTTCTTTCTTCTCGTCGGCGAAGGCTGTTTCCGTTGCCTTGCTTCCGCATCGGCTGTTTGGGTTGAGTATCCTCCGTCTTGGTCCTGGCCTATCAAGCTCTCGGTGGAAGCATTGGCAGCCACCACGGATGAGCCTGGAGCGGCCGTCGGCTGCACCTCTTGTGTGGTGTCCTGTGTCTGCTGTGGTGGAACTGGTGGTCGGAGTTCCAGTCCGTTGGTGTCCATGTTCTCTATAGGGGGCAGCTGCTGGTGCCCATCGGAAATCTCCCTCACGTCGCCTCTCAGGGCTTCCACAAAGGCCAACGGTAAGACAGTCATCTGTTGTGGTGCCTGAACGTCATCCCGTGGAGTTTGCACTAAACGTCGCTGGAGGCATTCCGAGCGGACATGACCTTCTTTCCCGCACCCCGAGCAAGTGCGAGGTTGCCCATCATAGATTATAATCGCTCGCCAACCTCCTACGTACAAATAAGAGGGGACGTGCTTTCGCAGTTCCATCCGTATTTGTCTCACCCCATTTAAAACGGGTACGTGGTAAAACTCGTCCATTTTTCGGCCACATGGGATAGAAACTGTACCGTATGGTCGAAAGGCGTCCATAACAAGTTCAGACGGGACCTCAAACGGAAGTTCGAAGACTCGTATAGCGCGGATCCCCATTCCCACGTGATCGACTGTAACCACACCAACATTCCCGTCGGCATGACAGAAACGATACCCGTTCGGTGATCGTTGTAGAAGTCTTTCGCAAGCAGCCTCGTCAACAAGCTTGACATAGACGACGCTTGAAACGATCGATAAATTGATTCCCACGATTTCCTGTGGATCGATTTTTACTTCTTCTCTTAAGAAACGTTCAATCTCGTGTGCCTTTGGTCGTGTATAGTCGTTCGCAAAATTGAACTTCAAAGTCGTTCTGTACGAGTGAGCCATATCGTTCTAGACGCACAACACCGCACACGCGAAGTTGCTCCGGCGTAAACAAACAGGCGCGCGCACCACAGCGCGGCCGGCAGGCAACACGGTCCGCACTGTGTCACTGCCGAAGGCAGACGCCGCCACTCAGCTACAGGGGGCGGACATCGTTCTCTTGATCGCACTGTTGTACTCCGCATCCATTGAGCATCTCTTCCGGGTTCTGAATCTTCTCCATTCCTGCTTTCTCTTTCCTTCTCCAGGTTGTTATTGTCGGTGTTGTTCTTGTTGTCTGTCGACTGGTTTGATGCAGCTGTCCGTGCTGCTCTATCTTGTGCAAGGGCCTTCATCTCCGAATAACTATTGAAGTCAACGTTCTTTAGAATCTACTTTCTGTATTCATCTCTTGGTCTCACTCTCTCCGCCATCTCCTCACACACACACAAACACACACACACATACATACACTCTTCCCTCCAGTACTAAACTGGTAATCACTTGATGCCTCAGAATGTGTCCTCTTCTTTTAGCAAGGTTTTGCCACAAATTTGTCTACCAAATTCTGTTAAGTACTTCCTCATTAGTTATGCGCTAACCCAATCTAATCTTCAGCTTTCTTCTGTAGCACTAAGTTTCAAAATCCTCAATTCCTTTCTTCCCTGAAATGTTATTCGTCCTGTTTCACTTCCACACTTGGCTATACTTCAGACAAATATCTTCAGAAAAGAAAATGCATAATTCGATGTTAGCAATTTTCTCTTCTTCAAAAAGGCTTTTCTTGTCGTTGCCCATCTACATTTTATATCTTTACTTCGGCTGTCATCAACTACTTTTCTGGTGAAATGTGAAAACTTATCTATGTACTAAAGCAGGATTCTCGTTTTCTAATCTAATTTCCTCCTGATTTAATTCGAATACTATCCATTACCATTGTTTTGTATTTTTGATGTTCATCTTATATTATCCTTTCAAGACACTGCCCATTCCTTTCAACGGTCTTCCGAGTCCTTTGCTGTCTATGCGACAATTACAGTTACATAAGTAAACCTCAAGTTTTTAATTTTTATTTTTCGTGGACTTCAATTCCTACTCCAAATTTTTGTGCGGTTTCCTTTGCTGCTCGCTCAGTACCAAAAATTTAATAACATCTGCGATAGGCTTCAACTCTCTCTCTCTCCCTTTCAACAACAGCTGCCTTTGCTGCCCCTCGACTATTATAACTGCCGTCTGGTTTCTGTACAAGTTGTAAATAGCCTTCCGGTCTCTGTATTTACCAACGCGACCTTCATAATTTCCAGTCAACATTATGCGAACATTTATCTACGTCTGCAGACGCAATAAACATAAGTTTGCCATTCCTTAACCTGTTTTTTAAAAGAAATCGTAGGGTCAGTATTGCCTCATATGTTCCTACATTTCTCTGAAATTCAGACTGTTCCTCCCAAGGTTGGCTTCCACCATTTTTTCCAGTCTTCTATAAGGAATTCTTGTTAGTATTTTGCAACTTTCATTTATTAAATTGATCTTTCGGTAATATCCACACCCAGAGACTATTTCGCCTGTCTCATATATCTTGCACACCAGATGGAAGAGTTTTGTCACGGCTTTCTCTCCCAAGACTATCAGTAGTTCTGTCGGAATATCCTCTACTCCTGAGGCCTTTTTCGAATTAGGTATTTCATTGGTCTGTCAAATTCTTCTAGCAGTGTCGTATGTCCCGTCTCATCTTCATCCACGTCCCCTTCCATGTCAGTAATATTGTCTGCAAGGATATTTCCCTTGTACAGACCCTCTGTATACTCTTTCTACCTTTCCCATCTTTGTTTAGGACTCGTTTTCTGTCTGAGCTCTTGATATTCTATTTTCTCCAAAGCCCTCTTTAATTTTTTTATAGGTGCTATCTAATTTTCATCCAGTTTTACATGCCTCTATAAACTTACATTTTTCCGCTAGCTATTCCGTGGCAGTTTACGTCAAAACAGTCATGCAACCTATTTTATAATGAATCATACAAATCCCAGTAGTCAGAATAGTGAATGTTTAAGCGCTGCATGAAAACTGTGGATAATATTCACTACTGCCAATCGTTGCACTTCTAATTACTTCTTCTTCTCGTTTCCTGTTGTTGAAGTGAGGGAGACCTGTTATTTTCTGCAGCCTCAGGGCCCTTCTTTAGCTAGCTTCTGACAGGGAATTTAACATAGATGAAGGAGTGGAGTCTCATATCTTGTTCGACACTGAAAGCCGCCACTGAGTAGACAGAGAACAGGTGTCATGTATCACAGAAAGATCGTATTTTAATAGAGATCTAGAAAAAAAAACGATAAGCATGCAACGTGCTTGTGTTTTAGTAAGTTACGCAGGCACTTTTAGGAGCGATAAAATACTTAATTTAAAGGCCAATAGAGCATGCAGATACAGTGCGCATATAGACCTTTCGTCGTAAACGAGTACTCCTTCGCTTAATAGAAGTATCAATAGCGCTAAAATACAAGCTAAATAAATTTCAGTAAGTGATACAAACGAATTATATGGAAAAAAATTTAATTTGCTAGCCAACAGCGTGATAACTTACAATAAATGGTAAGTATATATATTTATTTTCGAGATACCAACCATGACATTGTCTCTGTACATGTTACATCACTCTGTTACAGTCTTTGGTCATATCGTGAGTTTGTGTATAAACACTGTATTTCGTTCTGTAGTTCAGTTGATTCATCGTAATGAAACACCTTGAAAGTTGCGAACTCTATCTTCTTATCTCGTGTTTTCTACTGATAATCTCGTGCTTGTACTCTTGTTAACTTTGCTATTACAGAGATCGCCAAAACTTTATTTTTTATTGGTCCTGTGCGCAACAAGTAACTTACTTGGTCTTTCTGCTGCCACTGCTTGATCTGCTGCATCCCATTATTTAACAAAAACATAAGAGAACCTATTATTCATGCTGAGTTCAATGCATGTTCTGTACGGCGGCTCCTTCTGTTGCTGCGACTGCTGCTGCTTACTACAACTACATATAATTCAAGAGAAAGGGTTTGGTCAAATCTAAACTCGATAAATGATAACCCAAACAAAACACTATATTCTGAAAGCGATTCTTTCTCATTCAATTAACAAAACGCTAGAAGGTCTTTGAACAATCGCTTCGTTTGTAAATCTGCCTCCAGTGGCATTAAATCAATATCACAAATTTATCAAACTCTTGAGACAGACTGAAATAATTCTCAATAGAATACATAGTGAAGTAATTCCCTAACAATTACAAAAGAAATCAATGAAAAAAATCTAACAATGGTTTCCCCTTAAGAATTCAACTCCTATCATTATCAAAATGCTACGCACATACACAAACCCTTTTCTTCAAATTAATAAGCGAGCTGCAAATTATAAAATATATCAACTAAATACCAACTCCTGTGTCGCTGCTGGCGGACACGGCAGTACGGCAGCTCGGCGACGACCCCTCGCCCAACACACGTGCGCGCCACAGTAGGCGGGCTCCTACACTGGCTTCAAAACTGCCACTAGTTAATCTGTGCACTGCGAGCCGCGACAACAATATCTTAGGTTCCAGAGCTTGTGTATGCACGCCGTAACCATCCTTACATCCTAAGAGAGTATTGCCAACTCTCAACCTTCATATTTACAGAAAACAATCTCTTTATTCCATCGATCCTTTCCTAAAGATCGTGTTTTGAGTATGGTTGAACTTTTTTTAGACATTGGTGTAATTGATCACGGGATTTTAGCGAGGCATAGTTGTGAATACAGCAGTATTTTAAGTAGCATTTGTCATCGACTGTATTGTTTCTTATGGTGCAGATTCTTTGCTCCACTCCTAAGCTGGTGGCGAAAGAAACGTAAGGGGATGACAGTACACATTGTCAGACTGCATGCATTTTACGTTTTTAGTAACTGCTGCGACGCAAACGTTACCTTTTCTTGCATCAATACTGCCTTTCAGAATTGAGAAACATCATATAGTAGATAAAATATCTAATTTTAGCCTTCAAAGGATTTGTAGTTAACCTCAACTAGGTCCCAATCATCTGCAATAACTACTGTCGATTTTATTTTTGTAGTGCTACATTATCCCCGCTTACCCCTTCCCTGCCACATACTTCAGAGTACACAATCATGGCATATAAATGGATGTGTGTGAGAAATAACTTAATGTAAATACTGTGATGTCCGGCTTAAACATCGCACTTTTTGCACTGTCAAAATATTTTGCAGACATTTTAGAATACTGTGGTATTTGACAAATACTATAGATGTAACAAATAATTAATTTAAGGCACTGTTGTGTCTTAATCCAACTGTGGCCCACACATGGAATTTTGAATGGTTAACCAGTGCAGACACTTGTGATGCTCGTTGATAGCAGAGCCTTCTGTTGGTGACGGTGAGCAACTTGGACATAAAAAAAGAAGCTGGTTTTATTTCGCGTTTTCAGAGTTTACGGAGTACCAATCAAAGTAAAACTCACACATTCAGCGACTTTGTATTCCTAAGTCGTTATTTGTATTTTATAAGCAAATGTCATTCATAGAGAATAGATCATATACCGTGCGTCCATTATTATTGTTCCAGGTTCAAAACGCTGTAAAAAGTGAACCACTATTTAGAATGACGAATGACGTCATATTCGAACAGCATGTTGTTGACGCAGGGAGAAACGTCATGGCACGGGGGATTAGCCGAGCGGTCGGCGGCGTTACAGTCATGGACTGTGCGGCTGGTCCTGGCGGAGGTACAAGTCCTCCCTCGGGCATCGGCGTGTGTGTTTGTCCTTTGGATAATTTAGGTTAACTAGTGTGTAAGCCTAGAGGCTCATGACCTCAGTAGTTAAGTCCCATAAGATTTCACACACATTTGAACATTTTTTTGAAACGTCATGGAAATATGGTTCAAATGGCTCTGAGCACTATGGGACTTAACATCTGTGGTCATCAGTCCCCTAGAACTTAGAACTACTTAAACCTAACTAACCTAAGGACATCACACACATCCATGCCCGAGGCAGGATTCGAACCTGCGACCGTAGCAGTCGCGCAGTTCCGGACTGAGTGCCTAGAACCGCGAGACCACCGCGGCCGGCCGTCATGGAAATAAATGAACATAAGTGGCGCTGTAAGCGTCAGAAAATGCACAGCAACAGACCGCGCGGCTGATGGCCTTTCCTCATGATTTTTTCCATGAAGGATCGAGCGCTGCTAAGAAAACTCTTTTACGTACAAGAACGGTGACTGTGCGCCAGTAACTCTGCAGAAATTCCGGACACTCAGTGGTATGGAGAAAGCCTTTGGTCCTTTTTTTCTAATGGTCTGGGGAAAGAGATTACAGAATTGTAAAGGAAAGGTTCTTTTAAACTGCAGTGTGGCAGAGGGAAGAAAGCAGTTGATCTGACTTCTTTAGAAGATGTGGCCACAGCAATGGAGGAGGGATCGAGTGGTGGATTGCAAGCATCCAGCGCACGGAGAATTGCCTGAATGTTGGCCATGCCTGCGAGCATGGTGTATAAAATCCTACGAAACACCCTGCATGGCTATCCATATAAAATCACTCATGTTCAGGTGTTGCTAACTGACTGTGACACAACTGTTAACCACAGAACTTGTGCAGTCACGCACATTAACCGGTACAGATGGTGTAATGTGCAACTCAAACCATAGCCTTCATACGAGGGTTGTTTGGAAAGTAAGGAACGATCGGCCGCAAAATGGAAACCACAGTGACAATCAAATCTGTTTTCTTTGCACATTTAGTTACACCTTCCAGGTACTTCTCTACATAGTCGCTGCTTCGACTTAGACATTTGTCGGAGCGTTATACTAAATTTCCAACACCATCCTCATAGAAGGAAGCCGCCTGTGCTTTCTCATAAATCTCTGCGCTGGTCTATAGTGCGTAGCCTGCGCCCGAGTGTTGTCTTCGTACCAGCGTTTCATGTGAACAGAGATGATACGCAGGACAAGCCAATTAAGGCTGTCTTGTGGGTGATCGAACACTTCACTGCCCCTGCAGAGAGCGGCTGAGAGTTGCCATGAAGGCGGAAGTGCATGGCAGTTGTATTAGGTGGGCTGCATTCATTAAGTCGAAGCCTGTCAGCGGGCCCTCCTACTTGGTGGGAGACATTGTTGTTCGAGGCACCTTCCTCGCTCACAGTGCGCTCATAACTGAAAAAGAGCGTCTCGAAGCGAGCGATGGGCATACTAGAGACACTGCCCAAAACGTCTGTGAAAAGCCTCGTCGGAATTTCACAGTGGTTTCCATTTCGCGACCGATCGGTCCTCACTTTCCAAATAGCCCTCGTATATTGATTTGATAACTGTCTCTTTATTTATTTATTTATTTTTTTTTTGCTCCATGGCGTTTTCCCTGCGTCAGTAATATGCTGTTCATATTGGACGTCATTCTGAGGAGTGTTTCCCTTTCCACAACGTTTTAAAACTGTAACTTTAGATATTGACATCCTGTAGTTGTCCAATATTCCATCGCAAACGATACGTAGCTTGGAATGAAATTTGCTGATGTGACTTGTGAGCCAATCCATAAACGGGTTAATGATGTCAGTAATGAACACATAGTTGACAACATTTTCGGAGTTACAGACAGTTCAGATGCTTTGACGGGTTTTTTGGTAAATATTTCGTGTCCAAAATGTTTAAATGTGTGTGAAATCTTATGGGACATAACTGCTAAGGTCATAAGTCCCTACGCTTACACACTACTTAACCTAAATTATCCTAAGGACAAGCACCCACATCTATGCCCGAGGGAGGACTCGAACCTCCGCTGGGACCAGCCGTACAGTCCATGACTGCAGCGCCCTAGACCGCTCGGCTAATCCCGGGCGGTAATATTTCGTGTACTATGGCCCACATTCCAGATGGAACTATAGTACAAGGGCTAACAAGAAAGTGACAGACGTTTTGAAATGAAAAATTAACAACATGGAAAACCCAAATTTTATTTGATGCATCTTAAAGGTACACTCTTAAGCTCTTTTTCTGCATAATCGCCATTTAAACTGAGGCATTTACCATACTTTGGCACATTTTTTTCAACGCCGTCTGTATAGCAATCGGACGCGTGCGATTGCAGCCGCTGCTTTACACCGGCATACAGTTCGGTAGCAGTATCAAAGCATTATGTAGCGAGTCAAGCGTTCATTGCTGGTAAGAGGTGACAGTCGCGAAAGTTCCGTAATCGTAAAACGGCGATTTTGACGTATTTTGTCGCATATTTTCGTCACCAGTTCATCAGTCACTGGCCTAGGCCTACCACTGCTGTCGTAATTGTGAAAATCAGTGCACCATTGCCTCATTCGGCTTTCACTCAATGTTTCTTCTCCGTACACATCACAAAGGTCGAGATAAATTTCAATGGCATTACTTTTTTTTTTTTTTGCTAAAAATGCGTAATCACAGAACGCATCTCGAAAATGGTGGTATTTTCTATTGCAACGGAAATTTTAACACGTCACAGAAAGCAAAGTACCAGTGACACATGCTACTCATTAACGTCGCTGGTTGCGTACTGAGTGTAGCAACGTTATAGCATCAAGATGGCGCCTGTAGTCCCACCCACCCCCGCGATTTCTGGATAGCCCTCGCAGAGCTCGGTCGTTCGGATACATTTGACAGTAGCCCAAATGAGGCTACACTGAATTGGCGCTTTTACTTTAATACTAGGCTCTGAATGGAGTAGAGAAGGGACGCAATTCACTGTGTGTCTGCGCGCGCGGCATTTTACAAATGTTCAAAATGTTCAGATTGTGTGAAATCTTATGAGTCTTCACTGTTAAGGTTATCAGTCGCTAAGCTTACTCACTACTTAACCTAAATTATCCTAAGAACAAACACACACACCCATGCCCGAGGGAGGACTCGAACCGCCGCCGGGATCAGCCGCACAGTCCATGACTGCAGCGTCTCAGACCGCTCGGCTAATCCCGTGCGGCGCGCCATTTTACCTACATAGTGCAACTTTGACTTTCAAGTTAAGGTTACGTAATTTTTTACCGCATACTGTAACTTGCACCATTTTCTAATACTACGCTCTGATAGGTAGGCATGAGGAGGGGGTGGTGTATAATGCACAACGGGTCTGCTTCTATCATGCTGCGTTTTTAATAGTGTTGTATGACTGACCGAAGATAAGGACGTGGAAAGAGTAAAAGGGACTTGACTTGATGTCTGTTGTAATTAACGTATTTGACACCATTTTTTGTATCGTTTTAATACTGTGATCTGAATTGTTTGGAAAGAGGAGTGAGAGAGTGTATAAAGAACACAGCTGGTCTTTTTTTCCTACGTCTTGGATTTTTAGCACTGTGGCTATGATTGATGGGAGAAATGGAGGTAGGGGAAGGGGAGTGGGACTTTTAATTTCCCATTCACAAAATTCGATTATTTCTGTCATCTAGGATAATGTTATTTCTGGTTTCATTGTTAGTACTGCACTATGGTTGCCTGGGGATAAGGGGACGAGAAGAGGAGGAGGGAGGGGGGGGAGGAGAGGAGCAAGAGAGAGGGATTTGCATTTGCAATTACTAATTGATTGATATTATTGTTTGATGATGTCACTGATAAGTGTGGTGACTTCATGAGCTCAAGGTCACTGACAGCGCCATGCATGACGTCCAGAATCACGTACTATAACGTGATCACCTTGATGGTCTTTTCAAGGTCAAAGTGAATGAAAGCCGCCATAGCATTTCTACCCCGTATACCTAGGACTGATGTCTCTGCCTCTCTTGCCACACCCAGTTCTTCTCAGGAAGATAGTCTGTCACTGCGCTCATCTTCGTTAAGAGTTGTCTGACTACACTGGCTTGGTATACGCCACCCAACCACTGTGTTACATGACAGTGTATTGTGGCCCCACACATCCACCATTGTCCTCCTTTCAATGAAGGAAACGAATTACCGGAAGATATTTTACCATATCAGTGGCGTACATACTAGTGTGTCATAATTATTAAAATAAATTACTGCGACAATAGGAACCTAACTGAAATGAAAGAGATAATTAATTGAATTATAATTAAGTTTTATTAATTTATTAATTGTTTATAATTACTTGTTAAAGGTATTTATTTATTAATTGCTTTATTAACGACATAATAATTGTATGTGCATTGTAATTTCCAGTTAATATTTAAAACCTTATAACTGTTTCTCATAGTACGTTGTTTGTAATTAATTAGTAGGTAGGCTGGTCGGACACCTTTAGTGGGGTGTCTCTGGAGGAATAGCACTATTCTGCATCGAGATCTGAAACCAAATAATGCCGCGGTTTCGAGCAATGGCGTCTGGCTCGAAATCGACATTGTAACTCATCCCAAAGTTGTTCCATCTGTTTCAAGTCGGGACCAGGTGCAGACAATCCCATTCGAAGGAAGTTACTGCTCAAAAATCATTATTTCCCAGTGTGCACCGTCATGTGGGTGTTTTTCTACTGTACGTAATAGACAATGCTTCAAAATGTGTCCTTATCGTTCCTCATTTAGTGCTCTGTTGAACACAATAAGGAGAGCACAATCTAGTCACGAAAAACGCTCTCATACCGTAACATCGACACCTCCGTACTTTACTGTTGGCAGTACACACGATGACAAGTATTACTTAAAATACTGCTGTATACTCGTTAATAACCCTTAATCAACTACACCAAGATCTAATAAATGTAGAACCATACAACACGTTTTTCGGAAGGGTGGATGGAATAAAGCATTTGATTTCCTGAAATAATGTTTTTTTGTTAGGGCATCTACATCTACATACATACTCCGAAATCCACCATACGGTGCGTGGCGGAGGGTACCTCGTACCACAACTAGCATCTTCTCTTCCTGTTCCACTCCCAAACAGAACGAGGAAAAAATGACTGCCTGTATGCCTCTGTAAGAACCCTAACTCTCTTATCTTATCTTATCTTTGTGGTCTTTCCGCGAAATAGAAGTTGGCGGCAAAAAAATTGTTCTGCAATTTCTTCAGTAGCGATTCACGAAATGAACGCCTCCTTTCCTCCAGGGACTCACACCACAGTTCCTGAAGCCTTTCCGTTATACTCGCGTAATGATCAAACCTACCAGTAACAAAAATCTAGCAGCCCACCTCTGAATTGCTTCTATGTCCTCCCTCAATCCGATCTGATAGGGATCCCAAACCCTCGAGCAGTGCTCAAGAATAGGTCGTATTAGTGTTTTATAAGCGGTCTCCTTCACAGATGAACCAAATCTTTCCAAAATTCTACCATTGAACCGAAGACGTGACTGTGTCAAGCGCTACACTACTAATAGAGTATTCAAACATTACAGGATTCCTTTTTCCTATTCATGCGTATTAATTTACATTTATCTAAATTTAGAGTTACCTGCCATTCTCTACACGAAACACAAATCCTGTCCAAGTCATCTTGTATCCTGCTACAGTCACTCGACGACGACACCTTCCCGTACACCACAGCATCATCAGCAAACAGCGGCACATTGCTATCCACCCTATCCAAAAGACAACGGACCTACCACACTTCCCTGGGGCACTCCAGATGATGCCCTCACCTCCGATGAACACTCACCATCGAGGGCAACGTACTGGGTACGGGGTACTGGGGTACTGGGTGGGGATCTATCGATTAAACTGCGGAACGACACACAGTGTTTATACACTTGCTAGCTTTGTGGTCCTTTAAACTACACATTCATCCTTTTCGAAAAGAGTCTAAGTAACTGATTAAAATATACGCACATTGCACGCTTATCCAGGCATTCTCCAAACTAAAATACTTCTAATAGATTGACACATGGTGTAGCGTGATTCATCATTCCTGATTACTCGTTCCCAGTCCAGTGGCGTAGCTGTTTACATCACATCAAGGCTCGGTTTTCACTGACTAGAAACGAGTGACTAATGAGGAAGCCGCTCGATTACTGTTTACCATTATTTTTAACTCCGAACGCCCACTCACTGAACTAGCTGGACTGCTGGTAGCACTTTGAATGTCACGAGTGACTCCATCCGCCAATTTCACGCGATTTCTTCCAGGCACCCTCCGCAGTGATCGGTCTGTCACTACATGAGCTCTGCCTGGCGTTGGTTTAGCTCTTGTTGTTTCCTTCGCTTTTCACTTCAGAATAACATCACCAACAGTCCACTTGGGCTACTTTAGAGGCTGTGAAATGTCCCTGGTTGACCTGTTTCTCTGGTGACATACAGTGATCAGTCTACGTTCGAAGTTAAAGATCTCTCCTGACCGATCCATTCTGCTGATACTGCTGCTCTACATACAACACAATACTTCATCTTCCTTTTATACTGGTGCGTTGGTCTCTCGTGACATCTGGTTTTCAGTTCCGCAGTACATAGGGCTGGCTGGATACTTTTGATTGCATATGTATCTTCTGATGCTTTCGACAGTGCCGGAAGAATACAGATGGGAAGGTAGAGGGTACTGTGGTATTCTTCTTGGATAGAATCTTGACAATTTCCTGTTTCAGGGCACAAGGAAAGCATTTGCGCTCAGGCAGTAGGTGAAAATACGTGTTGTTATTAAAAGAAGTAAGGAGTCAATAATAAGCTTTATGCCTAAATGTTATGGTGCTGTTCGGTAACTACATTGCGTCGTGGACTTCTGCGTCTAGTATGTGTGTGTGTGTGGGGGGGGGGGGGGGCGGTCTTAAACTGTAACACTGCTTTGCTTACGTGTGCTACTGGTGTTGTGTCTACAGGTGTGCATCGTGCAGAAGAAGGACTGCAAACGCATGTTCGCCATGAAGTACATGAACAAGAGCGCCTGCGTGGAGAGGGACGCGCTGCGCAACGTGCTGCGAGAGGTGGACATCCTCGCCTCGCTGGAGCATCCCTTCCTTGTCAACCTCTGGTTCTCCTTCCAAGGTACGCGAGCCTGCTCACCACCAATGTTAAAATGTACCAATACATGCCAGTGATCCAAAACCAAATATTTTCCTTTAATGTTAGCAACTGGCGGAACGTCGATAGTTCACTCCTACCATCTACATCTACATCTACATACATAATCAGCAATCCACCATACGGTGTGTGGCGGAGGGTACCTCGTACCACAGCTATCATCTTCTGTCCCTGTTCCACTCCCAAAAAGAGCGAGGGGAAAATAACTGCCTATACGCCTGTGTACGAGACCTAATCTCTCTTATCTTTGTGGTCTTTCCGCGAAATGTAAGCTGGCGGCAGTAAAATTGTACTGCAATCAGCCTCAAATGCTGGTTCTCTAAATTTCCTCAGTAGCGATTCACGAAAAGAACGCCTCCTTTCCTCTAGAGACTCCCATCCGAGTTCCTGAAGCGTTTAACACTCGCGTGATGATCAAACCTACCAGTAGCACATCTAGCAGCCCGCCTCTGAATTGCTTCTATGTCCTCCCTCAATCCGACCTGATAGGGATCCCAAACGCTCGAGCTGTACTCAAGAACAGGTCGTATTAGTGTTTTATAAGCGGTCTCCTTTACAGATGAACCACATCTTCCCAAAATTCTACCAATGAACCGACGACGACTATCCGCCTTCCCCACAATTGCCATTACAAGCTTGTCCCACTTCATGTCGCTCTGCAATGTTACGCCCAAATATTTAACCGATGTGACCGTGTCAAGCGCTACACTACTAATGGAGTATTCAAACATTACAGGATTCTTTTTCCTATTCATCTGCATTAATTTACATTTATCTATATTTAGAGTTTGCTGCCATTCTTTACACCAATCACAAATCCTGTCCAAGTCATCTTGTATCCTCCAACAGTCACTCAACGGCGACACCTTCCCGTACACCACAGCATTATCAGCAGACAGCCGCACATTGCTATCCACCCTATCCGGAAGATCATTTATGTAGATAGAAAACAACAGCGGACCTACCACACTTCCCTGGAGCACTCCAGATGATACCCTCACCTCCGATGAACACTCACCATCGAGGACAACGTACTGGGTTCTATTAATTCAGAAGCAAAATCTTCTCCTCCTTCTTCTTCATTCTGCTAATATTATCACAGACTGTGGAAGAAGTATCTCTAACCCTGTTACTGAACGATGTTTTGCAATGGTCAGAAACTGCATTTGCATCCCGGAGGACAGTGACTCAAAAACCCATCAAGACGTCCTAAACAAATAAGCCAGAAACAGGGATCGTTCCTCGGAAAAGAATACGGCCTATTTCTTTCCACAACCTTCACACCACCCTTTGTGCTTTGTTTTCGTCGTTAAACCCGTAAAGTTGATAAAAAATTCAGCCCAAAGGAACATACTGCCGAAGTACTGAAGCGCCAAAGATAATTTTCATTTTAGATGTTGTGGCAGGTGGGTGATACAAAAACAGAAATTGGTGAAACATTTCGCTTACTTTCATTCCATAGTGCCATAGAGGATCATTTTTCGGGCTAATTCACAAATCCAAATTAAAATTTTAAGAGTACAAAAGGTCTGAAAATGAATTATTAGTGATGTTAACTCATGCACGTCCTGAAGAGTCTTGCTCTTGCAACTGTTAATGTTAAAACTTCTTCCCAATGTATTTGTTCCGTAACGGAATTTGTCATGAATCACTTTCCTCAAAGAAATGGCTTAGTTCATAGAATCTTAGACGAAACGCTTACTGTGGAAAGGCAGCAAGTCCACATTTTCTACATTAGAGACAAAAACAGAATGAAACATGTTTAATGCAATTTATCTCCTTCCATGTATTTCTGGTTATTTGGTATAGGTATCCTCTCATTATACACAGCTGAAAGTCATGTATGATATAAAGGGAAAGGGGGAGAAGACTTTGTTGGCTTTGGACATGTTCCCTTTCTGCGACAGTAGGGATTTTCAAATTCATGCTAGTGTTAAGTGTTTTGAAATAAAATTTCACATATAAATAAAAATGTTTTATTACGTACTTCTGAATAATATTTAACATTTTGATAGGTTGCATTACTCAGTTATCTCCATCTACCTCACTAGGTGCCGTTATTGTCGGTGGTGGTGTGACAGAATTTCAAAATTTGCATCGTGTTTTGAGAGATATAGAGGGAAAATATCTGGATGGATTTTGTTGATATTTACAAGCAGAACAGCTATATGGCCTTTCTTTAATGACAGTTTCAAAGGTTGCAGAGCTTTCCTCAGCTTATAAATGTCCTTCTTCGAACCAGCAATATTAATTTCGCACTATGCGGATTTCCAGCTCCAAAAGGTCATCTCGTGGCATCTTTAAATAGTGAGGAACTTTTTCTGATATCTATAAACAACTTTAGCATAAGAAACATCGCTTCAGCAGCGCAGAATTTAGGCCACCAGGGATTAGTTGATAAAAGAATCCGTCATTTGAACAATGGAAAACATGTTAACGTTTCTGAGAAATGTTTTATGAATTCACCATCGTCATACACTTTCCTTCTCCTACCAACATGTCCCGAATTAGTTCGCCAACTGCTGTTAACAAAAAATTGACGGCGTTGCCGGACATGTCTTATCGGGGAAACAGGATTCCTTTTTGTGGTAAACAAGCATTGATCCACTCAGAATCATAATCATCAAAGGAAATTTGTAAATTTCAGAATAGCTGCCTTTCTGCAGTTTGCGGTTCATATGTAATTATGAATGCGAAAATGTGTGCACCTATCTGTCAAAGGGGTGGTAAAAAGAAGAGTAGCTCACAACTCGTGAATACCCCTACTTTGTTAATCCAATATTTGTGAATGAGAGCACATTGTAACATTCAATAAACTTTACACATGTCATCGAATCCTTATGAAACTTTTTCTTGTTGACAACCCTACAAGTAATTATGAAAGGGAAAAAGGTTGTTGCTTACTATGTTTCTGCCGTTCATGTTGAGAACTGACGCATGAAACATGACGTGTTAATTTGTTCTCTCTTTACTACTAACTGTACTCGTTACATATTTCGCAGACAGTAGTTACCTACACTACTGAAAGTACCGGCAAAATTATATAATTGTACGACACAAAATTCAGGAGACACAACGTCATTAACATTGAGCTGCGTGGAAATGAAACTGCAGGGCGAAATTCGCTAGAGGCGTACGCGAAATACGAGCATGTGTACAACAAATATGTGTGAAACATGTAAAATGCTTATAAAATATACTTGACATGTGCATATGCGGAGAAAGCCACAGGTAAAAAGCTCAACCTAAAAATCTGGAACGACTTCAGTCAAATTTGATACACATATTAATTACTATCAGGAAAAAAAAACTACGGGAGTAAGAACAACCAGCCTCATTTTGGAGTGGAGGTGGTAATGTGGGGGAGAAGGATGGATGAAAAGGTGGACAGATAGAGAGGGAGGAGTAGTAGATGGACAGGGAGAAAAGAGGAAGGAATGGACAGAAAATGGGAGGAAGAAATGGACAGAGAAGGAGAGGAAGAGGAGATGGACTGAAAAAGGAAAGAGGAGACGGACAGGAGCTGGAGGGAGGAAGAGATGAACTGCGAGAGGATGAAGGAGGAGTTGGACAGTGAGTAGGGGGGAGGGGTAAGAGGCAATGGACAGAGTGATGGGGAAGGAAGAGATCGACAGAGAGTGCGAGGTGGAGGGAATGGGCAAAGAGAAGTGAAAGGAGAAGATGGACTACTAGAAGAGTGAAACAAATACATACGGGTAATCTCTTCATAAATAATAATTTAACCTAAGGTAAACTGCGTGATGGAGCTAGTCAATGATTAGGATAACTATGAGGGTCAGTCAAAAAGTAATGCCTCCTATTTTTTTTTCTACGTTTAATTGTCAGGAAATTTAAATGCAATTACATAGGTTGAAAACCACAACATTGAGGATCATTTTGTCATTTTTCAATGTAATCCCCGCCCATCTCTACAGTTTTGGTCCATCTTTGAACAAGGGCGTGTATCCCAGCACGGTAAAAATCACAGCTCTGCTTCCTAAGCCATTGACGCACGGATGTTTTGATGGCCTCTTCATCTTCAAAATGAATCCCACGACGAGCTTCTTTTAGTGGCCCGAACAGATGGAAGTCTGATGGTGCCAGGTCAGGGCTGTATGGGGGATGAGGCAAAACTTCCCATCCAATTTTGACAATCTCGTCAGAGGTGTGACGACTGGTGTGTGGTCTTGCATTGTCATGCAAAAGAAGAACATCTGCCATTGATTTTGTTGGGCGAACTCGCTGAAGACGTGCTTTAAGTTTTTTGAGGGTTGTGACGTATTGAACAGAATTTATTGTGAATCCCTGCTCCAAAAAATCAACCAGAATCACACCCTCTGTATCCCAGAAAACTGTTGCCATAACTTTCCCTGCCGATCGCACAGTTTTGAATTTTTTCTTCCTCGGCGAGCTTGTGTGACGCCACTCCATTGACTGCCTCTTTGATTCGGGTTCAAAAAAATGCACCCATGTTTCGTCCCCGGTCACAATTTTTTTCAGAAACTCATCTCCCTCCAAACGGAAGCGCTGCAAGTGTTGGGAGGCTATTGTTTTCCTTGCCTCTTTATTCTGATCGGTTAACATTCTTGGAACCCACCGTGCACAAACTTTTGAGTACCCCAATTGTTTAATAATCGTGATCACACTGCCTTTACTAAGAGAAGTAATGCGACACACTTCATCTGCAGTCACCCGACGGTCACCACGAATGATGTCATCAACTTGCTGAATGTTGTGTGGAGTCACTGTACTCACCGGCCTGCCGCTCCGCTTTTCGTCAGTCAACGGTGTTTGCCCTTCAGCTTCCTTACAACGACGAACCCATCGTCTAACAGTGCTGACATCCACTGTCACAACACCATACACCTTCTTCAGTCTTTCATGAATGCGTATCGGCGTTTCACCTTCTGCATTCAAGAATTCAATCACACAACGCTGTCTCAAACGAACATCGATGTCGGCCATCTTACAAACTTCTGCTGTGCTGCCACCTGTTGACACAGAAAGTTACTACTGCAGTGGATTGCAGAAGAAGGTTTGAGGAATGGCGCCAAATTCAAATTTTTCACTTAACTTAATTTTTTTAAGTAGAAAAAAATGGGAGGCATTACTTTTTGACCGACCCTCGTACATAAAGATTTAAAGTCACTTACGTTGTGCAGAAATATGTTCATTATTCAGGAACCCACGTTCTACGTACATAGATAGAAGCCATGGAAAGTTTAGCTGCTGATAAAGGATTGTTTAAGAGGAGCCGACGGGATTATTTTATTTTCACTCCAATAATGTGAGCAGTATAAGTATTCTAAGCTACTCTCTTTTTTACGACACGTGGCTCCTTAGAATTATCATAACACCTCAATTTATACATATTACATGTTTTGTGAGAAACAATGAATCCGAATTTTTATGCGAAAACTTTAAAGACTATTACAGAAGCCAAAAGTTGTTATTCTTCATATCTTCATATTTGAAGCCCTCTGCCGCTAGTGGAATTTAAACTGTAGCGTGTAATACGGCGTTGTGTAACGTAGCTATGTCGATACTTGCGAAACAGTGTGCTGCATTCTAGTTTCGAATTCGAAGAGAACACTCACACGTGGAGCACCCTTCCCTTCAGCGTGACACCACACCACACTCGAGCTCTGCGTCTCCAACAATCCGGCGCTAAGGGTTCAGTGTCATCTATCATTCTCCCTGCAGTCCCGATCTGGCCTCATTCGATTATCATGTTTCCAAAACTTTTAAGAATACCTTCTAGGACTCCACTTTGATAGAGATGAAGCGGTTTAAGCATAGGTGAAATTTTAGCTGCAATATCAAAGTCAAACACTTTACAATGGCGCTCTCAATAGACTGCTCTCTTTTTGGGAGAAATATGTTCGTCGCCAGGGTGGTTATGTTGGGAGATAAATATGGAGACATGAAGAAAAGAGATGTAGAATTTCAACAACGACTGTTTAATTTAAAAATCGTTCAAGCTTTCATATACCAAATTTAGAGATACACTACTGGCCATTAAAATTGCTACACCACGAAGACGACGTGCTGCAGACACGAAATTTAACCTACGGGAAGAAGATGCTATGATATGCAAATGATTAGCTTTTCAGAGAATTCACACAAGGTTACGGCGGTGGCGACACTTATAACGTGCTGCTATGAGGAAAGTTTTCAACCGATTCCTCATACACAAACAGCAGTTGACCGGCGTTGCCTGGTGAAACGTTGTTGTGATGCCTCGTGTAAGGAGGAGAAATGCGTACCATCACGTTTCCGACTTTGATAAAGGTCGGATTGTAGCCTATCGCGATTGCGGTTTATCGTATAGCGACACTGCTGCTCGCGTTGGTCGAGATCCAATGACTGTTAGCAGAATATGGACTCAGTGGGTTCAGGGGGGTAATACGGAACGCCGTGCTGGATCCCAACGGCCTCGTATCACTAGCAGTCGAGATGACAGGCATCTTACCCGCATGGCTGTAACGGATCGTGCAGTTACGTCTCGATCCCTGAGTCAAAAGGTGGGGACGTTTGCAAGACAACAACCATCTGCACGAACAGCTCGACGACGTTTTCAGCAGCATTGAGTATCAGCTCGGAGATCATGGCTGCGGTTAACCTTGACGCTGCATTACAGACAGGAGCGCCTGCGATGGTGTACTCAACGACGAACCTGGGAGCACGAATGGCAAAACTTCATTTTTTCGGATGAATCCAGGTTCTGTTTACAGAATTATGATGGTCGCATCCGTGCTTGGCGACATCGCTGTGAACGCACATTGCAAGCGTGTATTCGTCACCACCATACTGGCGTATGACCCGGCGTGATGATATGGGGTGCCATTCGTTACATGTCTCGGTCACCTCTTGTTCGCATTGACGGCACTTTGAACAGTGGACGTTACATTTCAGATGTGTTACGACCCGTGGCTCTACCCTTCATTAGTTCCCTGCTAAACCTTACATTTCAGTGAGATAATGCACGACCGCATGTTGCAGATCTTGTAATGGCCTTTTTGGATACAGAAAATGTTCGACTGCTGCCCTGGCCAGCAAATTCCCCAGATCTTTCACAATACGCCAGTCACTACTCTTGCTGAACTGTGGTACCGTGTTGAATCTGCATGGGCAGCTGTACCTGTAAACGCCATCCAAGCTCTGTTTGAATCAATGCCCAGGCGTATCAAGGTCGTTATTACGGCCAAAGGTTGTTGTTCTGGGTACTGATTTTTCAGGATCTAAGAACCCAAATTGCGTGAAAATGTAATTACATGTCAGTTCTAGTATAATATATTTTTCCAATGAATACCCGTTTATCATCTGCATTTCTTCTTGGTGAAGCAATTTTAATGGGCAGTAGTGTATTACTTTTCAGGGTACCGTTGTATCTTAAGTTTTGTAACTTTCTCACATTCATGTAGCTCACTTCACTTACGACCTGTGGATGAAACATTTTTTGTACATACGTCTTATGTGTTCTTCTTTACCGAATATTCATTCGAGGGAGTCTCATTGCTGTGGATCAATGAAACAAAAGGTGTCTCTATTATACTGTAATCTTCTTTTTCTCTTACTAACGGAATCGTAACAGAGGCAGAAGTTTCACATTGTTATTCTACTGCTTCCAGTGAAGTTTGAAGCTCATGTTTCCTTATCTCTTCTTACAGACTGTCTCACAGGTCACGGGGTTCGCTTGATGTACACTGATCAGATAAAACACAGGAACTGTTATTCACCACGAATTTGGACGCCGCCTGGTGTTGTTGCGGGCACGTAAAGGTAACAGAAGTATGTTAGGTGGAGCAGACACAGACGGGGTTCGCCCTAGCGCAGATATGGGCAGCAAATGACGGAATCCATTGAGATAAGCGACTTCGACAAAGGACAGATTATTATTACGCAGAGCCTGTGAACGAGTATCTCGAAACCGGCGAAAGTGGTCGAATGTTCGCGTGCTACTGTCGTGAGCATCTACGCAAAGAGGTAAAGGACAGCGAAACCACCACTAGGCAGTAAATGGTTGGGCGTAGACGAATCTTCACAAATGTGGGGTTTGGAGGCTTGCCCGCTCTGTAGAGGAGGATAGATGGTGATCTGTAGCATCTTTGCCGAAAGAGCACAGTGTTGGTACACGCACAAGTGTTTTGGAACCCACCGTTCATCGTACATTGTTGAACATGGAGCTCCGCAACAGAACACCACTACGTGTTCAAATGTTGTCCTAACGACATCGTCAGTTACAACTGCAGTGGGCACGTGACGATCGGAATTCAGCGGTTGATTAATGGAAACGTTTCGGCTTCTCGGGCGAATCACATTTTTGGTACATTAGGGCGATGTTCGTCTCCACAAACGCCGTCATCGACGTGAACGACTTCTCTAAACGTGCAGCGTACCACGGACGCAGGCCGGTGGTGGTAGTATTATGCCATGGGAGACATTCTCCGGCGCTTGCATGATACCTGTGGTAGTACTCGAGGACACGTTGACAGCTGCGAACTCGCCACATCTCTTCATGCTTGATGTCTCTCCCGACAGCGATGCTATCTTTTATCACTAGAACTGGATGTGTCTTGCAAGCAGTACCGAGCTACAGCGGTTTGAGGAGCATTATAGTAAACTCACGCTGATGTCTCGACGGCATAATTCACCTGATATAAATCCTATGGAATCCATATGGGTCGCTATAGAGGGCCATCACCGCTTATGCAAATAAGCGGCTCTTTATTCACGCGACTGCCTCGTGATGACTGGGTGTTGTGTGCTGTCCTTAGGTTAGTTAGGTTTAAGTAGTTCTAAGTTCTAGAGGACTGATGACCGTAGATGTTAAGTCCCATAGTGCTCAGAGCCATTTGAACCATATTCACGCGAGTTACATGACCTGTACGTTGACATATAATGCCATATACCTCTTAAAACTACCAAAAAACTGTTGAATGTCTCATACGAAGAATCAGTAATGTATTTCGTTCCAAAGACGGACAAACAAGCTATTAAGGCTGTGGTGACAATGTCTTGGTTCATCAGTGTATATTCCATGATCTACCAAATATTTTAACGTCGATGGTTTCGTTCCTAGTGCCTCAGTCGTCAGTTAACATAAGGAAGGAAAAGCGTGTGCTATATCTGTCCATGAATAGTGTAAACATTTTTCTCTGTGCTATTGTTGTTTGTGTTTTATGTACTGTGTTCCTTGAGTTGGCGATTGCGAGCCAACGCAGCATAAGGCGAAATGAATGCGGCATACCACGAAGAAATGAACGCTCCAACTCGGATGTGTACTTGACTATTGATCGTTATCTCGTCCTGTGGGATCGATTAGGGCATGTCCCCCATCCATGTCTCGTCAGTTATACTGGTAGGTCTGTTCAGAAGCAAACCATTACTTGGTTAGTTTTAACCTGTTCGTTTAGTCAGTAAATAATTTACGAGGTGTCACAATAGGATAGGTAGGAACTTTCGGTTAACATACCAATACATGGAAAAAGAAACTATTTTATGTGAACATCGGTCCGGAAACTTTTTGTTTCCATATTATTTCTCGTTTCCCATGACCCCCTTTACCAAATTAATCATAAGAAACATTCAAGACTTGAACGTATTAGCATGTGAGACGGAAATCTTTCTTTGCGTGCAGATTTTAAAGTTTCTTCTTAGGTTCACCGTCAGTGCTTTTTGTTCCACCAGAAAATACTTTGACTAGAACATGTTTCCTTATCCGTGTGAGAAAACATGTATTTCATACACAGTGGCTCCCTTCCACATTTTAATGTTAATAAATGTTGGGTTCCAAATAACAGATGGGTAGAGAAAGACTGGCGAATTCGTTAGGCTTTACGTTCTTAGGACCTAAACATGTCCGAGTTTCAGAAGTGTAGGCAGTTGAAATCCCTTGCGTATCACCAAGCGAGGTGGCGCAGTGGTTAACACACTGGACTCGAATTCGGGAGGACGACGGTTCAATCCCGCGTCCGGCCATCCTGATTAAGGTTTTCCATGATTTCCCTAAATTGGTCCAGGTAAATGCCGGGATGGTTTCTTTGAAAGGGCATGGCCGACGTCGTTCGCCATCCTTCCCTAATACGATGAGATCGATGACCTCCCCACAAACGAACCAACTGTCCCCTCTCCTTACGTATTGGATCCCGGTACAAGGTGCAAGAAGTCTTCGTGTTATTATTGTGGAGAGCTGCAAATCCACACGAAATATTCCAGGGTTAGATCAGTGCGTCTGGAATCCAATGCGGCGGATTGATACATGTGTCAACGAAAGCGGAAGGCAATTTAAAAATTTTCTGTAAGAACTATTTTCATGTTCTATTCCTACCAGCTTTCCACGATTGACTTATTATGAGTGACTGTAGAAAACGAATCCTAACGCGTAATAAATGGGTTGGCAGACTTCCTCTAACTACGTGGAATATGTCTTTGAAGTTTAGCCAGAGCCTGTCTTGTAGAATACAGCGGTAGTAACGATAGTACTGATGTGTCATTTGAGGTGATAGCGTTTTCGTATCAATAACAGTATCAGGTATTCCAGTTTTCTACGAAAGTAACTCAATTAGATAAGGTGTGGGTTACTATTCCTGGACCCATCAGTTAGTGCAGACTTAAAGTTGTCAGTTTGGACCAAGCCACATGCTCAGAAGACAGATTTAATGAATCTGCTGGTCAAGATAGGCCTTGTACACGCTGAAGAGCTAATTGATTCATGTGGGAGAGTATGGGACATTAACATGTAATAGCTGAAACACCTCATATACCGAGATGTCAGAAGGAAATTTTAATATCAAGTACAAAGATCTTATAAGGCACTGATGAATTAATGTATCAAGAACATCTAATAAAAGAAAGTCACTAACACACTGGGATACAGACATGACAATCTTATGCCATAACAACATAATAAAGAGAACGCTATCTATAAAATTATGTATTAATAAATAATTTTGTTTTGCAGTTCAGACCACTGAAGATGTCTAGTACGAATAAGTAAGACATGTGTGATTAATACAAATAAAACATTCAGTTGCAAAATACAGATGTTTTTATGAACTGTGCGATAAATCATAACCGCAAAAATAAGTATTAGGTAGCTGTGTGGCGGTATGAAATTACACTGGACCAAACAAATCGTTATGCAGAAAGTGGATATGTGAGTGAAAGCGAAGACGTATGGAAAACCTGAAAATCGCATCTACAATCATGTGAATTCGTTAGTGTTAGTTAAAGGCAATACTGAAATGCATTATGTTCTCGTTACGGAGAGTCCGTTGTCTGACACAATGAAGATGGCGTAGAATATCAGTTATGTCACAAATTCAATAATAATTCCTATTCGTTTCTGAGACGCTTCTGGATAATTGCAATGACACGATAATGGGTGAATCCAAAATCACAGATATTTTGTTCGAATTAATGGACATTCGTTCAAAGCTGGATAAACACTTTAAGTATGAACTAAATTCTTGATCATTTTCGCTGCAGTTTAAATTTGGTTAACAACTGTTATGTGAAGGGCACGTCACAGAAATATTTAAATCGAAAAATGTAACTTAATACCGCGACTTGTTTAATATCAGCTACAATAATAAGTCACGCAACTGTGTTGAGAATTCAGTTAGTAATTATAAGGAAAAGAGAAGGAAAGAATGACAGAACTCTGTTGCTTCACTGTTTGGCTGCAGTTTGTATCGTACCTCTACACGACAGGGCTTCGCTGAGAGCTGCATCGGAATTTCATTCGGGCGAGTCAACACAGTAGTTGTGCGATGCGCATATTGTGCCAAACTCGATAAGAGGCTGCATTGTGACAATTCAGTTCGCGCGTCGTACAAACAGTTCGGATAAACTTGGTGGCTGAGCGAACGGAAACGCGAAAATCAAGTGACATTTAGACAACTCGAAACAATGTGGAGCGACCGGGAACATACACTTGTCTGCTGCTCACAAAAGCCACACGTGACTACAAGAAGCTATAAGGGGCTGCCAGAAACATGAGTGTAGCGACAGTTCCACAAGCATTTGCGCTTCAAACCCGAGTACTTTCATTTAGTACAAGAAATGATCGAACACTGTTTGTAGAAAGCGTTCATTTTTGTTTTGAGTAACAACACAAATTGTTGGTTAATGGAGCATTTCAGGGTCGGAAATTATTATTAAATCAGAGCCGAACAAAATTACATATTTTAAGAGGAAAATCTGTTATGTCCTGACCAGTGACACATCTTAATGAACGAAGTACAAGAACTTACACAGCAAACAGGAATGCGTAGCTGCTATTGAGCAAGTGAAAAGAACAGTGTTTTGGCACAGCCATGAGAGTTGCTGAGAGTTGAACAGGGCCCCAAAATAGTATCTCAAATATGTGCGTTGGGGAGAGCGGTTCCGTTGTATAGCCTTCGTAAGAGACACAAAATGAAAGAATGAATTGGCGTAAGAGAACTGATGGTAGAACAAAGTAAAGCGTGATTAAAATGTCTTTTTTATCGGCAAATCAAACTGCATTTACACATTAAACCTCGTAATATAGTTGAAAATATTGAAAAATTGTTTATTATTTTTAATGTTATCTGACACCAGTTTCCGCAATTGTTTTAAAATTTTCAGTAAAATCTAATTCTTAGTAGTGGTCGTGACTCTTCACAACAAGTGTCGTATTCATATTATAAGGTTCACAACAATTGTCATATTTACAGTATCAGGTTCAGGACCCTTCATATGAATATATACATCTTTAAAAAGTATATTGTGAATAAAAGTCAGCGATAGTCAATGTAATTTATATTTTTAAAAATTTGTTGTGTTAGTCATGAAGTAGGTGTGCACATTACGGACAATGTGTGGGCACTGCTAAGATTGTGCTGGAAGAAATTACCACGTTATGGACCTACTTATACCAGATGTAGAAGTATGAAACCAAAATTTCCCTGCAGATGGTGACAGCCGTCAGTATAGGGCCCGTGAGACTGCGTCTGCACCGGCATCTACACTCCTGAAAATGGAAAAAAGAACACATTGACACCGGTGTGTCAGACCCACCATACTTGCTCCGGACACTGCGAGAGGGCTGTACAAGCAATGATTACACGCACGGCACAGCGGACACACCAGTAACCGCGGTGTTGGCCGTCGAATGGCGCTAGCTGTGCAGCATTTGTGTACCGCCGCCTTCAGTGTCAGCCAGTTTGCCGTGGCATACGGAGCTCCATCGCAGTGTTTAACACTGGTAGCATGCCGCGACAGTGTGGACGTGAACCGTATGTGCAGTTGACGAACTTTGAGCGAGAGCGTATAGTGGGCATGCGGGAGGCCGGGTGGACGTACCGCCGAATTGCTCAACACGTGGGGCGTGAGGTCTCCACAGTACATCGATGTTGTCGCCAGTGGTCGGCGGAAGGTGCACGTGCCCGTCGACCTGGGACCGGACCGCAGCGACGCACGGATGCACGCCAAGACCGTAGGATACTACGCAGTGCCGTAAGGGACCGCATCGCCACTTCCCAGCAAATTAGGAACACTGTTGCTCCTGGGGTATCGGCGAGGACCATTCGCAAACGTCTCCATGAAGCTGGGCTACGGTCCTGCACACGGTTAGGCTGTCTTCCGCTCACGCCCCAACATCGTGCAGCCCGCCTCCAGTGGTGTCGCGACAGGCGTGAATGGAGGGACGAATGGAGACGTGTCGTCTTCAGCGATGAGAGTCGCTTCTGCCTTGGTGCCAATGATGGTCGTATGCGTGTTTGGCGCCGTGCAGGTGAGTGCCACAATCAGGACTGCATACGACCGAGGCACACAGGGCCAACACCCGGCATCATGGTGTGGGGAGCGATCTCCTACACTGGCCGTACACAGCTGGTGATCGTCGAGGGGACACTGAATAGTGCACGGTACATCCAAACCGTCATCGAACCCATCGTTCTACCATTCCTAGACCGGCAAGGGAACTTGCTGTTCCAACAGGACAATGCACGTCCGCATGTATCCCGTGCCACCCAACGTGCTCTTAAGTCAACTACCCTGGCCAGCAAGATCTCCGGATCTGTCCCCCATTGAGCATGTTTGGGACTGGATGAAGCGTCGTCTCACGCGGTCTGCAAGTCCAGCACGAACGCTGGTCCAACTGAGGCGCCAGGTGGAAATGGCATGGCAAGCCGTTCCACAGGACTACATCCAGCATCTCTACGATCGTCTCCATGGGAGAATAGCAGCCTGCATTGCTGCGAAAGGTGGATATACACTGTACTAGTGCCGACATTGTGAATGCTCTATTGCCTGTGTCTATGTGTCTGTGGTTCTGTCAGTGTGACCATGTGATGTATCTGACCCCAGGAATGTGTCAATAAAGTTTCCCCTCCCTGGGACAATGAATTCACGGTGTTCGTATTTCAATTTCCAGGAGTGTACTTCCTGTAACGGCTGACGGCTAATGGCAACACACAGTACACCAAGTTCCATACACCTGTATCTGTTTCTAACCTATAAACATGTCGAGTTTTGTCCCTACGAACTACGATTTCCGGACAGAATTGGTTTTCTGTTATCACTTGCAGAAAACTGCTATAGAATCGCATCGAACGCTTGTCGAAGCTTTCGGCGATCATGCTCTTTGTTTCGGGTGGTTCAAGGAATTCAGAAGTGGTGATTTTGACGTGAGGAACGACGATCGCCGTACAGCACCGAAAAAAGTTCGAAGACAACGAATTGCAGGCTTTATACGATGAAGATGATACTCAAACTCAACAGAACTCGCGGAACAATTGAATGCGACGCAGAAACTCGTTTCTCGTCTCCTGAAACCTGTGAGAAAGGTGCAGAAAGTGGGAAAATGGGTTCCACATGAACTGAATGATAGACAGCAAGCAAATGGAAAGACCACTTGTGATATGCTGCTCGCCAGTTGCAAAAGAAATTCGTTTTTCCATCGGATAGTGACAGGTGATAAAAAAGGGATATATTTTGAGAATCCTAAGCGCCGTAAATCATGGTTGAATCCAGGCAAACCATCGACATCCACTGCAAGACTAAATCACTTTGGAAACAAGACAATGCTCTGTGTTTGGTGGGATCAGATAAGTGTGATCTATTACGAGCTGCTGAAACCTGGTGAAACCGTTAACACTGATCGGTACCAACAGAAAATGATCGATTTAAATCGAGCATTACGTGAAAAACTACAGGAATATAGAAAAAGGCAACACAGAGTCGTATTGCTCAATGATAAAGCCCCGTCACACACACAAAACGGGTCAGGGAAACAATCTAGGCCTTCAGTTGGGAAATACTAAGACATGTGGCCCATTCTCCAGCCTTGCCTCCTGTAGATTATCATCTATTTGCATCACTGTGTAATGCACCTTTTTTTTCTCCGGGGGACAAGTATTAATTATTATCAGTAGTAGTATATTAAGTTACAAATTATCATTTTAAACCTGTGTTGTCTCCCTGATGTGTCTAGTCGACCACCAGTCCCCGTCACGCTGTTGACTCTAACAACAGAGTCATACAGGGTTGAAGACGTGGAGAAAGATAGGTAACATCTCATTTAGAATTTAGAGTAAAATAACTTTCTTTGTTTTATTGGTCGTTGATGCACGCTCGTCGTCCAGTGATGAATCTCGCCATCCGCTGTTTATTAAATCAATTTGATGTCCAGGGTGTGTACTTTGCTGCATAAGAACTGACACATAGTTAAACTTCCAACTTTTATTTTATAAATGCTGATCATGAAGATATTCAATAATTATCAGTGTAACAGCTTTTCCAATACATCATTTCGTTCCCTCTATCGTTGACCTTCTCAAAGTATGCGTATTACAAAACGTCTCAACACCAACTGGCCATTGTCTCTACACCCCAAGAACCGGCTCCTGTTCACAGAGCTTCCAAACTGTGCAGTACTGCCAACCTTGGCTGGATATCGATATTTTACACATCGCACGTACACTTATATGAAAAACATAGTATGAAAAATGAAATGTGTTTTAACAGTTTTGTAACAAAATAATAATATTTCACTCTATGTTCACGTAGTTAAAGTTCACTTGTTCCTTCAAGCTGATTGACAGCACCGCACACCTCGCCAGCCGGTGGTATCGGTAGTTTCAGTAGTTCGTTACATTACAACTTGGACACTCTCTCGCTGAACAACGCTTCACTTCGTATGAAAATGTACGAAAATGGCCGGCTGACTGGTTCGCTTCAAAAGAAGAAGTGTCTTTCGGTGTGGCATTCATAGCCTGCCTGAGAGGTAAGAGAAATGTACCAATAACAGTGGAGATTATTTTGAATAAAATATTGTTTATCAGTTTCAAACAACAGACGTTTCATCATTGCAACCAAATTCCGGTTTCATACTTCTACAGCTGGTACAGCAGCACCTGTTTGAGAAGCATATTGTTAATGACAGTTAGTACGCCTGCTTAGATGGATGGTACCGTGCTTGCCTCCCAAGTAAGCGGGCCCGGGTTCAATTCCCGGTCGGGTTGGAGATTTCCTCGCTCGTGGACTGGGTGTTGTATTGTCCTCATCATCATTTCATCCTCATCACAGGCACGCGAATTCTTCAATATGGTGTTGACTGCAATAAGACTCGTAGTCGGCTGCCGAACTTCCCCGACTGGGGCCTCATGGCCAGCAATGCCATAGGCGCATTTCCAATGAATGTTAACTACAATTAGAGGATTTTTTAAAAATCTTTTATGTGGTGTGAAGAAAGAACTCGGCCCCCGTTCGTATTACACGTTATGGAAAAAGCGTTGCTACTGGTAGGGTTACAGCAGTTCTAAAGATCGTGATGAATGGTGGGATATTATTCAAACTTACTCAAATATCCGACATGTTTCTGTATCCTCGGAAGACTGAGAGCCACCTTCTTAAATCGATGGAGGACATTGTGGCCTGGCCTCGCAGATAGTCTGACCTCTGTCTGGATTTTTCCTCTGAGGGGCATATGAAGCAGTTGGTGTATGAAACCGTTATGGGAACAGAAGAGGGCCTTGTCGCCAAAAGCGCCGTCGCTTCTGGTGCTATTGCGCACCTACCAGAAGTGTGCAAACGAGCAGTAAAATCAGTGGTCCGACTATGAACCGCGTGCATACGAACCAACGGTCGCGCTTTCGAGCAGTTCCTGTGAATGCCGCTGCTGCGATTAGCATGCTAAACTACCTTCTGTGTAAATCGTTCCAAGCAATAGATATTCGGGGACTACGTGTAAAATAACTAAAGACTAATAGTTTCGGAACACCATGTGTATTATCACAACCGATCGAGCATTGCTTGCCACAGTGGAGTTCCATCGTAGTAAATGCACATGACTGTTTCTACACTTTTTTGTATGTGGTTACGCCAATAAGTGAGCACCATATTGAAAATCAAAATAAAATTAAAAATCACAGCGGGCCTATGTGTGGACCAGAAACAGTATCTGCATTAATACGAAATTTCTACATAAATCTCTCTTTCTCTCTGTCTTTGTCTCTAACACACACACACACACACACACACACACACACACACACACACACACACACACAATTTCTGTTAAGAAACTTCTGAGGAAAGGTGGACGTGCCACTGTTCTTTAGGACATACGTCGAAGAAAGGAAATAAAAACGCTAAGGGAACAAATACAGCACAAAATATAACTTAAAGATGCACAAAGGAATAAGGAACGTATTAAAAAGAAGAAAAGTGACTTGCATTCATCAACATGTGGCTCATACGGCAGAAGTAGAAGCGAAAGAATTCTCGATCTGGGAAGCTGCGAGCGATGGGGTCGTAGACAACATGACATCTGGAAGCCAAGTTCACTCCTGGAAGCGTGCTTGGACAGCCAAAGTGGTCAGGGCGACAGCTCACTTAAAGAAGGAAATCTGGGTTCGAGTCCCAGTCCGGCACAAATTAATATGTCACCAATAGGTAATATCTTCATACCGAACGCCGACCATGTCAGAAAGATTCCGCAGTTGCGAATAAATTTCATTAAAGAGGGAAAAGAGTTGTCAGCATTAGAACGATGCAGCGGGAGGAAACTTACTTTAACAGATAAATCCTACTGGTATCAAATATTGACATGGAGTTGCGGATGGAGTTCCTGAAAGCATAAGTCTAGAATCAGTTGGCGTATGAAAGAGGAAGTGTACCACTAGAAAGCAGGAGACTACGAAATAGTACGCAGCAGAAATGTGGTGCTAAGGAAAAGCATTAGAAGTTAAGTCGACATCTAAGGTAGGAGTTGACGAGGTGCAAAATTAAATAACAGAGAAAGAAGTCTTTGATACATCTCTCCATCAAAAGTGATGAGGTTGTGCATTCTGCGAAAGGCAGCCAAGAACAGTAAATTCGTCGCTGGAAAGTTGGTATCTTGTAGGAGTACACTAGAGCATCGAAAACCGGTTGTGGTGTGTATTAGTTGTAGTCGAAACGTAGAGACAAAAATCTTCGAAGAGAAAAGCTTGTGGTGAAACACAAGTAAGAAGAGAAATGAGAGAGAGAAAGCCAGGAAATATGTCAAAATAACTTTATGAAATTCTAAATGAATCCTCTTTGACTCTTTGGTCATATGTCTTCATATTGCAAAGGTATTACAGTTACGAATCTAACTGCCAGGGACAGTTTTACCGAGTCGCAGAGACCACCTAGACTTCCTTGAAAACCAAAGGAATGTTGCAGGGATTGATTTATGTTCTGAACAGATACTATCGAGAGTAATATCAAATCAATTGACTGTAACACTAAAACTCTTCAAGTTCCATGTAATTGAGTCATGTGGAATGACCATTCCTACAATTTTGAACGATCTGTCCCATCCCCTTCATGCGCCACTCGCTTTACGGGCACATCCACAACATTCTTCAGGAGTCCTACTGCTGACACAGGCGTAACCAATGACTTTCGAATCAGAATGCATATATATTATAAAAGCTGCATAAGTTACTGAGTATGTTCAGTCTGCGTTCGCAGTAAGACGTGACGCTCTCCACATAAAACTTGTTACGGTTATTTCATAATACTTACAGGAAAATTATCCTTACATGTGCCCAGGTTGATCCCGTGTTCCTAGACTTCCAGAAGGCGTACGGCACAGTTCAATAACTTTGCCTACTGAACAAAAAGCGAGCGTACGGAAAATCAAGCCAGCATTTGCATTTGATTAAAGAGTTTCTAGATAGTAGGACATAGCTTGTCATTGTTAACGGAGAGAAATCGTCAGACGTAAACCTAACTTCATGTGTACCACAAGGGAGTGTTATAGGACCATTACTAATTCCCAGCCGGCCGCGATGGTTTAACGGTTCTAGGCGCTCAGTCAGGAACCGCGCAACTGCTACGGTCTCAGGTTCGAATCCTGCCTCGGGCATGGATGTGTGTGCTGTCCTTACGTTAGTCAGGTTTAAGTCGGCCTAAGTCTAGGAGACTGATGACCTCAGATATTAAGTCTCATAGTGCTCAGAGCCATTTCAACCATTTTGAAGAGCAGTCAGTCGACGAAGGAGGCTGTGTAGAAAACCCACTTTCTACCGGCACTTGAGCATTGCTCGTCACCCTGGGATTCTTGCCAGGTACAACTAATGGATCAAATAGAGCAGATTCATAGAAAAGCAGCACCTTTCGTCAAAGGCTCGTTTAGTGAACGCGAAACAACCACTGAGATATTTACCGAACTCCAGTGACAGATGCTGTAATAGGGGTGTTGCATTACACGATGTAGATTACTTTAAAAATTCCGAGAGCGTACGTTTCTAGAAGAGTTAGCAAGTAATAATATATTGATTCCTCCCACGTAGAGTTCACGGAAATTACAGTGAACGTAAAACTGGAGAGATTCCAGGAGCTTCTGATCTTAAAATATTATACCGATATTCTACCGATGACTGAGTGAAGCTAACAGTGTAGGTGTGTTAGTCCCACACTTCAACTTCTCAGTAATATAAAGATTACCCTTTACATTTTTTGCGTAGTATCGTCAGTCTTTTCATTGGTTTCATACAATCAGCCTTGATTTCGTTTCCAGTGCCAGTCTTTTCATCTGAGGATCAACCAATGTCTACAGATTTTTCTTGTGTATTTTCTAATCTCTATCGTCATCTATAATTTTGGCCTTCAACGATACTCTCTAGTACCATGAAAAATATTCCCTCATATCTTAACACGAGTTCCACTATCTTATTCCTTTTGATAGTTAACGTTTTTCACAACTTTATTTCCTCACCGATTATGTGTAGAACTTTCTTATTTTTTACTTCTACATCTACATACGTACTCCGCAAGCCACAGTATGGTGCTATGCGCAGTGTACCTTGTTCCAATGCTAGTTATTCCCTTTCCTGTTCCATTCGCAAATAGAGTGAGGGGAACACGACCGTCTATATGTCCCCGTACAAGCCCCTGTGTCTCTTCTATTCGTGGTCCTTCAGGAAATGCGTGTTGGGTCAGTAAAATCGTCTTGCAGTCAGCTTCCAATACCGGTTCCTTTTTACACCACGGAATCCCACTGAGGTCACGAAACGTATCCGTAATACTCGCTTGTTCGTCGAATCTGACAATAACAAATCTGCAAACCCGCTTCTTTAACACCATTTCTCAAATCCTTTAGATAACTTCATTTGCGGTTTTTACATCGTCCTTAATTCATCTCTAGATGAACTACGTTCCAGACTTACATTCTCTGAGTATTCTTCTCGCAAGAAGGCCTTTTTAGGTACTAACAGACTTCATTTGGTGAAGAATTCTCTCTTTGTCTCTGCTAGACTTACTCTTAAATCCTCCTTGGTCCTTTCAGCTTTTCAGCCCGTGCACTATTGTCATTGCTCCTCTTTACTTTTTGCACCACATTACATCGTCGAACGCATTTCCAGGTCAACGAGAACTAAGAAAATATTTTGCATATTTACGCTTAATTACGTGTACCGTCAGAACTGCGTCTGTGTTGCCCTTGGATTACCTAAAGACTAATTAGTCACCATCTGATTTTCTATTACGTTTTCCTATCCTTTCCATATTACTGTGGACAGCAACTTTGATGCATGAGCCGTCACGCTGATAGTGTGCTTTCTCGCACATTTCTCCCTTGATTTCAGGAGTGAGACTATCTTACTCTTCCGAGAAGCAGCATGCTTCCAATCTCCTAGATTTTACGTTGTAACTCGAATAATTGATTTTAGAAATCGTGAAAGTATTTTGTTTATCTCATCCGACATGTTCGATCATAAGATTTTGAGAGGATTTCCAAACTCTGACAGTGACACAAAAACCCCTGTCATCCAAATCTGCAGCCCTTTCATCTTCTACCTCACTGCCAGACAGGTTTCTGTTGAGTATAGGCCTACAGTTTACTATTTCTGTCCACACCTTAGATCCTTTGTACTTAGCTCTTGATGTCTAACTCTTTTAAATTTGCCTAATTTTCTGTAGGTGAATCAGTCTTTTTTGTAAACTATTTTCTTTTCCATTTGTTCGCCATTTTGCTATAGCCGTTTCCCTTTAGCTTCCATCAACTTCCTACTGATTTAATCTCTACGAGACTTGCATGTTTCTGTTGCACAAAGTTCTTCTCAGTATGGTTTCTTATACCTAAATTTGTCATATGTGAATACCCTTTTAGAGGTATCCATTACTTGTAAACTGAACTACATACTATACGTCTTGCTATTCCAACACTTACAGCCTTACAGAATGTCGTAAGCACATACCCATTCCTCAATATTCCTATATTTCGCTTCCTAGTACGTTGGTTCATTCTCACGATTTTCTTAACCACTTGAATAAAATCTTCATTATGATGAAATTGTGATATGAGTCTGTATCTTCTGCTGAGTACGCCTTACAATTCCTTAACTGACAACCTCTGCGTCATGATGTAATCAAATAGATATCTTTTTGTGTGTCCTAGCCGTTTACAGCTAAAATTCCTCCTCTTGTGCTTTTTAACAATGTATTTGGTGTAAATAGGTGAGAATTACTGCAGAAATTAAGGGGTTTTTCCCCTCACCCTCTTCCGTTGCCGAACCTTTATTCTCGCGTAAACCTTCTTCCATGCTTTCTTATGCTATAACTTCTCGATCCTTAATGGTGATTGAAATATTTCTGCATTCATATCTGAGCTGTACATTCAAGTCCTTCATACACAGTCTATCTTTCTTGGTCTGCTGCTTTTGTAGCCAGCATGTGTGCCTAACTATAGTAGTCGTACTTAGTGTGGTTTCGGCTCTGATGAGAATAACCCTATCTCTGAATCGTTCACGGTAATGTAATCTTTGTCATCTCCTCTTATTCATAGCTATTCCTTCTCCAGTTCATACCATTTTCTGCTGTCGATGTATCTCTGTATTCATGTAACCCCGCACATTCAGCCGGTGTCGTTTCTAAGACAGCAGTATGCATTGAGTATGGAAGGAACGCCCCTTCGACGTCGTGTCATTACAGACGGAGCATAACGTCGGATAGGAAGAGGAAAATGAATAAAATCGGCTTTTTTTTTTAACAAAGGGCTGTTCAAAGGTTTCGCGTTACTCGGTTTAGCAAAATCACGGTAAACCTACATGTGAAAGGTCGGATGAAAATTCGAACATCAGTTCTCAATAATACAAAGCCAGTCCCTCAAAATCTAGACAAACTCGTCCACTTATATGCCAAACATATGTACTTCATACCACACACCCACCCTTCAGGTAGAAAGATAGCAGTTTATGCAGAGAGAAAAATTTTAGTATTTGGGGACCGAGTTGGCCTTCTAGACCTTAAACGAACAATTCTATACTACTTATGTTTTTCTTTCTACGATTGTAGTGCGTCAGAAAAATAAGATGTCTGTCAATCCATGAAAAAGGGTGAGGCTTATCTCAAAACGAGGGAATAAACGATATTTTCAGCGGAGTACGGACTGTTTTCATCAATTAGCTACATAGCGATGGTGACCAGTAGTTTCAGTTATCACTCACCGAACCTTGAGTTTTAATAGAATTCCACTTGATATGACATTTATGGGCAGTTGAATTTGATAACTAGCATCGTTTCTGAACAGAAGGTGTCCTTTTGGAAATGACAGCAGGACTTGTCTTTTTATCATTTATTGGCAAGAGCGTTTTATGAAGCGCCAAATTTTTGCATTTCTCGTGGAAATTCTTTCATACTATGGAAGTAGGCTAGGCTATCTGTCTCTTTACTTTCCATAACTTATCTCTTGTAAATCATTCTTTGTGATACGCGAACTAACACTCAACTACATCACGAGCGTGCACCTATGTACTTAGCTCTTCACTCTTTCACGCATAACTCTTTCCTTGAATTAGCTAGCTACGCTCGTTAAACTCCCTTGGGTGGTATCCCTCTCGCAGGTTATGTTTTTTTTCGAGGGACCATTGGTGTTCCTCGATCACACCTAAGTTCTGCTTACAGCACACATAAGTAGATAACTGGTGGCTAGTCAGGATCGCTGGGAATTTTTAAATCTTCTGGCCCCTTAGAGTCCCATTGGTATACACCGCGTGCATTAAACGCAGCTGCAGCAACGTTACGACAGATGGGGGCCTCAAAATACAACATTACATGGATTTTGTTATTAAGAAAACAAGATTGAGGAAGGAAATCGGCCATTTTCTTTTAAAGGAAGCTTCCCTGTACTTAACTCATTTAGGAAAAACGTATAAAACCGAAATCTTGATAGCTGGAAGTGGGTACGAAACGGTGTCCCCCCCCCCCCCCCCCCCGTAAAGAGTCCAGTGTTTTAACCACTGCTGTCCTTCGCTCCTTAAAATAAGAATAGTTTTTCCGCAGGTATCGACACCAGAAAACGCTTTAGTTAACTGCAAGTCCCTTCAGAACATTTACTGACTGATATTTAATTATGGCTGATTCTGACCTATTACTGATGATTTCACATAACAGAAAAGAGTTTTAGATAATTTTATAAACTGAAACTCTTTTGACTGGCTGCACATAATACTTAATTCCAATACTCACTTTGTTTTTTTACATTTAAAGGCATATACAGTTCATCTTTGTCTGAAATAACACACAGCTTTCGTTTTACGTGAGATACTTACATACTGCGAAACTCATTTATAGGGCTTCTTTTTCAACATTGTCTCCCATTGGGCATCAGAAATTTGAAATTTGGCGTAAAAGTTCCTTACAATTTTCGTCTCCTATGGTGCATCGTGTGCCGCCCTGGACATCCCACTCGGTCTCAGCGACACTTCAAATAGCAAGGTGTGGACACACGTATAGGGTAGACCAGAGTTTAGAAGTTTATGTGAAGTGTAAGGTGGGTGGGTTTATTTTGTCACTAAATTTCACGAAAATTGTGCCTGATATCCTCGTCGATGTGACACACGGTGGAAAGGTCTTAACACCCCCTTTTATCCACATTTCACCCCTTCTCTTGACGACTCCGCAATGGAAGTCACAACCACGAAATCCAGGGTTGAAAACATGAGGATTCCTTCTTGGCAGCCGACAAAAACATTTCAGGCAGACTGTCGCTGAGAGTCGGCACGAAAAGGACGTGTGTGGAGGATGGGGGGGGGGGGGGGGCGGAAGGAGGGCTAACTAAAACAGCGTCATTGAAACTAATCATTCCCTTGGAGACCTGATTGCCATACACTTTCGCGGTCGGAAACGACAATTCACAATGCGATGAGCAATAGGATGTACTTATTGACAACCTTTGACACTGTCGATACACGCCATACGATTCAACATTTCTGTCAGGATTCCGTGGGCTTGCAATCCCACTGAACATGATTGCAACCCTTTGGTGTGTAGCACGACTGCAAAATGGTTCAAATGGCTCTGAGCACTATGGGACTATCTGAGGTCATCAGTCCCCTAGACGTAGAACTACTTAAGCCCGCATCTCGTGGTCCTGCGGTAGCGTTCTCGCTTCCCACGCCCAGGTTCCCGGGTTAGATTCCCGGCGGGGTCAGGGATTTTCTCTGCCTCGTGATGGCTGGGTGTTAAGTGATGTCCTTAAGTTAATTAGGATTAAGTAGTTCTAAGTTCTAGGGGTCTGATGACCATAGATGTTAAGTCGCATAGTGCTCAGAGCCATTTGAACCATTTTGATAAATAAACAAACAACAAAAGTAACTATTATGCACTAAACCTTACAAAAAATATTATTTTACCTAATGATTCATGCTGTCGTCGTTCAATATGTTTTGTGTGGAGGAAATGATGATGTGATACTTAACTAATGTGATGAAATTGGTGCCAACGTGACAGCAATAACCAACCTCCCATCTCTCATGCACCTCTGAGCTCCGAAATTTTTTTGGCGTGTGCCTAATGGGAGATTATTACGGCGTCTCGAAGAAGTTACCCCGTCATTGTTTTGCACAGTGTAGTTTTCAACACGTTCTCACAATAATGTTTGTATAAATAAAATGTTAGTTACAGTTACTTGTCTCTTGCCCAGCTCTGCATTGCAATCCATATGGGCGTGGGTTAAGAGAAACACTTCTACATAACTTAGGAAAACTGGGCACATATCCTTTAGTTTTATTTTTCTTTTCACACTTCATTCTCATTAAGTAAATGATATGAAACATTGCACTACTTCTCTGTCAATAACCTCATATTTACGGTGCGACAACGGAGAAGATTTTAACTGCACGGATTGTTTGCTTATTTGGCGTCTCTGGTCCAGTTCGTGCTCAAATTGCCAAATTATCTCTGCTTCTCTCTCTCTCTGTCTGTCTCTCTCTCTCTCTGTCTCTCTCTCTCTCTCTCTCTCTCTCTCTCTCTCTCTCTCTCTCCCCCTCCCCCTCTCCCTCTCACTGCCCTGTCCCTGTGTGGGTGGGTGTTTGAGTGTGTGTGTGTGTGTGTGTGTGAGAGAGAGAGAGAGAGAGAGAGAGAGAGGCAGACAGGGACAGAAAGAGAATGAGTGAGTTTCCTTTCGAATGTGTAAAACAAATTCTCCCTTTTTTACAAGGAATGAATTTTCTGGGGAGAGGGATTAGTTGGTACCACGCTCATTACTGAAATCTTAACAATATACTAAGAAAAAAAGTTTCACTTTACAGAACTAATATTTGTAATACTCGGTGAAGAAACATAGCCACATCAGGAAACTTGTAGTATTTAGTTTAATAACACTAACAGGAACACTGCTGTCCATTGAAACTGCAGCATCACTATACCATAAAGCTACGTCAGATTAGCAGGAAATTCACTACATTCTTGGATACACAATTTTTTCTTTCCACGTTATAACGTAGGGCCACATGTTGCTGATGCTTACATACCTCGATGTAGTTTCCGAATGTCGCCCTGGACAGCAGGATAACCAGTCGTAACACCCACTAAAACTTCTTGGTTAATTATTGCCGAGAGTGGCCCTGCAACTTCCCGCCAACCACTACGCATAAAGAGTTCTGGAGTAGAGTTTAAGTAACATATAGTAGCATATATGTATCTGCCATCCCAGCTAATTTCGTCTCGATGTCCGACTCTGTTAGAAACAATGTTCCCATCAAGGCTGGCAGTTCTATGGTCTAAATTTCACACCCTGCGTTCCCCCAGATCACCTACAAATTTAATCATATCCTCTTCTCCCTACACCCTATGCGCTCAATAAGAAAAATTTCGTTATTTGCTACTTTTCTTGGAGTTAAGTTTTAAAGGCCAGCGGTGTACAAGGTGTTTACAAATACACTGCAGCTACTCACAGTGGTCCAGTGAGGGCTTTAATAATTGTATAACAGTGAAACTTCGTAGATAAGCTAAGACCTCGATGTGGAACCGATTTACGCTGCATAAAGTTAATTCCAGTTTTGGCCGCCAGGTTCATATCTGGGGCTGTGAATGCAAGAAAGACGTATAGGAATGTTTCCTTATTTAATCGTTTAGGAACAGAACATGGGCAGAAAAATTCAAACAAGTCAAAAAGGCATAGTGCAGATTTTATTATCAACCGCCGCTTTCACTGTTTGTTTAGTAGGAGCACCGGAGTCGTCGACATGATGCCGCACCTCTAAAATGACTCGCAACTATTCCGATGGAATCTGCGCAATGTGTTCCTGTATGCTGGTTATCAGATCAGGTAGAGACCGAACCTGTCCCAATTATCGCGTTCGTTTAAATATCCCCGGAGCCAGAAGGCGATCTTCGAAGCCTTGCATTTGGAAAACCTTTGGGTGTAATACGTTCGTGGAAGCTTGCATTAAGCAGATCTCTAACGGACGAGCGACATGAGGTGTCACCCCATCTTGTCCGAAAACAGTGGTTTCTACACAGTTGCACTCTTCCAGAGGAATAATCACGTGCTGAAAAAGGAGATCAGGATAATGTGTAGACGTCACGGTACACCTGACAAGTCCTCTGGGTGAATTCTCGTCAAAGAAGAACGAACGGAGAGTAAAAGTGCTTCTGAATCACAATAAAACACTGCGAGTGCCATCACTCTTCGTGCACAGCACACGGTTTAACAGCACCACAAATTCTACAGTTCTGTGTATCCACTGCACCCTGCAGTGTAAAATGAGTCTCGTCACTCCGTAGAATTTCCCCGCCACATGTCAACAAGTTCGATCAGTGCTAGAAACCGAAGACTAAATTCAGAACGTTGGTGGGGACCATGAGGTACCACTTACTACACCGTCTGCATGTTGTACGGGTACCAGCGTAATGTAGACACGAAACTTGCGGTACTGTTGGCCAAGGGATGGACAAATCTCGTGACACTGCCGAGCACTAGCGCTACTAAGGGAGAGTGCTGCATGGTCACTTACAGCAACAGAAACCTCGTCAGGATCTTCTACCGGAATAGGACGCCTTCCTATTCCAGGTATCACACTATGCTCACGATCATCTTCTTTAAACAATTTAATGTCAATGGAACTCTCCTCGGACGTTTCAGTCGGTGATGGTCCTCTCAAAGCAGCAATGTAATTGCTACATTTCACATAAAACAGTTTCACTGACAGCTCATAGTTTGTCCGCTAGATAACGTCACCGTTCGCTCACCCTGTCGCTTGTCAGATGACACTGTGGATGTCATACCGTCATACATACCGTGTACAGGACCATATTTGTACCTGAGGGCAACAGTTGGAGCGAAATTTTTTCCAGCGTAAATCTATTCCACATTTACGCATTAGCATATCTACCAAGTTTCACTGCCATACGAAAATTAGAGCCCTCACTGAAAGTTCGTGAGTAGCTGCACTTTAATTATAACAATCCGGTATGTAGCACTTGACTGAGCGAGGTGGAGCAGTGGTTAAACCCACTGGACTCGCATTCGGGAGGACGACAGCTCAAACCCGTCTCCGGCCATCCTGATTTAGGTTTTCCGTGATTTCCCTAAATCGCTTCAGGCAAATGCCGGGATCGATCCTTTGAAATGGCACGGCTGATTTCCTTCCCCATCCTTTCCTACTCCGAGCTTGTGCTCCGTCTGTAATGATCACGTTGTCGACGGGACGTTAAACACTAATCTCCTCCTCCTCCTGTAGCACTTGTGCACTAAGTAAAGCACAACTTTTAAAGCAAAACTTCTTCACTGGAATAGGAATTGCTCAAACGAAATATTTCAGCTCACTTCCAAACGTACATTTGTTAAGTACCAGACATTTAATAACACCTTGTTGGAAGTTTTTCTGAGCAGATATCACTGTGCGAGCTAACATCTCAAAGATGTTTCGGCTCACATGCGGTTCCTCTTCGTCGAAATGTCTTTGCTCAAACTCCTCTAGGGGTTGAAATGCATTCGTCGCATAACACGCCCTAAATTAGACACTTGGGACCCTTTGGTTACATTGTCTGGCTGATGGCGAGTTTTCGAAACTGTATGAAACGTACAACGTTAATATAACATATTATTACAGTAATAATAGTATCCGGAGCTAAATTAATGACCCATAAATGATGTAGGTCACACTGTTGCGATTTGGTTAGAATAATGTTTATTCAGAAAGCAAACTAATAGCGAAAGTGGTCGTACTTAGAGTTACTGTTACAGTCGATCGCATATCCATTCGACACGGTTCGATCATTCACAATGTCATCGCGAATTACAAGTCCGATACTCCAACTCGTTGCCTATGTGGAAAATTAGAGTTCACACTAGGCGCACGGCTACTCACCTCTCAGAGGCCAAGTCCCGCGATACCACACAACGCGAAATTTTCTCAGTTGTTTCACTTCCTAGCTACCTAAAGACTGACCATCCGCTCTCGCGTCTCCACGAGCACTGTCCCGCTGCAGGTCAACAGCCGCGTTCCTCCGCGAGCCGAACATCTTCGCTCAACTGACTAGAGCAGTTCCCTTTCCTGAAGCCGTCCCTCTGATTGGCTCTGAGCACTACGAGACTTAGCTTCTGAGGTCATCAGTCCCCTAGAACTTAGAACTAATTAAACCTAACTAACCTATGGTCATCATACACATCCATGCCCGAGGCAGGATTCGAACCTGCGACCGTAGCAGTCGCGCGGCTCCAGACTGTAGCGCCTAGAACCGCTCGACCACTCCGGCAGGCTGTCCCTTTGATTGACTACAGCTTATTCTACATTATTTTACAAGTTAACATACTTAAATAATTAAAGCTTGACCACTTTCACATTCTGTATAAAGTAACAATAATATCCTTTACATAATAAACGTTAAATTCTTTTACATAAAAGCAATACAATTTCCTTCTTAACTTCGAATGTCAAAGGCAGTAGCCTTGCACCAATGTGCTTTCTGATAAATAAACGCGCGTATCTCGTGGTCGTGCGGTAGCGTTCTCACTTCCCACGACCGGGTTCCCGGGTTCGATTCCCGGCCGGGTCAGGGATTTTCTCTGCCTCGTGATGGCTGGGTGTTGTGTGATGTCCTTAGGTTAGTTAGGTTTAAGTAGTTCTAAGTTCTAGGGGTCTGATGACCATAGATGTTAAGTCGCATAGTGCTCAGAGCCATTTGAACCATTTTGATAAATAAACAAACAACAAAAGTAACTATTATGCACTAAACCTTACAAAAAATATTATTTTACCTAATGATTCATGCTGTCGTCGTTCAATATGTTTTGTGTGGAGGAAATGATGATGTGATACTTAACTAAAAATACTGGCAATTTAAATTTAATATATATCTTTTAAGAAAATGAAGTTGCAAATTTGATATTTGCTACATTTGTCATTTTAATAATGCGGTTTTATATGATATATCAATCGTTAAGATCGACCAAATCGTTCTGATTTTAGCATTCAGGTCTTTGTTACAAAACTTTTTAATTTCACTTGAACAGAAAATGCTAAAATGTTATAGATATGATCAACGTTCAAGTTTTATTGGGATCACCATGAAAATTTATGAAGCTTGCTAGGTTAAAATTACTGTGGCTTCATTCCCTGAATTACTACAGAATTAAATAGTTTTCATAAATGTTTGCATTTATGGCTGATCTTGGGACTGCCATATTTAACACTGCTACATATCCCTGGACACAAACAGCTTCGGCGGGGTTTTCGTATGACGTAGGTTATCGTCTGTCTGATTCTCACACTACAGCGCTTAGGCCTCATTCGGCACAATAGACGCCTGTGAATTTCCCCATGCCGTGGCGAATCTGCGCTCTTTGTGGCACACGGTCCTGGATGACAGGGTTCGTTTCATAATTCCTGAAGGCTGACTCTTTCGGCCGTATACTTAAATCTACATCTACATCCATACTCCGCTAGCCACCTGACGGTGTGTGGTGGAGGGTACCTTGAGTACCTGTATCGGTTCCCCCTTCTATTCCAGTCTCGTATTGTTCGTGGGAAGAAGGATTGTCGGTATGCCTCTGTGTCGACTCTAATCTCTCTGATTTTATCCTCATGGTCTCTTCGCGAGATGTACATACGAGGGAGCAATATACCGCTTGACTCCTCGGTGAAGGTATGTTCTCGAAATTTCAACAAAAGCCCGTACCGAGCTACTGAGCGTCTCTCTTGCAGAGTCTTCCACTGGAGTTTATCTATCATCTCCGTAAGGCTTTCGCGATTTCTAAATGACCCTGTAACGAAGCGCGCTGCTTTCCGTTGGATCTTCTCTATCTTTTCTATCAACCCTATCTGATACGGATCCCACACTGCTGAGCAGTATTCAAGCAGTGGGCGACAAGCGTACTGTAACCTACTTCCTTTATTTTCGGATTGCATTTCCTTAGGATTCTTCCAATGAACCTGAGTCTGGCATCTGCTTTACCGACGATCAACTTTATATGATCATTCCTGATGCGTACACCCAGATAATTTATGGAATAAACTGCTTCCAGTTGCTGACCTGCTATGTTGTAGCTAAATGGCAACGGATGTTTCTTTCTGTGTATTCGCAGCACACTACACTTGTCTACATTGAGATTCAATTGCCATTCCATGCACCATGCGTCAATTCGCTGCAGATCCTCCTGCATTTCAGTACAATTTTACATTGTTACAACCTCTCGATATACCACAGCATCATCCGCAAAAAGCCTCAGTGAACTTCCGATGTCATCCACAAGATCATTTATGTATATTGTGAATAGCAACGTTGGTACGACACTCCCTTGCGGCGCACCTGAAATCACTCTTACTTCGGAAGACTTCTCTCCATTGAGAATGACATGCTGCGTTCTGTAAATGAGAGCGAAATGCTGGTGAAGCTGCAACTGCCGGTGTTGGGTGTTGCAGACGAGGAGGACCTGTTCATGGTGTCGGACCTGCTGCTGGGCGGCGACCTGCGCTACCACATCTCGCAGCGGGTGCGCTTCTCGGAGGCGTGCGTGCAGCTGTACGTTTGCGAGCTGGCCATGGCGCTGGACTACCTGCACAGCCGCCGCATCGTGCACAGGTGGGGCGCGCAACCGGTGCACCGCATCGCTCCAGCACTGCTGCGTCCCCGCATGCCACCCTGCACTCACGTACGGCGGGCGAAGCTTTCTGTCATCTGGAAGCGCTGTTGGCAAGACTTGATCACAAAGTGCAAAAGCCAACCGTCAGTACTGACCAAAAGCCTTGATGGTCTACAACTGCGAGAACACGCAGGTGTTGCCGTAGAATCGCTTTATATGTCTGCTCATGCTAAGCATACAAAAAATCCTCGCCAAGTCAGTTAGGGACCTCCTCTCGCCGTAGAAATTATTCAGGTTGGTCACGATTAGTCTGAAAAACTTATAAGGGTGTTTCTGGGTGGGTTGTGCTGAGAAATAACTGTTAAGCTAAAGAATTGTATACATTGCACCGTTTCCGAGGTAATTAGCTGTGAAGTCCGGCCAATCGGTCTGTTGCGGATGCAAATTCAGGCACCCCGTCAGAAACGGTGTCGCCAAATTTGTTATTCGTTTTCTTTCCCAAATTCCAGCCAGAGAGTGATACTGTGGTGTGCGTACTGTAAGACCTTCGGTACACACACCATCAGATTATTTGACTTGTCGCTCTAACGAAGTAGGCGATTGTCAGCTTTATGGCTTGTGGTCTTATCGTGGCGTGTTTATCTTCTGACGTTAGGTCAGACGATAGAAATGCCACTTACACGCTTAGAGTAGCAGATTGACGGTGACCAGCTTTAAACAGAACTTGATTAATCTTCACACACATTTATTAAAATAATAAAAAGCATAGACATTATGTAACTTGATTCTGGATGCTGTTTACAATTGACAATCTGAAGTTCCTTTGGACTTGGTACGTTAATCTTATTCTCACATATCTCTGATACTTGACAAAGTGTCTATACATTTATCTTCATGGCTATGTACAGGAATATGATAATCTTATTAGGCGCAGACTGAAACTTGACTTCAGATTAATTCAGACTGACGCAGACTGACTAATCGGAGGTCTGAACACTCGTTATAATACCTCGAGCGTTCAGGTATCACTGCGCGAGTGTGATCCGCGAGGAGAAAAAGGTTCTACGTTAGCAGAATCTCTTGGCTGCGTTACATATTAATACACGGATCGGCGGAAGCAGAATTTGGTCCGTCACCAAGGCAGCGCCATCTCTTAGTGCGGAGTTGGACGAGCGCTGCGCCTGCGCTGTTGTGCTTAGCGGGGCGCGCTCTAGTGGGAAAGCTGTGTACTCGCTGATTACTCGGAACTATGTACACAACAGATACAAAAATTGTAGATTCGACGGTAGTAATGACTGAACCCGAACCAAAAGCTGGGCAGTCTCGTGCGCTATCATCTATGCTAAAGGGAACAGCTGACACTATTTGTATATGGCGGGATGCTTGAATTTACGAGCGCAATGGCCTGATTGCCTTACTTCAATGACAATTAACGAGGAAACGATGCAACATATTAAGTTTGTTTCTCAACAGGTAAGTTTCAGCATAACCTACCCTACAACGCCGTAACATGCTTTTCAGACTGTTTCTGGCCACCCCATATACACAGTGATCCAGCTGTCCCTACGTTTGGGTTCTATGCAACTCGCAAAGCCTCCAAGTATCACATGCGATATTTGATACTCTCTCTATGGCTAAGAATTAACTATTAGCCCTACGGACAAAATGAACACGTCCTTTTTGTATGAAAGACAATATAGATAAATTTTGTACTGGAATGTACTTTCGCCAGAGGTTGTAGTCTTCGAATTGTTCTTATTTTTTTAATTTTTTTTTTTATAACTCGAAAATTGTTGCCTCCAGCGAAAACGTATCCAAGTACAAAATTTAACTGTATTCAGTTTCCTACAAAAATGTTCCGTTCATTTTATCTATAAGACTAATAGATTATGCGTAGCGAGAGAGAGAACAAGAAAATCTTGCACATGGTATTTGAACATGTCACGGGTGGCATAAAACCTAGCGTTAGGGACAGCTGAATCACCGTGTACATAACGAAGTTGCATTCACGAGTCATGTGCATGCATTGTCAGTTAACAGTTTTCTCTACACACAACCTTCTCCTCATAGATAAGAGAAAGTGCATTACGTCATTACATGGATACATCGAAAGACAGGCAGTGGCGCGTACGTCACGAGGGCAGGATTCAGCTCGCTCTTTCGTTTAGCACAGCAGACTACCTGCATTTCTAAACCTGTTCTCTCTTAATTGGGTGTTTACGTACAAACTAGAGTTGGAACATCTATTGCACTCTATTATGGCGAGTTACTGACTGGTATGGCCTCAACGACCAGAAGTCCATAGGCCTACTACAAGTTTGTTACGGCTGTGCTAGGTACTATAAAACTAAAATCATGCCAAAATGATTATACGTTAAATGAGGCACTATATCTTGTATCAAATGACGATTGTTAAGGAGAAGAGACTGAAAGCTATAACCAAATGGTTCTGAGCACTATGGGACTTAACGTCTAAGTCATCAGTCCCCTAGAACTTAGAACTACTTAAACCTAACTAACCTAAGGACATCACACACATCCATGCCCGAGGCAAGATTCGAACCTGCGACCGTAGCTATAAACAGCTGTCCTAGTAATCAGTAAGACTACATAACAGCGGATTCCAGTGGAAAATGCAATTCTCATTTGTACATAAATACCCAATTATGAGCTAACAGGTTTAAAAACGCAGTTCACCTCCTAAGTTGAGCGTGTGAGGGAGCGAGGGTAGGCTTACCCTCTTGAAGTACGCCTCGCGGGCCTGTCTTCCTCGGGGACCTCGTTGTATACCATTATCTTGTTCAGCTTCCTGGTGGATGCCTGATACAAGCGGATTATTCAGTAGACGATACATGTCTTTTAAATTATTATCATATTATATTTGGTTGTAATGATGGAGCCGTGAGTAGTGTCTGATTGCATCGAGAAACGTGAGAATGGATGGAATAGAGTGGGGCAAGATTGCTTGCTTAAGATTTAAATTACGATGTACTGCACGAATTGCAGCGAATAACACTAATATGTTAAGTAATATTCCGTCTAACGTTTGGTTGTTATACATTGAAGTACCAAAAGAACTGCTATAAGCACGCGTATCCAAATACAGAGGTAAGTAAACAGGCAGAATACGGCGCTGCGATCGGCAACGACTACATAAGACAACAAGTGTTGCAACGACCCCTTAGAAAATTAATGAATTACTGTGCTGGTAAACCCCTTACGTTATTTGATTTTCAAACAGCTGAGCAAAACTGAACGTACTCAGACATTACTCTCTTTACTTATACTGATCATCACTAAACTGACAAACAATATTTTTAGCACAACGCAATCTGACATTCAATAATCCCTACAAAAGAATGGCCCTGACTAACAATAACCTATATCTTTCATGAATCAATTACCTCAAAAAAAAAAAAAAATCTTCGTTACTCGAACTACTGCAATACAGCGAGCGCCACTACTGCCAGCTAAATAAAACATTAGAACTACTGAAGGCACTAACTGCTGATAGGCATAGTTAGCAAATGAAAGATTTTGATAGAGAACAAACAATGTATTTGCCTTAATAGTGTTCAAAAGTCATTATATATATCAGTTCGTGACATCCAGTTTTACAAATTTACTGTATCTGATGGACACACGTTCAGATCATCCGCTCTCAAAACTCTGCCATCCCTCTTCCCACATCCATCACTGCTGGCGGCTCACCTCCAACTGCGCAACGCTACACGCTGTTAACAGCCAACTGCCCAACACTGCAATGGCAAATTCCAACAATGCAAACCAGCCACAGACTGCACACAGCACAGCCAGTGAGTTTAAAACAGGGCACTTCGTGTCGTTACCAATATAAAAACCTAACCAGCCTAATTACAGTGTCTGGCACAGTTAAATCGGTTACTTCTGCTACAACAGCAGGTTATCAAGATTACGGTGATTTTGAACGTGGTGTTATAGTCGGCGCATAAGCGATGGGGCACAGCGTGTCCGAGGTAGGATAGATCGGGGATTTTCCCGTACGACCATTTCACGAGTGTACCGTGAATATCAGGAATACGGTAAAACATCAAATCTCCGACATTGCTACGTAATAATCCTGTCTGATCATCTGCATCCATTCAAGTCCATTAAGCATTCCGACGGACTCGGACAATTTCAGCAGGACAATGTTGCACCCCATACGTCGAGAATTGCTACAGAGTGGCTCCAAGAAAACTCTTCTCGCCGGCAGCTGTGGCCGAGCCGTTCCAGGTGCTTCAGTTCGGAGTCGCGCTGCTGCTTCGGTCGCAGCTTCGAATCCTGACTCGGGCATGGATGTCTGTGATGTTCTTAGGTTAGTTAGGTTTAAGTAGTTCTAAGTCTAGGGGACTGATGTTAAGTCCCATAGTGCTTAGAGCCATTTTTGAACACTCTTCTCAGTTTAAACACTTCCGCTAGCCACCAAACTCCCCAGAAATGAACATTATTGAGCATATCTGAGATGTCTTGCAATGTGATGATTAGAAGAGATCACCAGCTCGTCGTATTCTTAGGGATTTAAGGACAGCCCTGCCTGATTCATGGTTTCAATTCTTCTCACAATTTAGACACTAAACTCTGTTCTATCACTGGACTGTTGCACTGTCTATTACAACTTCACGGTACAAAGCTTTGAATTTCCTATCTTTCTGATCAATTATAATGGAAAAGTTTTCTACTTGGCTTCTTTGCTTATCCAGTACTATGGTAGTTATTCTCTGATGTCTCAACAGATGTCCTACCATTCTGTCTCTTCTTCTTAGTAGTGTTTTTCACACATTCCTTTTCTAGCTGATTATTCGTAGGACCTCCTCATTCCTTACCTTCTCTGTCCATCTAATTTTCAACATTCTGCTTTGACAACAAATCTTAAATACGTCGATTTTCTTCTTCTCTGGCTTCCCCAAAGTCCATGTTTCATTACCATACAATGCTATGCTCCAAACGTACATTCTCTAGGATTTCTTCCTCAAATTAAGGCCTGTGTATGATGCTAGCAGACTTCTCTTGGCCAGCAATGCCCTTTTCGGCAGTGCAATTCTGATTAAGATGTCGTGTGTTTTTGGCTGCCCAGGTTACAGAATTCCTTAAGTTCATCTACTTTGTGATCACCCTCTTCTGAATGTGTCTCTTATTTCTTTCATTGATTCTGATTGAACAGTGCGGGAGAAAGCCTGTATTGCTGTCTTGTACCACTGGTTTTGGAAACTCCAAAGCAATGTTCTCTATGGTTCTCTATGTTTTCTGCCTTCCCCGATTGCAAGTCTTCCATAACTCTGTCAAACTCTGACTCTATTACTTATTCCATACGTCATTCAAATCGATTTCCATTTCTTGTTCTGTCACCTTTGAAAGGGCAGGGCCGACTTTCTTCCCTACCCATCCCTAATCCGTTGGTACCGGTGACCTCGCTGTTTGCCCCCCCCCCCCCAAATAAACGAACGAATGAACGAACGAACGAACCAACCAACCAACCAACTAGCCAACCAAGTACATGCCTCAAATTCTTCAAACAGTGCTCGAGTTGTGTCACGGGAATTGTCTCATCCCTGATCAAGAGCTAAAAATATTTTGTGGTGCATTTTACACTGGTATTCCTGCAAGATTCAAAATGTTCACCAAATGAGGTGTCAAGATGGGCTACAACACCAAGACATAGCCCTTGGTTTTTTGGCACACGTTTGGACGACATTTGACTGGGAAGTATTACTCGGACAGGTGAAGCGCATTTCACTCTGCACAGGAATATGAATACACGCATTTTACTATGCACAGTAATATGAATATACAGGACTGTCACATATGGGTTTCTTCTATGAGATGATACTTCGCGAGCCTGCTAGGTGTTCAGTGATACCTGCACAATATAAAGACCTCCTTGGGCAACACGCGAGTCCAGCTTTACAAAAACAGCACTGTGTTCACAACAAAATTTTCATCAAAGGTGGAGCGGCAGCGCATGTCGTTGTCAGGTGAAAGATTTTCTACAAGAATCCTTCGGTAACGACCACTCTAGGCAGTGTCACGAAATGTTGCCTTCCAGGTTCATCGACCTAAAAAATGTGTGTTTCTGGTTGTGAGCATACCTGAAAGATAATGTCGACCAGTGTTGTATCCGGTCTCATCCCGAACTAAAGAATAACATCTGACGACATTTCACTTCAATTGCACCAGAACGCCACTGCCGTACTTACCGTATTACGGATTCTGCATGTTGCTAATTATGGAGAACACATTGAACACATGTTGTAACTTGTGACTATCCTAAAAATCGTGGTAGTACCACCGTTATCATGTGTTTGACCGTTCCTCCCCTTTTCCTGCACCCGCACCACATTCTGACTTCTGCCTGATGGCAGAAAGTAGAACTGTTACTTTTTGCAGCGTACTCCCCAAGCGCATAGATTAATGAACAGACCTAAGATGTTTCAGTATCCTGTGATATATACAACCCGCACCGCAGCACTTGGAGCACCGTCCGTTTAGCTATAACCATCGAGTACTTGTTCCGCTACCCAATGTTTCTTCGCATTTGGCTTTCTTCTACTTATATTTCTCCGCCAAAGTTCCTTTATTACCCGTGTAAGAGATGTCCGTTCGTCCTGAACCGGACTGCTTACTGTGGTATTCACTATCACTGTATCTACTAACTTAGATATTTTCAAACATACATCGTCTCCCTTGAGTGCTTCAGATCCCTACTTCTTTCCACACTGCTTCTTTCTGCCGAATTTCTTAAACTTCAGTCTACTGCATATCATTATCAAACTTTGATATGAGTCTACAGCTGCTCATGTGTATGTCCAAAAATCCAATAACTGTTTCGGCATCTCTGCCTGACCATAAGGTGATCCCGCTGGATTCTTCCTGTGTCTTAAGGCTTTTTGCAAGTATACTTCCTCCTTTTGTGTTTTTTCAGCAATGAAATCAATATTACCAGCTGAAGTTTACTGCAGAACTATTGGCCTTGGTGCGGAGCGGCAGGTAAACTAAAAAGTATAAAGTTACTTCACCGTTTACAATAGCATGGAAATTACTTTTGCAGTCAATCAGAAAGCGTTGGGGAACATACTGACCATAATTTCCAGCCTGCAAGTCCACATTAAAGGAAGTGTTCCTACTTGCTATTTACTCAGTAGCATCAGGAGCTATGACTGTAAATGAAAATTTTGAGTTGTAACTGATTCATACCTTCAGTAAAAGTTCACACGCACAAACGTAATAATATTCCAGAAAATAATAATAATCTCCTTATCGGAAACATCACTATTAGCGGTTCAGAGGCGACCTCTATGGTAAGTTCCAATTAAAATGGTCTATCAACGTGACTTCTAGTCATCAAAGTTAATTGGTGGCCTTAAAAGTGTAAAATAATCTCGTCACATGCCACGTGGTTTTGTCAACATTACGGAGATACACAGACAGTTACTTCTGTGAAATCTAATCGTTTCAGAATAGTGTGCAGTTCTCGCGAATTCACTTCCTACCTTTACCGAACACGTTTGGCGGGTGACGTCCTCCAAGGCCCCTCGTAAGCCGGCGTTTGACTGACGCGACAGATTGATAGCTGTGTGCAAAGTCTCCCCGCCAACTGCATCTCTGGCCATATCTATACAGGGTGGTCCATTGGTCGTGACCGGGCCAAATATCTCACGAAACCAGATGGCGCTATGATTGGCCCGCTAGATGGCGCTGTCATGGGTTAAACGGATTTCTATTGCTTTTTAAAAAAATAGGAACCCCCATTTTTATTACATATTCGTGTAGTACATAAAGAAATATGAATGTTTTAGTTGGACCACTTTTTTCGCTTTGTGATAGATGGCGCTGTAATAGCCACAAACATATGGCTCACAAGTTTATATGAACAGTTGGTAACAGGTAGGACCGTTGTACTGAGCATAAACGGCACACGATTATAGCAGCCAAGTAGATCTGCTATTACCGAACATTGCTTGGATACTGGTCACCCTATGATATACAACAACATCGAGATAATGGTATGCACATCCAACTATTGGAACAGAGTTATTACGGAGGCAGTTGAGATTACATTAGCGAGCAGCCTTGTAAACAGGGATGTAGGTTTTGGCTTAAACATTGTTTGGAATCCTGCTCTTTCCCTTGTCAAAAAACAGATGGACAGAGTCAGTGTTACCTCATCTGCTAGTTCGTAGTCTCACCATCGATGTCTCTGACTTTGGTCATCTTTGGTGGCGCTAGAGTTCAGTGTGTGTTATCTTTCCTGCATTAGTCCGAGAACTGAGGTTTTAAATTTGCCTATATATCGCCTGTCCGTTGGAGTTTGCCTTGGAAATGTCGGGGTGTGCTCCCGCCGAAATATCGACGGTCGCTGTTAATACTGCCTGGATGTATTCCCGTAAGTTGTTCCAAAATTGTATACGCCAGGTGAAACACAGGTCTCATATTGTATGTAGGATGACAGATGGCACAGGATGCAAGGCGTCGGATTGTTGCAGATGTCGCAGCATTTGTGTGTGGTCTGGGATTGTCATCCTGTAGGACACGGTGCCTCATGTGTGGAATAACTCATCGAATTAATGCTTTCAGTTTTATGAGGGTCTCGCAGTACCTTAGAAGTTTATGGTGTTGCCTTTAGGCATGAATTCCAAATACGCCGCAACTTGAACATCTCAAAGAACTGTGAACACAACTTTGCTTGCTGATGGCATGGTCTTGAACCATTTTGGCGACGGTATTACTCTGCAGTGGAATCCCAATATAGTCTCTTGTTTTCTGGATAAAAAAAAAAAATGGTTCAAATGGCTCTGACCACTATGGGACTTAACAGCTGTGGTCATCAGTCCCCTAGAACTTAGAACTAATTAAACCTAACTAACCTAAGGACATCACACACATCCATGCCTGAGGCAGGATTCGAACCTGCGACCGTAGCAGTCACACGGTTTCGGACTGCGCGCCTAGAACCGCGAGACCACCGCGGCCGGCTTCTGGATGAAAAAGATGTAAATGGTGCTAATGAACCCATCAATATAACGCTCTAACCGTAAGAGAAATTGTTGAGAGATGTCGAATTCTCCTCAGAAACCTGTGTACAGCTCGATGTCTCTCACGACCGACATAATTACGTTACACATTGTCGTAATGAACGTAACACATCGCAGCCCTAAAGCGAAAAAGGGTTGCAAGTTTCGTCAGCAAAGACGAAAAGTCGACTGAGTGTGCATGAGATGTGATACCCCAATCAATATTGGGAACAGAGTAAAACTTTTATGAGGCGTTATCTTTCAGCACGGCCTCGTATTTGTTGCTATTAGATCCAATATATTCCCGTCATAGGTGTGGTGTAACAGTAGCTGTTCTACGTAGTTTTCAGAGAAGACATTTAGCGAGATCTCTCGGAATGTCTTGTCATGCCCACTATTGACAAATTTGCTATTGCACCGACCTATTATTGGAAGATTAACGTGTCCTCCGGGAACAGGAGTATGGCCGAAGACCTAACGTACTAGTGTGACTTTCCGGCAAGTAGTACAATGGAATGGCGTTTCAAGTGTGTCATGTAGCACGTGTTGTAGAAGCATCAGTAGCATTTGCCGGTAATAACCTGCATATTTTGAATAATCCTTGTTTCTCGATTATTGGTGCATTATTGGGTCCGCTTTAACCAGGGTGATAGGGAACGTGCTGCAGTTCTAAGTGTATAAATCTTACCAATTTTTTGATGAAGAATGCTTTACATTGTGATAACAGGACAAGCCGAAATCTATTAAATATTAATTGTATTCTCTTTCTTCTCATTAAATACGACAAAATATTCCGAAATTTGCTTTTAAACTGGAAAATATTTACGACGAACACCCAACATTGCGCTGCAGAAAAATATTTTTCATGAAAATGAGTCTTTTGGAGCCAAAGGAAAAATAAAACCAGATTGTTTTGCAAACAGTTTTTATTTTATTTTACTGGGTTTATCATCAAAGGAAAAATAGGAAGACTTGTTATTTCACACAGAAACGCAATGAGTGACACCTGCATTGCACAGTAAGATGTAAGATGCTTTCAGATATAACATTATAGACATTATTAATGCGCAAGTATCAACCGCTAAAAGGTATAATTTCATTACTCTGATAGAACTTTTATGTGCTGCTTGGTTGTGTTTGCGCGGTGTAGGACCCATATCAGAAAGGGGTGTCGGAAGATACCGAAAAAGTTCAACGAAGGGCAGCTCGTTTTGTGCTGTCGCGAAATAGAGGCGATAATCTGTAACGTGCGGGTGGGGCACACAATAGTCGTAAAGCCTGTGCTATGGTAAATTGAGCGGGGTTCACCTTATGAGAAAGGATTTTCGTATAGATATCGACCGCGTGTACCTGAATGGTGGCAAATCAGACTTACAGCCACTCTGTAATAACAATGATCCGTGAAGCAAGTTCAAAATGCAATTACACGCCAGTATGGACCAAAAGCAACACTGAAGATGGTACCAATTTAATAATAATACGGTCGCCAGTCTAATTAGGCATTAACTGAGTTTCTTCCCTGTACAAGTTGGTAGATATTCATGCAAAACAACAAGTAGTAACACTACATAATATAGTAGAATTTTAGAACCAGAAAATCTATTGAACTGATAGTTTCACGTTCTTTACTGATATGGAAAAACCATGAATACATAACACTACACTGTAATGTATACTACAAAACTTCATATTGTCTATTAATCTGATTAAAATCGGACATAGGTTACCCTAGCAATAGCACTTTCGTGACACACACAAAATGTCAATTTTGATAAAAATAAAACACTGATAAATTTTGACTTATATATTGACTTTAACTTTTGCTGGTCAAACCAATGTGGAACACTTCAGAATTCAAATGAATAAAAAGGGGGGGGGGGGGACTCTGAAATTGTTATGATCACTGTATTAAAAAAAGAAAGATTACTGAATTTATTATGCATTCAAGATTTCCAGTATATAAGTTACTACTCTTTTCATCTTGTTTACTGCTCATTTAAATACCTTTATGTCTATCTCGAAATAATTAAACTTCATTACTATATCAATTTTAAAGTTATCTTTCAACTTCGTTAGACCTTCGTTATTCATTTCCTGGTTCATTAACAAAACAGTTCTTTAAACACCAAAATAACATAGTTAGGTCTGCAAGTAATTATTATTAACACAAAATTTAATTTTTCATTTCAGGACACTCGGATTGCACAACCTTTGGAAAGGACCCTGTCTAGGTTAGTTGTGAGGATAATTGAATGATAGGAAAGTTCTGGTAAAATTTAGGTTATTATTGAACAGTTCACTCTATGGTCCATACGAATACAATACCAAAAGTTTCAACCTGCTTGTATCGATGCGACGGTTGGCGGGCGGCGAGATGGCGAGGCACAGAGCACACATACAACCACAGCTAAGGCTCTTGATGTATCGGCACTTTAATTCTTCTTAGCGCCACAATACTTTTCCATTTAGTGCCTATGGAATTTTGCCATGCTGCCTGGGCGTTGGAACGACATACCCGAGGCTCAGTGAAGCTACGTCTTCCAGGAGAGCCTCCTCGCTCCATAAGGTGTTGCTCATACCAGTGCCAGACTCCAACTACTGCTGCTGAGCCCGTTGTGCCGTGCAGTGCCCGTGTGCATTTTCCCGCGCTCGCCTGCCATCCACCTTTTACCGCTCCCTGACAGACCGGGTATTCACCCGAGGTTTTGCATTCTACATATCCTAACACATTGCCTACGTATGGACCAGATGCACAGTTACAGTTTTAAACATCTTACAACAGTCTCAACATGTGTTACATTTCAATTCTATTACAATATTACTTGCCAATTGACATAAACATTAATCTTCACATTGAAACTTGTTTACAGTTTCCTTAACACAATGGCATGAAACAAAAAAGAAATGAAATCAGAACATCAATTACACCAGTTTATTGAAAAATCAGATGCAAAAAAATTTACTTATATGGACAATAGTACAGCGTCGTTGTTGTTACAAGTTTCACAGATAAGATACGCGATTTCCTCAGAATTTTTAGTTGATTCCCATCTACATAGCGAGAAGTCATCATCTTAATAAAATAAGAGAAATCACAGTATCCGTGGGAAGAAAGAGATGTAAATTTTTCACTCGTGCTACTTGAGAGTGAACCGATCGAAAAATCGTGTGAAAGAGATTCTATGAAACCTCAGCAAACCCTTAGGTCTAAATATCCGAGTAATCACGTCGATGTAGATGGGAAGAAACCAGCCCATAATGATTTTCAAAGTATTATTCATAAGCATCGGATGCAGCTGACCGGAATACCCTCGGTCTGGTCAACGTGTTGGGGTGTAGGGCGTCGCTGTCCGCTGCTGCCACACGGTAGGCGGCGCAATGGCGCTCCATCTGACAGCTCCCAGGGCGGCCGAGAGCAAATCCTTTCTCCGATTAACGAGCTTCCAAGACAAGCTATTTCGCCGGCGAAGCTGTTACGCTGCACCTGATGCAGTATCGACAGAGCTGCCGTCCACGTAATTGGAGCAGAGCGGTCGGTCTCGTCGTCTGTGTTCCGGCAGCCACCTGCCAGGAGGCGACACAAGCATAGCGAACTGATTGCATCGTCCTGCGCCAAAAGAGAGGAAAGAGGAGTTTTTCTCGACATACTGCGAACTCAGTACGGGAAGAAGGAATTACAAATCCAATACACTTTCACTGCAGTAAGTGTCACGAAAATTGTACATCAGTTGTATAGCGAGGAAGAAAGATGAGAATTTAACGTTCCGCCGCCGACTTGATCGTTAGAGGCGGAGCACTAGCTCAGATCAGAAAAGGATGGGAGATGGAAATCACGCGTGCCATTTCAAAAGACCTATTCCGGCCTTTCGAGAAATAATGGGAAATCTCAGTCTGGATGACGGGACGAGGACTTGAACCGCCGACGTCTATAACACGAGTGCAGTGTCTAGCCATTATGACATCTGGCTCCGAATAATCTGCACACTTCACCAACTGTTCATCATGTCTCCTTCAGAAGTGAGGCGTTTTAACACTTATTTTACCTTCAAATGGCCATTTTAAAACATCACAAGTGAAGGTAAAAACAAAATGTAACAACTGAGATGAAAACTTGTTTTTAAAACAATAACTCGTGAAAATTGTTTTTTGTTTTAAACTGGTACTATCATATAAGATTGTTACAGCGACATAAGGATGAAAGGGGAGAGATTTCCGAAACAATACGTTGAGGTAAGGTTAGAACGTAACGTCGTAGGATGTGACAGATAAGAAAGTTATTCGTTATGATTCATTTCGTATTTAGAATGTTGGCGTTCTAATGGGTGAGTATGAATTATGTATGAAGTGTCTGGCGCTTGGTCTTACCTGGATTGTTGATGCGTGGGTAAGCTTTGAGTGTTGGATGTCGGATTTTTCGGTGATTTAATGGCTTCGGACCGCTTTAGAATGAAGAGAAGACAAGAATAATGTGGCTAGTTAAAGGCTTTTGAGCAGTCAACAGAAACGAAAATTTTGTATTTTCATTTTTCAGCTGATGAGAGATATGTTGAAGGGTTTGGTAACGTGTGAAGTATTTGAAGAGAAACCAGATTGGATGCTATGAATGGGTTGGGCTGCGAGCTGCTGACGAGGTCGTTGGGTGAGCACAGCTTCAACGATTTTCTGAAGGCTATACGGAATATGTTTACACACTAAAATCTACCTCCGTACAGCGAATATGGCCCAACGACAGCGCGATCTGGCATTTTGAACAGTGATAGGACAATGAAGTTAGATAACAGGAATTACGGCTCGTACGGAGGTACGGAGATAGTCATTTTCGCTGTGTTCTATTTCCGATGGGAACAAGAAAGGAAGTGACTAGTAATGGTGAAATGAACCCCCGTCACGCACAATACGGTGGCCTGCAGAGTATGTATGCAGACGTAGAATTAAAAAATGACGAATTTTTGCACAGTATAAAAGAGGAAATAGATATGCGGAAAAATGCTAACTGCCTAAAGGTGCAAGAAACTCGGCCAATAGGGAATAGTTTTCATGGTACTAGAGAGAATCACTGAAAGCCAAAATTTTATAGAAAAACAGAGGTTAAAAGACATACAAGAAACAACTGCGGACATTGGCTGCTACTCTGAAGTGAAGAGACTGCCACAGGAAAGGAAATCGTTGCGAACCATATAAAATCAATGAAAAGACTGAGAAGTTGAAGGCCGGCGCTTGCTTATCAACATTGTCAGCTTCACTCAGTCCTCGATCCAATAGCCATAAGATCAGGAATTCCTGGAATCCCTCCACTTTTATCTTCATATTATTTATCGCGAAATATGCGTAGGAGAAATCAATACACTACTCGTATTTGCTGACTCTTCTAGAAACGTACGCTCTCGGAATTTTAAAAGTGAAACACCTCGTGTAGTACAACACATCTCTTGCAGTGTCTGTCTCTGCGGTTAGAGACAGACACTTCTTCCAAGGAGTGTTTATGCATGGCTGTATTCGTCTTGGCATACTATCCACAAGTTCATCAATGCACTGTTGGTCGAGATTGTCCCACTCCTCAACGGCGATTCGGCGTAGATGCCTCAGAGTAGTTGGTGGGTCACGTCGTCCATAACCAGCCCTTTCCAATCTTTCCCAGGCATGTAAGATAGGGTTCATGTATGGAGAACATGTTGAGCACTCTAGTGGAGCGATGTTGTTATCCTGAATCAAGTCATGAACAAGATGTGCATGATAGGGGCGCTAATTGTCGTCCTTGAAGACGAATGCTTCGCCAATATGCGGCCGATATGGTTGCACTATCGGTCATAGGAGGGCATTCACGTATCGTACAGCCATTAAGGCGCCTTCCATGACTACCAGCTGCGTACGTCGGCCCCACATGCTGCTACCCCAAAACAACAGGGAACCTCCACCTTGCTGCACTCGCTGTACATTGTGTCTAAAGCGTTGCCTCCAAACAATTCTCCTACAATTGTCTGGTTGAAGGCATATGAGACACACATCGGTAAAAAGCGGTCCATTCGGCAGTTGACGTTGGGCCCATCTGTACCGTGCTGCGTGGTGTTGTGGTTGCAAAGATGAACTTCGCCATGGACGTCTGGAGTGAAGTTGCGCATCATGCAGACTATTGCGCACAGTTTTAGTGGAAGCATGACGTCCTGTTGGTGCACGAAAAGCATTATTCAACATGGTGGTGTTACTTTGAGGGTTCCTCCGAGCCATAATCCGTAGGCAGCTGTCATCCACTGCAGTAGTAGCCCTTGGGTCCGAACAACATCGCTTTGGTTCACTTCGAGACGCCTGGACACTTCCATTGTTGAGAGCCCTTCCTGTCACAAATTAACAGTGTGGGCGCGATCGAAACCGGTATTGACCGTCTAGGCATGGTTGAACTACAGACAACACGAACCATGTACCTCCTTCCTGGTGGAGCTAATCGGCTGTCGCACCCCCTCCGTCTAATAGGTGCTGCTCATGTCTTTGGGCGGGTTTGGTGACATCTCTGAACAGTCAAAGGGATAGTGTCTGTGATACAATATCCACAGTCTATAATCAGGAGTTCTGGGCACTGGAGTGATGCAAAACATTTTTTGATGTGTGGCAAATCCAAACTAGTTACTTTCAGGACATCATAGGCGATATTATACGCACTAGGAACTCTGAAACCTACCTAGTCATTAACAAGCGTAAAATTCAAGTATCCGCCGTGCGGTATTTTGAAGTTTATTCAGCCAAACGTCGCACAGAAGTAGAAGTGAAATACTCTGGCACTTCTAGTGTATAACAGTATTCAAGCAGCGTATATTCACCATGAATATTATTTTTCCCTCTGTGATCGTCTAAGTTCAGCTTATTAACGTATCCAGGTCACCTTTATTCGACCATGCCGGCGGAAATTGCAGGCTGGCAGAGAGTTAGAATTTGCTAAGGTGTTTTACTACAGAGGCTCTAGAAATTACGATAGATCTACGACATACGGGGTACCGTCTCATTGATGAGACCACACCAGTGTCCGACCGCGACATTCAATAAAGCCAAGCGAGGTGGCGGAGTGGTTACCACTCTGGACTCGCATTCGGTTGAAACCCGCGCCCTGCCATCCTGGTTTAGGTTTTCCGTGATTTCCCGAAATCGCTTCACGCAAATGCTGTGATGGTTCATTCGGAAGGACACGGCCGACTTCTTCCTCCATCCGTCCATGATCCTGTGGGACCACTGACGTCGCTGTTTGGTCACCTCACCCAAACCAACCAACCGACAATGCAATAATCACTCACAGGAGACAGATGGCAGCACTAGCAGAGGAGAGTGTATAAAGCGTGTATCAGTGGGACCCGGGAAGCAGGACAGTCATTGCCGCAATGCGGAAACGGAGAAATTTACACTACTGTAAAACAGCTACACAACGAAGATGACGTGCTACAGACGCGAAATTTAACCGACAGCAAGAAGATGCTGTGATATGCAAATGATTAGATTTTCAGAGAATTCACACAAGGTTACGCCGGTGGCGACACCTACAACGTGCTGACATGAGAAAAGTTTCCAACCGATTTCTCATACACAAACGGCAGTTGACCGGCGTTGCCTGGTGAAACGTTGTTGTGATGCCTCGCGTAAGGACAAATGGGTACCATCACGTTTCGGATTTTGATAAAGGTCGAAATGTAGCCTACCGCGATTGCGGTTTATCGTAACGCGACATTGCTGCTCACGTTGGTCGAGATCCAATGACTGTTAGCAGAATATGGAATCGGTGGGTTCAGGAGGGTAATACGGAACGCCGTGCTGGATCCCAACGGCCTCGTATCACTAGCAGTTGATATGACAGTCATCTTATCCGCATGGCTGTAACGGATCGTGCAGCCACGTCTCGATCCCTGAGTCAACAGATGGGGACGTTTGCAAGACGACAACCATATACACGAACAGTTCGACGACGTTTGTACCAGCATGAGCAGCATGAATTATCAGCTCGCAGACCATGGCTGCGGTTACCCTGCATCACAGACAGAAGCGCCTGCGATGGAGAACCCAACGACGAACCTGGGCGCCCTAATGGCAAAACGTCATTTTTTCGGAACAATCCAGGTTCTGTTTACGGCATCATGATGGTCGCATCCGTGTTTGGCGACATCGCTGTGAACGCACATTGGAAGCGTGTTGGCGTCGTCGCCATACTGGCGTATCAAGCGGCGTGATGGTATGGGGTGCCATTGGTTACACGTCTCGGTCACCTCTTGTTCACATTGACGGCACTTTGAACAGTGGGCGTTACATTTCAGATGTGTTACGACCCGTGCCTCTACCTTTCATTCGATCCTTGCGAAACCCTACATTTCAGCAGGATAATGCACGACCGCAAGTTGGAGGTCCTGTACGGGCCTTTCTGGATACAGGAAATATTCGACTGCTGCCCTGGCCAGCACATTCTCCATATCTCTCACCAATCGAAAACGTCTGGTCAATGGTGGCCTAGCAACTGGCTCGTCACTATACGCCAGTTACTACTCTTGATGAACTGTGGTATCGTGTTGAAGCTGCATGGACAGCTGTATCTGTACACGCCATCCAAGCTCTGTTTGACTCAATGCCCGCGCGTATCAAGGCCGTTATTACGGCCAGAGGAGGTTGTTCTAGGTATTGATTTCCCAGGATCTATGCACCCAAATTGCGTGAAAATGTAATCACATGTCAATCCTAGTAGAATATATTTGTCCAATGAATACCCGTTTTACATCTGCATTTCTTCTTGGTGTAGCAATTTTAATGACCAGTAGTGGATCTGACGTGTGAGAGGCCAGAATCATCGGCTTTCAGGTTGAGGGTGGAAGCATTTCGGAAACGGCTAAATTTTTGAATTGTTCGTGTACTGCTGTGGTCACGCATGACAACATGACTCTATCCAGCTGTGGTACAGCACGGGCTATAGGCGACAGGCGTGAATGACGGCTGCGGGAACGTTTCCGGGCGAACAGACGTGCAACTGTCGAGCAACTGACTGGCCAAATGAATCTAGGCGCTACCATCAGTGCTTCCTCAACAACCGTTCAATGAACGTTGCTGCGTATGTGCCTTCGCGGCAGGCATCCCGTTCCACGCTGACTAATGTTCATTGGCGACTGACTCTGGACGTCCACTCAGTGGACGCATTTTATACTCTGTTGTTTCCATGGCGTGTACGGCGTGAAACGTCTGAAAGCAAACTCCCTGCAACATTCGTCAGAGCGGTCCAGGCCGTAGAAGAAAGCGTTATGGTCTGGGGCATGTTTTTGTGGCATTCCCTCGGTGATCTCGTCATTCTGTAAGGTACAGTGGATAACAGGAACAAGCACCTGGTACTGGAGACCATGTCCATGTCTACGTGCAGTTTGCTTTTCCTTGGCACGATGGCATCTACCAGCAGGACAATGGATCGCGCCACAGTTTGCAGTGTAGGCGCGTGCTTCAGAGAGCCCCAGGGTGGGTTTACCGCCCTCCCCCGGCCACCGTACTCCACAGATTTAAACCCAATCCAGAATCTGATGGACCACCTCCATCGGGCTGCACGCGCCATTTATAGGCGAAGAACCTAGTGCAGCTGGCAGTGGAGTCGGCATGACTTAACAGCCCTGTTGGAACCTTCCAGAACCCCACTGACACTCTTCCTGTACGTCTCGCAACTGTCCGCATTGCAATTTTTTGCAACAATTTATGTTGCTGGACAGTGTAATATCTGCTAAACATGAAAAAGGAAAGAAAAAGACTTCTGCGTGTTTCAACTGGCTCACCTCTATCAGACATAAGAAATTTCTGTTAGTATGGAAAGACTGTTTGTAGAAAGGTCTCATTTTCTGTTAAGTCCGAAGTCAAACACCAGTCTGGTAACTGAGATTAAGATTGTTCTTTCCTGCATTTCTTCAGCCAAATCCTGAGGTGGTTTTTTACAAACAGTGACGGTAGATTTCCTTCCTTAACTTGAACTAAATTTCGGTCCAGAGTTACGTTATATTCATACTGAAACTGACACACCTTATGAAAACTGGAAAACTCGAATATTGCGACTAAGAGTAGGGGCAATATCACATATACATTTTTTTACATTTCTATGTGTTTGAAAAATGTTTAGGTTACAATTTATGCCCGCAGTAACTGAAATATGCTGCTTTTTGCGTAATAAGTGGTGCTGTTGTTGTGACGTTCAGTCCGAAGGCTGGTTTAACGCAGTTCTCCTCGCCAGTGTATCTTGCGTAAATACTGCGAACCACATTAATCTGAAGCCGGTTAGAGGAGTCAAGCTTTTGGCGTTCCTCAGTAACCCCTGTGCCCCTCACTTCCGCCCACTACCAAACCAGCGTATGCTTGATGATTCAAGATGTGTCTTATTAACCTAACTCTTCGTTTAGTGAAGCTGTGCGATAAGAATTCTTCTGTAGCATCACATACCCGGAGTTTCTGTTGTCTACTTTTATACACTGTTTATCGTTGTCGTATGTTTTTCTTACAAGGCCGCATTCCACACAAACACCTTTTCCTTCAGAAAAGATTTCCTATTTCTGTTCGATTTTAAAAAATTTCTGTTTTCAGAAATGCCTTTCTTGCCAATGCCACTCAGTATTTTATATCTTCTCTACTATCCCAAACAGCAGAACGCATCTACTACTTTCATTTTCTTATTTCCTAATTTTATACTCAATGTGTCGTGGTAGTTAATGGTTGGAGACACAACATCGTTGTTAGAGGCAATCTAAAAAAAAGCAGTTCGTGGATGTTGGCCACTGTTGGTATCGTGTATACAATTGGAGTTAATACGCTGAGCGTCAGTTAAGGCCTAAGATGGTGTTCTGAAGCGCCAAAACTTGCAGTTACATATTAAATAACATCGCAAAGAAGGCTGAAGTGCTCCATTTTATTACATACATAAACTAATCGGTGCTTCTGCACTCGAAAACCTTTAGCTTCACTTGGCGCGTTTATCCGGAATGTGATACCATAATACACTGCAGAATGAAAGAGTTTACAGTTCTGATGTATGCTTAATCCCAGACGAATTTATTGTGAACTGATAATACCACGAACTTTAATCTCTAGCACCTACATTTCTTTACACTTATTGAGATTCTGGTATGACATTTCTTACATGTTGTGAACTGTAGCTATCTCTTGAGGCTTCTAATTATTATTTCGATGTATGAATAGCGTGCTGGGCACAAACTACGCGAACCTTATTGTCAGAAAAATGTAACTATATGTAACAGGTTTCAGTTATCCGAGCTTAAATATGACCCTCAGTTTACTGCACAATGCACATATCTAAAACCATAGAAAATGCGCAAAATTCTACGCCTTAAATGTAGCTGATACTGTATATTGCAAGTCACCCGGCGGTATAAAGGTTATCAATCCAGAAACGAACGTCGAAGAACCATCCAGAAATAGAGTTAAATACTGTATCTCTTTTGTATTCGTAAGGATATACACGAAACATCTACTGAATTCCTTGCATGATGAGTATGCCATTAGGTACTTACAGGGAGACCATACGGCAGTCATATTGATGGAACGTGAACAGTAGTACCCAAATATCAGTCGAAGAGTGCAGTTAGATGCAACTCTCAAAAATTGTCGAGAAAATTCTCTTTCGCGTTTTCCAACCATGTTTTCTATGGTAACGTAGAGTCCTTTGTATTCAACAGGCAGTGTGGCTATGGCTACGTTGCAGCGTACTAGACTGACCGACAGGAGACCTGTCGTCCTGGGTTCCGACAGTACAGGAATTTTTTTTTCTTTTTTTTTTTAGCAAAGGTGCATGTTCTGCGAGCATTTCCGTGTAGCGTAAAAGCTACACTGACTGGGAAAATTTAATTTCTAATGTTTTTTATTTAATTTAAAGAATCTTGATTAACAAACTTTAGTAACTGATCGGTAATTAATAATTTATGTTTTCAATGGAAACTGGATTCTCGTGTTGGGTAGCTTGGTTAGTTAATCCGGATGGGGGGAGGGGTCAAACAGTGAGGTCATCGGTCTCATCTGATAAGGGAAGGGAGGAGAATGAAGTTCGTCGTGTCCTTTAAAATGAGCCATCTCGGCATTTGCCTGAAGCGATTAAGGGAAATCTCGGAAAACCTAAATCAAAATGGCCGGACGCGGACTTGAACCGTCGTCCTCCCGCTGCGAGTCCAGTGTGACAACTACTGTGCCACCTCGCTCGGTGGATTCTTGTGTGAGATATGTACTTATAAACATGAAGCCATGTATTTTTCATAAAAATTAAAATTATTTCTCTTAACTGACATAAATTTGATGAATTTTATATTTAAATGATGTAAGTATTGAAACTGAACGAAAAAGAAAGAAGTAATATCGGCCAAAACAAAACTCGATGCAGCGATTGCCAGTCTCCAGCGCTACCCTTCTTGTTTTTTCGTCTTTACGCATTAAACGCTATACATAAATGCTCGTGGAAAAAGCAGCTTTCTTTAAAAGTGTGATTCCGCCAGATATAAAACCCAGGTCCACCATATGGCAAGCCATCACTATAACACAGAGTGACACTACTTCCCGTGCTTCCCGATAGAGGTACCAAAGTTAAACTTATTAAAAATTGTCAGGAATCTTCACAATCAATTTGCTCGAGAATTGTTTAGGATTGCAGCGATCTCCTTTGGGACACTGACATTTGAGTTCCGAACTTAACGTACGATAAAAAAAAAAAAAAAAAAAAAAAAAAAAAAAAAAAAAAAAAAAATTACAAACATCGATTTTCCATGCGGTCTCTTTGTTAATTTAAGTACAGGTGTAATCAGTTTTGCATTAGCTTTCATAAACGTTACAAAAGGAAAAGTCCACCTCTTTGCTCTGAGGCGGGCCAATTGGGAACGCCGACCGCCTTGTCATCTTCAGCCAAAAGCGTCATTTCTGTGCCGTATGGAGTTGGCGTCGGGTCTTCACATTACCCGCCGTCCGCAGTGGCCGAGCGGTTCTAGGTGCTTCAGTCCGGAACCACGCTGCTGCTACAGTCGCAGGTTCGATTCCTGCCTCGGGCATGGATGTGTGTCATGTCCTTAGGTTACTTAGGTTTAAGTAGTTCTAGGTCTAGGGGACTGATGGCCTCAAATGTTCAGTCCCATAGTGCTTAGCGCCATTTGAACCATTTTTTTGCAGTCCTTGGAACCGCTACTTCTCGCTCAAGCAGCTCCACACTTGGCATCACGAGACTGATTGGACCCCGTCCATGTCCCACCACGGAAAAAATCCGTGGCAGTAGCGGGAATCGTACCTCGGTTATACACATGCTGGTCAGCCGCGCTGACGGCGTGCTACGGTGGCGGACAGATGTTTCCAGCTTCGACTGCAATTACTCATCTTCAGGAGTCATTCGAATACACGGTGGTTCGCCAGTGCTGCTCTTAGACTAGCAATGATCTCCGAATAAATAAACTATAACGGATTTGGTTAATGCTTTGCCGGTGAAAAGAAACTAATCTGGACCTTGCAACTGCTCTCGCATTACTAGACGTAAATCTCATTCGTGGAGCTCTTCACAAACCGTAGATTCAAACGCTTACTCTTAGTACCGCTGGTCGAGTGAAACCAGCGTCACCAAGGTATACAATTCTGGACGACGTGGATCCATGGTGGCTATGAAAAAAAACATAGGTCTAAATCCTGACCCTCAGTGTCTAGTTCAGTGCTAAACAATGTAAATAGTGACGATACGACACGGGATACAAGCAACAGCATCAGCAAAGGAACAACGGAATTGAACCCAAGAAATATTTTGAAAGGTTAGCCAAACTGGAGAGTTGTCATTCACGTTCATGTATCTGTCAGTCAAAAAGCAAACCACTGTCTAGTATCCCATCATTAAAAAAACAATAAAATTTTAATGTCAGGTGTATTCACCTCAGGAAACAAAGCAATTGAACAAAACGAAGGGTAGCGATTGCAGTCAAATTTATGTCAGTCTTTTCGAGGTTAACAAATCTCTGAAATTCCTATGCTAGTAACTCAGTGCGTCTTCGACCACAACAGCAGTCGATCAGTGTTGAGGAAACTAAGGAGTATGTTTTACGCTTACGTAAATGAGAGGAATAAACGGTTACAGTTTAATTTTTTTGCCGTCGTTGTCATTCTTAGGAGGCAGTCTATGGGTTTGAGATATTTATTAGTTCACTATGGTAAATGACTACAGTAGCGTCAGCTACTGGGAACGGTTGAGTATGTATGGAGGGCCTGGCATTTCATCTGTGGCCATAAATGGCCAAAGAATTTTACCCCACGTAAGACAGCGACGGAACATCAAGCAGGATGTGCTGGCTTGCTCGCAAATAAAGTGGAAACACGGTTGAGACATCACAGTTCTAACACTGAGTTCCATAAACTATGAATTGCGGTTTTATTACAGATTCTATTCCTTTTCCATGCAGATAGGATAACTAAAACACACACTGAATTTTGACGACAATTCACATCGATTGGTTACTTTCATATTTTCATTTTACACTTTAGCTCCATGACACATATAACCATCGGATGCAGCGGAAGAAAACTGCTCGTATTCTTGTATAAAAATGAATCTTTCTCCTTGTTAAAACAAACATGTGATATGTATTGTGAGAGAGAACTGATTTCGCAAAATCGATTCGCTGACAGGGTCATAACACGACTTACAAGTTACTAATTATTTCCTCTCAGAAAGCTTTCCACTATAGTTCGGCAAAAATAAATGACGACTAATATTTTCAGGAATTAGTTTTCTTTCTTGTTTATAGCGTTTAGTGTACATGTCATGCAGTCAGCATGAAGTGGTACATTTTATACAATACAAGTACATACAACGCAGAATTGATAACAGGCGGTAGATGCTATTCTTTTATTAATTTGTTACTAAGCAACTGCGGATCTATGTTTTGAAACGGTTTTCACGAAGAGAAGTAGGAGCGGAAGATTAGTGTTTAACATCCCGTGAACAATGAGGTCGTTAGAAACGGAGCACAAGCTCAGGTTATGAGAGGATGGGGAAGGAAATTGGCCGTGCCCTTTCAAAAGAACATCCCCGAATATGCCTGCGGCCATTGAACCAGGATGGTCGGACGAGGGTTGGAACCGTTGTCCTCCCGAATGCGAGTCCACTGTGCTAACCACTGCGCCACCTCGCTAGGCCGGTTTTATAAACATTACACGATGTTAGCGTGACGTGTTCTGAAATCGTTTTATTCATTTAGGATTTTTGTAAATCACATTCCATAAATAGTTTACTCCTTAAAACTTAACGCCTTCTGTGTATTGCCTCCATTACGGAGACGATTTCTCAAAGAAGATTTTAACGACATCCAATATTTTGTTTGTTTTAACAAGGAGAAAGATACATTTTTATACAAGAATACGAGCAGTTTTCTTCCGCTGCATCCGATGGTTATAAGTGTCATGGAGCTAAAGTGTAAAATTAAAATATGAAAGTAACCAATCGATGTGAATTGTCGTCAAAATTCAGTATGTGTGTTAGTTATCCTATCTGCATGGAAAAGGAATAGAATCTGTAATAAAAACGCAATTCATAGTTTATGGAACTCAGTGTTAGAACTGTGATGTCTCAACCGTGTTTCCACTTTATTTGCGAGCAAGCCAGCACATCCTGCTTGATGTTCCGTCGCTGTCTTACGTGGGGTAAAATTCTTTGGCCATTTATGGCCACAGATGAAATGCCAGGCCCTCCATACATACTCAACCGTTCCCAGTAGCTGACGCTACTGTAGTCATTTACCATAGTGAACTAATAAATATCTCAAACCCATAGACTGCCTCCTAAGAATGACAACGACGGCAAAAAAATTAAACTGTAACCGTTTATTCCTCTCATTTACGTAAGCGTAAAACATACTCCTTAGTTTCCTCAACACTGATCGACTGCTGTTGTGGTCGAAGATGCACTGAGTTACTAGCATAGGAATTTCAAAGATTTGCTACCCTCGAAAAGACTGATATAAATTTGACTGCAATCGCTACCCTTCGTCGTGTTCAATTGCTTTGTTTCCTGAGGTTAATACACCTGACATTAAAATTTTATTGTATTTTTAATGATGGAATACTAGACAGTGGTTTGCTTTTTGACTGACATGTGCATGAACGTGAATGACAACTCTCCAGTTTGGCTAACGTATCAAAATATATGTTCTGTAGTTGAATGTGATCTAATAATGACGAGTCAACTAATGGATTATTTTTATGAAATTCCCGAAATGCAACGAACACGAAATATGGCATATCATATACGTAAAAAAATCACTTTACTTTAAAATCCACAGTTTCAACTACTTTTTGAAACCAAATCTTAAGACGTTTAGTAATAATTTATACTTCTTTAGTTCTAACTACCTTTTTGCAAGACTAATGAAAATTTTTCCATGTTAAAAGAGAGTGAAATTGAAATTGAAAACAAAATGTCTACTACTGAAAAAAATAAATATTCTATAACAGAACTCCTGGGAAATAAAGTAAAACCAACCAACGGAAGATTCTGATTATGGTTACTGACAGAAAATTTAAACAATAATAAACTTGTTACAAAAACTGGAAATATAATTTACACAAAAGGAGAAGAAAAAGTAGAATTTATACCAATTATAGACCCTATTTGCGATAAAATTATGGTAGTTAAAATAACAGTTTTTATAGATTGCGAAGGAGAAATGAAGAATGGAAAATTTCTTGTAAAAGAGGAACCTTGTGGAATTTTTAACAGTTTTTAAGATCTACATTTTCCCCAATTTAATTTGACAAAACATGGAGTTAAATCAAAACTTCCATATTTATGGAATTCCAATTCACAAACAATTAAAGGCACTAAACAAACTTTTAGTAAGTGTATAACAATTATAAAACAAAGATATAGAAATGCTGTTGTTATTCCTTACAAAATAGAATTATCAAATGTTAAACTTCAATACTCGTTTAAGAGTTACCAGCGATTTTGGAAGAACTTATAAAGGAACACTATTATTTACTAGATTTAGATGTAACACAAGATTTTGAAGGAATTTTTAACAAAGAAGAAATGTGCAAATATTCAACAAATAATTTTTCTTTTTGGAAACAAGGAGAATATAAAGAAGAATGTAATGTAATAGTTGACAACAACAATTCTGTTGGAAAGGACTGTCGAACACGGATACATTCTAATTCTAGAGTGAAAATATACAATAAATTAATTTGTCGGTTAACAAGTCAAGGACTTAACAAACAGCTTGGATACCATATTATAGATCTTTTAAATTACACAGGCAGCAGACTAAAGGAAACATTCGTTTCCAAATTAGCCAAAGAAAATGGAATACCAAGACTGGAAGCAACAGTTCATAATTTCATTAATCCAGATTTCCAGAGAGAACAGGAATTCTCTTCATTAACAGATTGTTTATAATTAATAACAAACACCAGGAAACATTTCGAGAATGCTCTATTTTATTCTTTTCCAATATCCAAATCATGGCTAAAATTAACCGATCCATTACAAAACAGTAGCCATATTTCCAACAGTCTCTTACAATATGTCTATTGCAGCAATAAAAATACGGAAAAATAACAGGAATACAAATAAAAATTAATGCAGGTAGTAAATAAGAAAGAGAGAAATCAGTTACCTTAGTTTTATCTGCATTTAGTTTTAATTTGTTACCCATTAATTGCATAGAAATTTTCGAAAATGTGGAGAATGTAGTTTCTGTAAGACTTGCTTTAAATATTGAAGAATTGGGACTGATAAAAAGAAATATTATTTCATTTGTGTGTAAAAAAAGAATAAATAACAACAGCAAGCTTTATCCACATTCTATTACAGAAATCGAAACAATTAATGCAGTATCTCTGCAATCTACTAAAAAGAGAGAACAAGAATTAGAAAAAATACATCGATATTTTATTATTGTTATAGGAAATACCCAAGTCCAATTATTAGGATATGAAAATTTTTAGGAAAAGTAAAAGACAATAACTAGATCTTTTTTTTAAATTTGGTGTACTAAATGGAGGAAGACAGAAATGTAAAATTTTTAGGTCTATTCTACAAGAACAAAATGCATTACAAAGATATGAGAGAAAAATTAAATAAATTGTTAGATGAAGAATGCCGAGTCGAGTGTTTAGCTTTAATTTTGCTTGAAAATTGCTCTGTAAAAATTGCGGCTTATGACAAACAATAGTTGCTTTTGCAGAATTAAAAGATTTAAATAAATGGAGGGGGGAGAAATATATAAAAAGGATTCTCAAGGTAATTAAAAAATGTAACTTTAATGAAAACGATTCGGATTATAGCGAAGAAAGCCAAACAAATAGTGATAAATTTTAAATCGGTGTTTCAATTTACTTATTTTTATGGGGTTTCTTAAGGAGAGTCAGTGTCTGTAAAAGTTGGATGTCGTTTTTTTTAAGATAACAAGTCTTTCTTTATTATTATTTGGTGTTGTTTTAATTTTACAGAGTTTAATTTTAATTTTGTAATTTAGATCTATTTTTCTATCCTGTATTTCTTTTTCTATAATTACATATAAAACAACTTTCTAAATTTTCCAATTTAAAAATGTGTCTCTCTTTTTCAGGATAATTTGCAGTTTTAATGTTGGAAATAAGTAGTTTAAATGCTTCTTCTAGATGTTCTAGTCGTTTACAGTTTACTACTTTTATGTTTCCAATCGTTTTTTGTGTTCTTCTTTATAGAGCAAACTGTGTCTGATCTCGGAAAGATTATTATTTCTTAAATTTTCTTTCAGTAACCATAATCCTAATTTTTCGTGGGCTAGTTTTACTTTATTTCCCAAGAGTTCTGTTATAGAATATTTCTTTTCATCAGTAGTAGACATTTTATTTTCAACTTCAATTTTACTCTCTTTTATTATGGAATAATAATTTCGCAAAAAATAGTTAGAATTAGAGAAGTATAAATTATTACTAAAAGACATAAGATTTAATTGTTTTCATAACGTAGCTAAAAGTGGGTAGTTTAAAGTAAAGTGACTTTTTACCTATATGGAGTGCCATATTTCGTGTTCGTTGCATTTCGGGAATTTCATGAGAATAATCAATTAGTTGACTCCTCATTATTCGACCACATTGAACTACATAATATATATATTTGAAAAACTGTAGAAACGAAATTTTTCTACAGGAAATGTGGAATAATAATCCACCAAATAAATTTCTCAAAGCATACGACGCATTTCTTGATTTTAATCTACTGAAAGCAGACACTAATATTAGTCCATCTAGTTTCATAACGAAATTATCCGATTTATGTAATCAATATGACTCGTAGAAAGAATGTTGTAACTACACAGAGAACGACTATGAAAATTTATGCAACTTTTAACAGTAAACTTCCGAATAATACACCTGCTTATATAGTTGTGTGTGCTAAGAAGAATCTTACATACAATGCCCAACATAGAATACTTTCGGAAAATTTTTAATTATGTAAATGAATAGAAAACTAGAAATAGTTATAGAGACAGTGGCGTCATGTTTGCATTTCCTTTCGAAGTATTTTCAGAAAGGTAAAGCTGAAGAAGCTTATGGTGCTAAAGGCGAAAGTGAACAATTTACCTTCGTTAACCAATTCATTTTATTTGTTTTCTTATGTGCACCTTTTATAGATTGAAGTAAAAGTGGGTGAATTTAACGTGCACCTTTTTCTCTTACGTTTACTTTTTATAAAGAATGATATTAAACTTAATTTCTCACGTCCGCCTAGGGAAATGAGAAATTAACTTTATTTTCTTACATGCATGTTTTATAAACATGTGAAAAACGTCTATTTTCTTTTGTGCACCAATCATTTTTTTACGTGCACCTTTAAAACAAATATATTCTTTTGAATGAAAATGGAGTGAGTTAGACATGAATCTTTTGATAATAGTAGGAATGGACTGAATAACTTGTCTTATATCTGGCTATTTACTTTCTTGCAGTTTATTTTCTTAGAGGATGGTGTAGGTCTGGATGGTGTAGGTCTAGTGGTTTGGAAACCGGGAAATCCATCTGCTCCTATCCTCCGAAGAAAAAATTCGAAGCCGCTCCCTCAGCTGATAAAGTCATGGGTACGGTAGTCTGGGACTCTGAAGTGGTTATTCTGTTTGATGTCCGCCCTCATAGTGCAACGACCAACTCAGGAAATGGAAGAATCAACTTTAACGAGTTCATCGCCACAAAAATGTAAATGAACTTCCCCGTGAGAACGCAAGGCCGCACAGACGTCTGCGCACCCGAGAGGTGCTCACAAAACTTCATTGGACTGTTCCTCCTCATCCATGCTTCAGCCCGAATCTCGCACCTTCGGATTCCTATCTGTTTGGCACAACGAAGGATGCGCTCCGCGGAAAGTTACGTGCATGATGCGGCGGTTTCGATACTCCTTCCCAGGAAAGTTTCGTAAGACTGTCACATTGAATGGAGCTTAAGTTGAAAAATAGGGTTATGTAGCCAAATAGTGGGAAATAATGTGGTGTATTGGAATCCTGAATAAAGCCAACTAGCTTTCAGAAAAAAAAGGTTCCATTACTTATTGAACGGACCTCGTAGCATTCATTTTATGGGTGCTGCTGCTGTTTTTTCTTTGCTTTCTTTTTGTTGAAATTACACTAGTTATTCGGAGTAAGTAAAGTTTTTCCGAATGTGAATAATTGTTCCGAGGTATCGCAGGGACATGTACCTGGGAACGAATAGCCTATTTAAATTTAAAGTGTTTCCATCGTTGAAATCTGATCAATGTTTTATATAATAATCTTTGTGTTACATTATTACTCAAATGAAATGGCCAGTGAGCTAGACGTTGCGAGTGTGGTAGGACAAGGCCCTCAAATAAACATCATTTGCTCAGAAAAAATTAAAATAAGAAAGCAGGGTGTTAATTGATTAACAAGAAACAAATTCCTATCCAAAAGTTTAACATGCAATTATAAATGGCAGCAGGTGTCCTATTTGCTTTCATATACAGTAAATCGAGTTTGGGCAGAACTGAAACCCAGCACCAATTCACAGTACAGAAAGCACCGTTCTACAGTATGCCAACCAAATAGTGCATCACTGGTACTCGTAAAACATGTATATAGAATACATTTAACAAGTGACCAATAACCAGTTCGCCGTCACAGTTTCACTGGATTGCACATTGCATTGGAACTTCCAGAAACGTATATAATTAACGTTTCATTACACTAGTACGTAATTTAAACCCCATAAATATGAAGCCAACAACAAGAAGTCCTGGAAAACCTGATACAAGCGAAATACACCTAGATTGAAATTTGCGAAAGACGCCGTTGATGACGGAAGCGTAATCGAATAGCATCAAGCAAGATAAACAGCATCGATTAGGAAAAGTGACAAACGTAATACAAATTTTAAAATCGGGCGCACGCAATTTCTCACCCGCTATACTGCTCAAATCTATTCTCCCCGTACAGCCCCCGGCATTCAAACGAATAAATAGCCGGTTAAAAGTTAGGGCAAAGAACATTTAATTCCGAATAACGATAATGGGAACAAGTTAATTGGCGGAAGCAATTTCATGCCAAACAATTAAAAATCAACTCTTTTCAAATCTATCGGCACCAGTAACAAAAACCCCAAGTGCGAAACAGACTCCAGATCAATAGGTAGTGAAGTTCCGGCAAACAGCACTAAATTGGACCATACACTAAAGTCAGCTCCGTGCGCACAGCAATAGCAAATATTTTAAAACGTGCTTACCAAGATCAGTCCTTTTTGTTTGAAAAGGGGCTGTTCCATGTGGTGACTTGTACACCGATCCTCCTCTGATCGCGCTGTGTGAGCCGACGATTCCTTGTCTCGAAGTACGGACACCCGCTTCACCTCCTGTCCACACGCCCGCATAGGCACCGCTCCAGCGTCGTGCAGTCAGCCATGCGCCGCTCTGCTGCCCCTATCGGAATGGGCTCCGCGCTCCTGTTGCCAGCTGGAACCATCCTTCTTGACCACCAGACGCAGACAGACACTCCTCTCCGCGGGCTCTGTGTGACTGTAAACAGCTCGGATGTCGCTGCGCACATCGTCTCGGGAGCAACGCGCGAAGACGTTGCTGGGTACCGAGCGAGGTGGCGCAGTGGTTAGACACTGGACTCGCATTCGGGAGAACGACGGTTCTATCCCGTGTCCGGCCATCCTGATTTAGGTTTTCCGTGATTTCCCTAAATCGCTCCAGGCAAATGCCGGGATGGTTCCTCTCAAAGGGCACGGCCGCCTTCCTTCCCCGTCCTTCCCTAATCCGATGAGACCGATGACCTCGCTGTCTGGTCTCCTTCCCCAAAACAACCAACCAACCGTTGCTGGGTAACGACCAAAAAGCGTAACAATGCGCAATATGGATAACACCTGACACGGCTTATCTACTACACACCAGTTATCGCCAACAGAAGTCAAATTAAGGAGTAGTATGACAGAAAAAAAACAGTTCAAATTTAAAAAAGTTTTGTAATAGAAGGTATTGGAAGCTAACACAAATTTCTACACAGCTGGCCATTAAAATTGCTACACCAAGAAGAAATGCAGATGATAAACGTGTATTCATTGGGCAAACATATTATACTAGAACTGACATGTTATTACATTTTCACGCAATTTGGGTGCATAGATCCTGAGAAATGAGTACCCAGAACAACCACTTCTGGCCGTAATAACGGCCTTGATACGCCTGGGCATGGAGTCAAACAGAGCTTGGACGGCGTGTACAGGTACAGCTGCCCATGCAGCTTCAACACGATACCACAGTTCATCAAGAGTAGTGACTGGCGTATTGTGGCGAGCCAGCTGCTCGGCCACCATTGACCAGATGTTTTCAGTTGGTGACAGATCGGGAGAATGTGCTGGCCAGGGCAGCAGTTGAACAATTTCTGTATCCAGAAAGGCCCGTACAGGACCTGCAACATGTGGTCGTGCATTATCCTGCTCAAATGTTGTGTTTCGCAGGGATCGAATGAAGGGTAAAGCTACACATCTGAAATGTTACGTCCACTGTTCAAAGTGCCGTCAATGCGAACAAGAGTTGATCGAGACATGTAACCAGTGGCACCCCATACCATCACGCCAGGTGATACTCCAGTATGGCGATGACAAATACACGCTTCCAATGTGCGTTCACCGCGATGTCGCCAAACACGGATGCGACCATCATTATGCTGTAAACAGAACCTGGATTCATTCGAAAAAATGACGTTTTGCCATTCGTGCACCCAGGTTCGTCGTTGAGTACACCATCGCAGGAGCTGAAGTCTGTGATGCAGCGTCAAGGGTAACCGCAGCCGTGGTCTCCGAGCTGATAGTCCGTGCTGTCCTCATGTCAGCACGTTGTAGGTGTCGCCACCGGCGCCAACCTTGTGTGTGTGCTCTGGAAAGCTAATCATTTGCATATCACAGCATCTTCTTCCTTTAGGTTAAATTTCGCGTCTTTAGCACGTCATCTTTGTGATGTAGCAATTTTAATGGCCTTTAGTGTATTTTAAAGAGTGGGAAAAATCGTTAAGACATTAAATAAAATCAGTTCATTTGCAGATATAATGTCTTCTACGATAGAAAATATTTTGTTTCAAGATACAGATGGTGCACGACCAATGAAGTATGGCGTAACAGTCCACGTATTACATATCTAGTTTTGAAAGAGCACAGACTCTTACCCAGTACTAAACCCTGTAACTTGAGAGGTAACGATATCCTCCAACTACTTTTAATACATAGCTCTTAAATATATAGTACTCGTAATACTTACAAACGCTTCACAAAACACAACCTTACGTCTCAACAATAAAAACAATAGAAAACCCCGGATACTGTTTGTGTACTACTAATCCATTATATCACTCTTACTTTGGCTTGTCATCTGTTCAATGCATAACTGTTATTCTGGTGTAACTGATCTTTGCCTACTCTCATTTTGATACAATATCTGTATTAATTGCTAGTCATACGTGGATGTCATTGAGTTAAAGGGCTCTGTTCATCCTCTATGAAATGCACTGTGGCTCGTTGTATAGGTCTGTAAACAGCAACTGAATCTGGATTAAACCATGTCCATGGCAAGGTCATGTAATAACATATGTATTTACGAACCTGTTGAGTCTACATGACTAACTTCATACGGTGTTGTACTTACTGAGGTGCCGCCAGTTCTGTATAATCGTGATGTGGATGCCATTAATTGTGTAATTACCTTGTATTTCTTATATTTTCTAGCATTGATGATAGCTGTACTTTGGATGAAGTATGGATCTGTAATAAACCACATAGAGAAAAGCAATCGATTGCTTACTTCCTTCCTGTTTGAATTACATTACAGATGATGTACACAAGGGTTATAATGAAACTGGGACAGGAAAGAAAACAGCTTTCTAAACACTGTGAGCTACAATTGAAGCGTCATCCTTATTGTCATTTTTGAATTCTTGATCCATGTTTTTCGAATGGCTTTCTGAAAATATATAACGTACATCAGCCCTTACGAAATGGCGAGCAAACTATTTATTATAGTTTTGATGGCTAACATAATGCCTAAATTTCAGTTTCATCTGCACTACAGTAGCCCCAATTTAACCACCGACTTAATATTTTTTTTTTTTTTTTTTTTTTTTTTTTTTTGCTGTAAAGGGTGTCTCATCTTAACAGGGTCAATGCACATTGCACAAATTGACTTACTTAGGAATATAACTGTGAGTCATCTCAACGTGTAATAAAATATAGAAATAGGCTACTTTGTTAATAAAAGAAAGACTAGGATTTAACGTCCCGTCGACAGCGAACTAATTTGAGATGAAGCACAAACTCGGATTACGAAAGGATGAAAGGATGCGGGAGAGTTTTAGGGAAAGAACGAAAAACCTAAATCGGGAAGGCCGGTTGGCGATTTGAATCGTCGTCCGTCCGAATGCGAGTTCATTCTGCCGATCTATCCGTTATTAGTTTAAAATTAATTTTCCTATTTCTTTATCATGACCACATTAATTTGAATAAAAAATTTTTCGTTATGGGTACAGGAAATTCGACTTGGTTGTTGAGTTCCTGGAGTCATTAAAGGCGTTGTTATAATTTAATGCTGTTTTTCTTCATTACATGAGGTTTTAATTTTTAATAGTGTTTCAGTGTTACAAAAATTCAAAAGTGTAGGCGAATTAAAAGTGTTTTTAAATTCGGCGTAATACGCAGTTTCATTGCTTCAGGCTTTTGTTCTAGCCAGGCTCACCAGTTTTAGCAGAATGTATGAAGCATTTTGTGTATTTTTCACTCGAAAGTTTGCTGTGAAGTAGAAGGTATCTAGAGCTAACAAATTTTTGAAAATACGGAATACTAAAAACAAAGTATTTCACAGAATGTTACATACAACATCGTGCTAAAGGTAATGCCTCCGTATCTGTTATTCTGTTCTAAATATCGATAGAGGTATTACGTATTACTGGGATGGCTTTGCTGCTGCCGCTAGAGGGCTCAGAATTGTATCGTAACACGGCGGAGTGTTACGTAACTTCGTCGGTGTGTGAGAAACAGAGTGCGGGAATAAAGTTACTAAATGGTAGAAAACGTGCCACACATGGAGCAACCTCATTGCTTTCATTGTCATCGATCATCCACTATACAGTCCCGAATTCGACCCATATGGTCTTTATCTGTTTCCAATACTTAAAGAACCCCTTCGATGACTTCACTTTCATAGTGATGAAGCGATACAAGCATAGGTGAAGTTTTGGCTCCGTCAACAAAGTCAACCAATCTACAGTGACGTTATCAACAAACTGATCTGGCTTTGGGAGAAAAGTATTAGGCGGCTGGTGACTAGGTCAAGAAAGAAATACGTAGATATGAAAAATAAAGATTAGAGTGTGAATAAAGTTTGTCTCGTCTAAAAAGCTTTAAGACTTTTCACATAAATGATTCGGAGGCATTTCTTTACTACACGCCCTCGTGTATTCGTATTCCCTTCGAATTTGATGGGTTTTTAATTATTTACCAAGAAATAGTCATAATATAACTTTATCAAGCTTTAGCTACGAATAAACAGCGGAGTCGCAAATTTGGTCGTAATTTTCTTTCTTTGAAAAATGTTGAAGTGTATGAAGTGAAAGTTACACGTACCTGTGAGTATAAGGCCCCAGGATAATGTTCCGATACGTATTATCTCGTTTGATACCTCTGTTTTTTCCCGATATTTAGGCATAAAATATGTTCCCCTAAATCTACAACTACACACGCAAGTCACTTTACGATACCACGATCCGTAATTCTCCGTATAATGTCATTTTTCCTTCACTTTCTCGGTATCATTTTGCGAGACACATGTGGGTGGCAATAATTTGAATCCAGAGTCTAGTCGGGGCTACGCTCTAGGAATTTCAGTGGCAAACTGTCTCCATGATGCATAACGCCTGTCTTATAACAACTGCCACTGGAATTTGTTGAGGATCTCCATTTCGTTCACTGCGTAATACCGTAACGATAGAAGGTCCTCTTCCTTGGATTTTCTCTATTTCTACTATAAATCCCACCTCATAAGGATCCCAGGTTGGTGAGAAATACTGAAGAAAACATTGAACGAGTATTTAGTCAGCCACTTCTTTCACGAATGAATTTTGTTTCCGTCAGATTCGTGGAGTGAATCTGAATATGGTATCTGTTTTTCTTATAGCTAGAACTGTTTCACTTTAGGCCGCGCCGGACAGTTACCACTACGTACTTTGCGGTGGGTACCGTTTCTAGTGATATATTGCCAATTGCATAATGGACCTCTTCGATTACTTACAAACAACACACTACATTTCACGGTGAGTTCAACTGCCAGTTACTGCAAAAATCTGCGATACTTTGCAGATCTCCCCTTATTTCGCTGCAGTGTTTTGGCGTTGCAAACTTCCTGTGTGTAACACCATCGTCCGCAAAACAGTCTCGTGGAATTCATGAAATAATCCACCACTTGCGCTGTAAACAGTAACTGCCCTATAGCACTCTTTGGATTACTCAATAATGTAAATTATCTTTACATCTAATGATTGCTCCCGTAGATCACAGATTAGGTTAATGACAATCCGAAAATGATTAGGAGTACGAAGCTTTCTACTCCACGTTCACTTCCACGTGAGCAGTTCTGCGCTGAAAAATATTTTCAGTTGCCGGGAGGTGGAGTAGTATACTTTACACCGTTTCATGCAAATCCGGTGTTGCGCAATTCGCCTGTTTCAGCGCCGTACCCTTTTATTTCCCCTCGCCGGCCACACAGTGTTCAGCTTACGACAAGTTCGGAACTGTTTCGTGCGGAATTATTTTATCCGCAGCGCCCGCCCAATTGATAGATTCTAACTACATCATTCAAACGAAGCAGAACTGCTTCATTACCAACAAGCGAAAAAAGAATATTGTTATCTGTGGAATGTAAACTTAGTACTATTAAAAACCTCGATGCAAAACTTAAAATTAGTGAATTGAGAAAGAAGTTTGATCAGCTGAAAGCAGCATCCAGAACTAACATAAAAGGTAAAGAAAAAATTCTCGAAGCTGTGTAAAATGCTCAGTTTTGAATTCAAGAACCATTCGTAACCGTAATGATATTATTGTGTAGATAGAAACAATGTTAACATTATAATATGATAATCAAGTAAAAGTGAAAAATTGTCCTTTTGAATCGAACACGTTGTACTTTCAAGCTAAACTTATTTTTGAGAGACTGAAAGAAGAAGTTGGGGAGACGGCCAGAAATTGAATGTTTAAAGCTACTAACGGTTGGTTTAGGCGATTCGAAAGTCGTTGTAATTAGCATAGCATAGCAGAAAATGGAGAGGTGGAAAGAGCTGAGAGAGAGACCGCGCCGTTCTATTCAGAAGTCAAGGCAGTGATACAGGAAGGTGGCTATATCAGCCAAACCATGTTCAGGAAGAAGATGCCGTAATGAATTTTTACCACATGAGAAGAAAAAACCTTTCCAGGTTTTCAAACCGCCAAAGACAGATTTACAGTAATGGTAATTGTAAATTAAAACCTCCTTTGTCGCTCAGATAATCCAAGAGCTTTAAAAAATACATCTAATGCTGGGTTGCCCGTTATTTGGAAGTCGAGTGCTAAGGCTGGAGTGACAGCTTTCCATTTTGAGGACTAATTTGATACCTGAATCCGAGGTTATTGCCAATTAAGACAAATACCATTTTAAATTATGCTGTTAATCGACAACGCACCAGATCATCCTCCACACGACCCACATATGAAAGTTGTGTACCGAATACAACCAGCTTGGTTTAACAGATGTACCAGGAACTGACATTTAAAGTTCACTACACGACACGTTCGTTTGCACACCTACATGTAACTATGAGATAAACACTGTTAATGAATCAGGTAAATGTTTTAGAAGGCACGAGAATAACTGGACAATCTTGGAATGAAATTTCACAATAAACTTTAGATAGCGTCTGGAAAATATTTGTGCCCTCTTTGTTCACCACCGAATATGAGGGGGAATCAGCATTAGATCCTGATCGGATTGGTAATGCGATTGAAGGAGTGGTCGTTCTTGCCAGACAATTAAATTTAGAGGCGGAAGTTCATAATGTTCTCTATCTGCTGGATTCACAGAATCAAGAGCTGACAATCGATAACTTTATAGAAATGCGTGATCAAGAGCAAATCATTGAACGATCTGATTCTATAGAACTCTTTCAATGAGAAGGTAAAAGATAAAATGACGGTTCAGACAGTTGAAAAAAGTCCTCATTTCAACTGAAAAAGGACTGCAGATTTTAGGGATGCACATGGCCGGACGAGTGGTAAAGAGCACTGCTGTTCTGAGACTCAGATACACAGTTTGTCGGGAAACAGCAACTGCGGAGGCTGCTGCAAGCTTTGCAGCCAATTGTCTTGCACGTGTACTCCAATTTCGTTGCGCTGTTATGACCAAATATAATTCTTTCTTTGGGGTAGCTTTGCTTCGTCGCCCTGTTACTGGCCTACGACAAACATTTCCTAAGTCTCGAAACCGTCACTAAAGCCCAGAAATGACACTCTGTTGAACATAAAAGGTTACCGAGACGTCAGTCTGGCCTGTTTCCAGCCGGTCAAGTTTTCTGCCCTGCAAAACAGAGTCAAGATGGCGTCTTTGTGGCATTACGTTGTCAACGTGACCAAGGGACTACAGTCTGTTCACTGTGAAAGGACACGCAACACTGAGACAGGGGTCGTCTTAAAAGAGGTTCAAATGGCTCTGAGTACTATGGGACTTAACATCTGAGGTCATCTGTCCCCTAGACTTAGAACCTAACGAACTTAAGGATATCACACACATCCATGCCCGAGGCAGAATTCGAACCTGCGACCGTAGCAGCAGCGCGGTTCTGGACTGAAGCGCTTAGAACTACTCGGCCACAGCGGACGGCGGACTACTGGTAGCATTTAAGAACTCAATATTGATGGCTTCCTGTGATTCCATGCTATTTTTTCCAACCACCCTCCGCAATACTAGGCGGTCCCTGTTCGTCGCAAGTGGTGTGGCTGATACTGGTTCAGCTGTGGCTGTTCCTTAGCCTTTAAACTTCACAGTTACATCACCAACAGTCGAGACGGGCAGCTGTAGAAGGGTTTAAAAGTCCCTGACTCATATATTATAATCATGACATTCAGTAACTAGTCCATGTTCGAAGCCACTGACCTCCCTTACCGACGCATTTCCTGCTTTTACAACTTTTGTTCTGAAAACATCTCCTTTTACACGGGTGGGTCTAAGTCTTGTGGCATCTAGTGGTCAGTTCCATATCACATAGGTATGTCCGGATACTTCTGGTCTGATAACGTATACAACGTCGCCATTGTAGGACAAGCTGTATACTTCTGATCGGATAATGTGTATCACGTCGTCATTGTAGAACAGGCGGAAGAGTAAAACCTCTAAAATTACAAAATTTGCCAACGAGGATGCAACTAATGATATTCGCGTGTTCTTCGAGAAAATTCAGAAAAAAAGTCTGGATAGGTCAGACGGTAAGTGTGCAATAATTTCAGACGGAGAGGGCAATATCCACCCTAGCGTTCGAGCGTGGTACCAACACTGTCGATGAAGCTGTTCTGCCAATAAGAATAATACGTCTGCTGCGTTTTGCTGTCTGCTAACTGTCCTGTACTCTGTACCTTCTTTTTCCATTTCAGAGTTTCACACACGCATTGCTGTGGTAACAGAATTTTCTTACAAGTTGTCGCGGAATGACAGATTCATTTCACACAGACCGATCATTTTTGTATTGTGTAAACTGACCCATGTGCTGATATTACAGTGCTCCCTAAGATGTTGAAATGTTTTTTTTTTTCATATCGTGTGACAGTTCATCAGTAACTATACTTCGCGTGACTAATATTGCTGTTCACACAATAAGACGGAGCTTCTGAGTCTTCTTCTAAGTTATCTGAAATCTCTATCACTTATTCATTTTTCATTGTTTTACACATCTTCCAATAGGATTCATTATGCTTGGGTCCAGAGCCATCAAATATCTATTAAAAGTAAATGTGTGGACGACATTTGGAGGTGTTCGTTGCAGGTCACAGTAATGTATTGGCCGTCAGATACGCTTTACAGTCGGTTAATATTTATTTGCTATGCCCAATACCACCCATATTATTTGCCTTTGCTATATAATCACATCCTTTAACACGAAGACCAGTTTTTAAGAGCAGATAATTGTTACTTTAACGGTGATATCTCATTTAGGTAGGTAGGACATTTTCTGAGGTTTCAGACTTCACTTGACAATAGTTGTAAAGCTGAATAATAATTGTTTAAAATAGATGAATACAAATATGCAGTGAAGTGGCAAAAAAGTCTCTCAAAGATGCTATTAGAAGTCGTACACAACGTTATGAGCTTAACGTTAGATTCTCATAGAACAGCATTATCCTATTTTACAGCACCAGTACAATAAAGGAATACCTAAATACGTGCTTGCATCATCTCTGGTACCTGGTGACTCTCCCCTGTTACCTTGCTCGGCTGATGGTAGGATTTACTGCGGCACTTGTGCATGCATGGGTACTGTCTCCTAACTTTAGTCCCAGCCCTAATCTCTTGGTAAAGTTTCCTCATCTTTAACGGCTGTGGATAAAATCCGCCAAAATTTGTGATGGTATGGCCAGAAACGACAGAGTGATCGATTACTACCTCAATCCTACACCACCTTCCAATTTCCTGTCTGACAGTTGTACATCTCGTCTCATCGTACACAAAGGGGGAGAAATTGAGCTTCTTCAGAGCTGTAGCATGGCGCTCCATGTGTAGCGCTTCCCGTCGTATAACATTGCCCCTGGAAAAATATGCCTCGGGGCCAGAGCTCGTTTGTCTTGATAACCCTGAGGTCGGTGTTCAGTGAGCCGCCTGGTGGCCAACCGCTGCTTTCCTCGTTAATCACAGCCTGCGGGGTTTGCATCCTGCTAGCTGATACTACGTACACAACCACCAGCACGCGTTACTCTAGAATACTGGGGTGCGTTCATCGAAGGCTCGCAGCGTCTCATTGCATTCCACGGTAATCGCTTTCAACCGCAAAGTTTGCGGCGAACTGCCCATTTCAAGTAAGGAAAATAAATATTTTTATGTTTTCCAATATCTTTCACGACTGCGATAAGAGACATTTGTTTGTGGCGATTAGTTTCGGATCATCCAAACCATAGCCTTAAACGTAAATGAAATCATATAGTGCATCAGTGAACATTTGAGTAATAAATGTTCATGTTCGTCGTTAGACATCATAACATGAATACAAAATGTTAAACTTCATCCGAGTATAAAAAAATAGTTCCCTTCCAATCGAACGATTGGATGATAACACTTTCGTTTAAGACTAGATTTTGGAAATGATCGTAATGATAAAAAATTTGTCGGCACAAAGAAATTATCATTGTGACGGATATTGGAAGAAATAAACATATTTACTGGTGCTATCCTTCATTTTGGTGGGAGTTCATAAAGGAAAGGAATTCAGCAATCAGTGGCAAGTGCAATCCATATTTTTATCGTCGATCGACATTTCAACTATTGAACAGCTATAGAGAGTGCCTTTCAATCGAGTCACACAGGCGTGTCAAGATTTGGACCACACATATTATTATACAACTATAGAACGCACATTAACCGATTCTGACACAAGTCGAATGCAATCAAGCTATGTTGAATGGTAAATTGTTTGTCAGGATCACTTGAAATAAATTTGGAGATAATATGCCAAAATAACAGCAACACCATCACCCAGTATATACCCCATCTTCAACAAATTTAATATCATCGTCATAACACGATATGCTTATCGTAAGATATAATTTTCAGAAGATAGTCCTTTGTGATGCATCGTACCGTTTCCATGTGGAATGGCTCATCAGGGTTTGTGGAGGAATTTTTTGTTACAGTGCTGCCTTAACCATACAAATCCGCGCACCTGTTTAATTATTCAGACTTTGTAAGTGGTTTTCGACTGGTGAACAATACTCGAGTACAAGGGTTTCTAAGCTGAATTATATTCCCTTGCAATTCTTCCCACAAATCTCTGTGTTGCCTTTCCCTTCCTCAACGCTATATTGTCATTTCACCATCAATCCCTCCGCACAAAATTTGATAATTGCGTGGAGTACATTGTAATTACACCACATCCGCATTTGTCTTATTGTAGGACGGTCACTTTGAAGCAGCTCCAGTACAAAATCAATCTGACAGATACATATGTTTCCTTTTAAAGCTATGGTAATAGACATTATTGCACTTAAATATGCATATCCATAAAGTGTTGCATGGTTCGATCTTCGGCGCTAATGTACCGTATAGGTTGATGTTGCAAATAAGTTATAGATACGTGCTGTTTTTTGAATACTGGCAGAATATACGATGAAGTGCTGGAAAGTAATGCCTCGACATTTTTTTGTGTGAAAACACTGAAAGCTTTTTAAATAAAACAAACGTTATTAACATTATACATCTGTATTCTTTATATCTACACATTTATTTCTCAAAATAGTCAACCTTGGGACGAACACGTGTCTCCCAATGAGAGCAGTTTGTTGACACCGACCCTCTAGAATGCTTCACTTTGTCGACGGAACCATAACACCACTTTTGTTTGCACCGCTTCATCGCAATCAAGCGAAGTCCTCTGAGGTGATTTTTAAGTTTTGGAAACAGATTAGAGTAGGATGTGGCCAAGGAGGGACTCTATCGAGGATGATCGTGACAGTGAACCCAAGGTAGATTGTTGCAGATCTCGCAACGCTCTTCTATGGTCTGACATTGTCGTGCTGAAGGAAAGGGCTCTCTATGTGTGGCACATTTTCTAGAGTTCAGAAACTCGAGTACAGCTGACTGTTTCTTATACACCGACATAATTACGTTACACACCGCCGTGTTACACGCTACAACTCGCACCCTCTAGCGGCAGAGGGCTGGAAATAAATTCACATGAAGAACAAAGATGCACAATGTTAATAACGTTTGTTTTATTTAAAAAGCTTTGAGATGTTTCACATGAACAGTCGGAGGTTTTATTATTCAGCACGCTCCTGTAGTATATAAGTATGTACTTATAGGTATTTAGCTTCATTACTGTAGTGCTTAACCATCACTTCCAATGCATAAATAAATAAATAAATAAATAAATAAATAATACCTTTCATACTAAACAAGACATACTTCGTGAAATTAGTAGTGGTTGTTTCTGGACAGGAACGCGCAGAAAAGATAGTAATACTATAATTACTGTCCACCATATATCGTAAACTGACTGATAGAGTGTAATTTTAGAAGTAAATCATTTCTAATCACACAGAACGTTCCTAAAACTAATATTATTTGAATGCAATTTTAGGATTATTGCTTATTTCTCCCACATACCTTTTTGCATGTTCACATATTTAAGCAGATTCCAGCCACTCAGCCCTTGAAAAGTATACTACGCAACAGTAAATAAAAAATAAAATTATAATAGTGAAACGTTAAACCCACAGGTAATGAAGTAGCGACAGGAGTCTCCTCAACCTTAGGATAGGATATGTAAATGTTGCTGTTTTAGGGGGAATTGTTGAATAATGACTATAATATTCTTTCTTAGAAAATTACAGGAAATTTTAAACCAATTGTATTATGGAAATAGTTTTTTTGTAACTATCATTCAACATACGTTATACTAAAGCATTATTTAAGCGTAATTGAGAACCGCAAAAGAACGGGACACTGTTTGACAACATTCACTTACACTTTGAGGAACACTTTGAGCAAGAGGCACAGATAATGGCCGGGTGCGGTGGTTTCGCGGTTCTAGGCGCGCAGTCCGGAACCGTGCGACTGTTGCGGTCGCAGGTTCGAATCGTGCCTCGGGCATGGATGTGTGTTATGTCCTTAGGTTAGTTAGGTTTAAGTAGTTCTAGGGGACTGATGACCACAGCAGTTGAGTCCCATAGTGCTCAGATCCATTTGAACCACAGATAATGATGTGCACTGAATATCTGTCATTTTCGCCTTGGTATGAGGTTTCATAATCACCATTATCTTTCAATGAGTTATTAAAATTTGTGTTTTTGTAGTGGTATGTTGTGTATTTTCAAACGTTGACTACAGACCATAATATCAGTTCTAAAGTTCACCTTGGGTTCCTACAAATCCAGTCAGTAATATCCTCGTTCGAACACAAGTTTCCCCTAATTTCCGTATATGTCTGCATAATAAACATTTTTTAAAATTCTTTTGGATGTTTACAAGTGCGGTGCATAACACGTCACATAATAATCGATGGCTGTCACGACAGTTGTATGTTCTAAAATTTTAGCACTAATATCTGGTTTGAGAAATCGTTTCATCTTTTTTCTACTAGCCAACTAATTTCCTCTAAGGAAAGTTTACGTTTGAGGTGCAAACACATATGTTAGGAACACAACTGCTGTGGCATTATAGCGTATTATGCACATATTACAACTGTAGTATCGCACTCTAAAGTATGCAGGGTGATCCATTGTTCGTAACCGGGCTAAATATCTCACGAAATAAGCATCAAACGAAAAAACTACAAAGAGCCAAACTTGGCTAGCTTGGAGGGGGAAACCATATGGAGCTATGGTTGGCCCGCTAGATGGCGCTGCCATAGGTCAAACTGATATCAACTGCGTTTTTTTTAAAAAAATAGGTACCCCCACTTTTTATTACATATTCGTGTAGTACGTAAAGAAATATGAATGTTTTAGTTGGACCACTTTTTTCGCTTTGTAATAGATGGCGCTCTAATAGTCAGAAACATATGGCTCACAATTTTAGAGGAACAGTTGGTAACAGGTAGGTTTTTTAAATTAAAATTCAGAACGTAGGTACGTTTGAACATTTTATTTCGGTTGTTCCAATGTGATACATCTACCTTTGTGAACTTATCATTTCTGAGAACGCATGCTGTTGCAGCGTGATAACCTATAAATGCCACATTAATGCAATAAATGCTCAAAATGATGTCCGGAAACCTCAATGCCTCGTGCATTTGGCTGTACGTGTAACGACATTCCTCTCAACAGCGAGTAGTTCGCCTTCCGTAATATTCGCACATGCATTGACAATGCGTTGACGCATTGTGTCAGGCGTTGTCGATGGATCACGATAGCCAATATCCTTCAACTTTCCCCACAGAAAAAAATCCGGGGACGTCAGATCCGGTGAACGTGCAGACTATGGTATGGTGCTTCGACGACCAATCCACCTGTCATGAAATATGCTATTCAGTACCGCTTCAACAGCACGCGAGCAATGTGCGGGACATCCATCATGTTGGAAGTACATCGCCATTCTGTCATGCAGTAAAACATCTTGTAGTAACATCGATAGAACATTACGTAGGAAATCAGCATACATTAAACCATTTAGATTGGCATCGATAAAATGGGGGCCAATTATCCTCCCTCCCATAATGCCGCACTATACACTGACCCGCCATGGTCGCTGATATTCCACATGTCGCAGCCATTGTGGATTTTCCGTTGCCCAATAGTGCATAGTATGCCGGTTTACGTTACCGCTGTTGGTGAATGACGCTTCGTCGCTAAATAGAACGCGTGCAGAAAATCTGTCATCGTCCCGTAATTTCTCTTGTGCCCAATGGCAGAACTGTACACGACGTTCAAAGTGCAATTCCTGGCGCATAGAAATATGGTACGGGTGCAACTGATGTTGATGTAGCATTCTCAACACCGACGTTTTTGAGGTTCCCGATTCTCGTGCAATTTGTCTGCTACTGATGTGCGGATTAGCAGCGACTGCAGCTAAAACATATACTTGGGCATCATCATTTGTTGCAGGACGTGATTGACGTTTCACATGTGTCTGAACACTTCCTGTTTCCTTGAATAACGTAACTATCCGGCGAACGGTCCGGACACTTGGATGATGTCGTCCAGGATATCGACCAGCAAACATTGCACACGCCCGTTGGGTATTTTGATCACAATAGCCTTACATCAACGTGATATCGAGCTGTTCTGCATTTGGTAAACGGTCCATTTTAACACGGGTAATGCATCACGAAGCAAATACCGTCCGCACTGGCGGAATGTTACGTGATACCACATACTTAGACGTTTGTGACTATTACAGCGCCATCTATCACAAAGCGAAGAAAGTGGTCCAACTAAAACATTCATATTTCTTTAAACACTACACGAGTATGTAATAAAAATGGGGGTTCTCATTAAAAAAAAAAAACGCAGTTGATATCCGTTTGACCTATGGCAGCGCCATGTAGCGGGCCATCCACAGCGCCATCTGGTTTCTCCCTTCAAGCTAGACGAGTTTCGTTCTTTGTAGTTTTTTTAGTTTGAGGCTTATTTCCTGAGATATTTGGCCCGGTTACTATCAATGGACCACCCTGTATACTTTCACTGCATTATTCGTAAATTTCCATTCCTCTTCTGTGTGCATTGTGTGAATTTTCCGTAAATTTCTACTATTCTAGAGTTTATTTCTCGAGTTTATTAGTGATAATAACCTCGGAAATCACGTTAGATACTCAGAGTTCCAGTTAGCTTCAGGTAATCAGTAAATTGTATCCCAAGCTTCATACAATTTTAGGTCTGAAACTTTCTGGAATTTATTTAATTTTTTCCGTTTTTAGTGTTCTGAAAATGCTGTTCTCGAGCAGCTGGAAGTTGCCCAGACTGCTGTCAGGCGATTGAAAAGTGTCTGTTGTAAATACCTGTGTTGAGTGGACTACCGATAAACATGTACGGGACATGCCAAAAGTACGTCAAGTAACACCTTCTTTCGTAATACACTCAAAAAAGTACGCGCTATATTACCACGCGACGAATTGAATCTGGGTGGCGTTTCGGTGGTGGGCTTTAGGGTACTACACAAGTCTCCCTAGCGAAGAGGTTTCTCATTGAAACTGAAACATGCTGAGCCGCTGTGACAGACTTCATCCGTTGGGACTCCTGCAGTGTTTTCTTTCAGGAGTTCAAAATGGCTCTGAGCACTATGGAACTTAACATCTATGGTCATCAGTCTCCTAGAACTTAGAACTACTTAAACCTAACTAACCTAATGACATCACACAACGCCCAGCCATCACGAGGCAGAGAAAATCCCTGACCCCGCCGGGAATCGGACCCGGGACCCAGGGCGTGGGAAGCGAGAACGCTACCGCACGACCACGAGATGCGGGCTCTTTCAGGAGTAACATGGAGCAAGGGATAAGAAGCATCATCTTGTGCACTCTCTGTGCGTTCCTCGAGGCTTCATTAAAAGTTTTGAGAAGGCTGTTCCAGAAGCCACTGAAGAAACAGCTTGCAAGCAGCTTCTTTGCAGCGCACATTGGAAAGAACGATGCTGGATGTTTGGACTTTGAGGTCAGACTTGGATGGCTACATCTACAGACAGAGAATGTTGGCAAACCAGCCTTTTTCACAGATTTTCAACGAAGCTCACAATTTAGAGCACTGTCCCCATAACTGATTATTCCCCGTCCCCTAGTTCTGAATCAGATGGAAGGTTCTGTTACACGCTGGGTTGTAACTTCTTAGTTGCGTGAAAGGGTGCCCCTTAAATGCCTCATAAGTGCATTATACTTCAGAAGCTATTACTAAGGTAGCTGACCGTGAGCAGCGCGAAACCACCTTTTTCTGTTTTTTTAATCATTTGGCGGCTCTCCAGGTAATAATAACTGTTTGAGACATCAAAGAATTATGGTAAGATCCAAATAAACACCCCCTGTTGCCACAGACTATTACAATCCTAATGATCATCTGCCGAAACATTCGCAAAAACGTGTCAGAGTTTGAAGCATACTAACAAAACGGTAAAGCCTAAAAATATTAGGTACAGCAAGCTGACTAAAGTCCGAAACTGAGTAATATTAGATTGTTGGTATGAATCTAAATGTGTATCGAAAGGACAAACTAATGGGAAATGATGCTGGATTCCTAGCTGTAGACAGGAAACTCAAATCTATTCAGGTATAAATTAAAGCTTAAGCCAGATATTTTGGACATATCTCAGTTAATATTAAGGTTTATCAGTAGCTTACAATGATCTCCTATCGACTGTGATACCCACCCTCAAAAGGAACGGAACCATTAAGAGAAAACATAAGATCGATAATAATACAACCGGCGAGAATATTAATAGTTTCGGAAATGGTGGCTATGGTAAGAAACTTCTTAGAGCAGATAGTTCAGAAGCCCTTTGCTGACTGAAGTGTGTTACATTTGGTGGTAACAAAGAAATACCCAAAGTATAAATGACAAGTGAAACAAATAGAAAGATTTCTGTACTCATAAACTGCATGAAGAGAAGGTAATGACATACTTCATAAGAGACTTGGAACATTAAGTTTGAGATAAGAAAACGTGGAGTTAATGATGGAAGGACCCTCATGGTGTACGGTGTCTGGAAAGGAACTTCTAAAGAAACACCGAGTACTGCCCAGTAGGTGCATTTTGGTTAAAAGGGTGTGGATTAAGACTCCAATGACTGATACAGCAGAATTTTATCGAATGACCTCACGCGAAACCCAAAGAATTTATGGTCGTATATTGACGCTAACAGTGGTATCTGTTAGTTCCCGTACACTCAGGGACGGCACAGGAACTGAAATTAAGGTATCAAAACAAAAACGGAATTGCCGATCTCTGCTTTCAAATGTTTCTCTTAAAAGGAGGATCACAGGGTACAACCGAGTATAACTCTCGCACGACTGTTGAGAGGAGCGATGAAACAGAAGGGTTAATAAAATGAAACAAAGCTCCAGGACCCAATGGAATCCCTATCAGATTTTACATAGAATTTACGTCTGAGTTAGCTACTCTTGTAGATCCATCAAGCAAAAATAATGCCCTGTAGTTAGATGAAAGCACTGATTACAACCATCCACTAGTAGGGTAGCAGAAGTAATCCACGAAACTGCCGTCCAGTCTCATTAACATCCGTCTCTTGTGAAATATTAGAACGATTTCTGTGCTGAAACGTAGTGATGTACCTCTAACAGTATGTCACCTCTGTGTCAGACTTTGTGAACAACGAAAATGTCGCCCACGCGAAATCCAAATCCCGCTTTTCTCACATGCGTTGTAAAAGCCATCGCTCAAGGCAGTTTGATGCAGTATAATGGACGCATACAAAGTAAGGCAGCATGAATGGTCACATGTTTGTCTGACTTCAGAAAAGCATTTGGCTTAATACCATGTCAACACTCATTAATGAAAGTACACTCCTGGAAATGGAAAAAAGAACACATTGACACCGGTGTGTCAGACCCACCATACTTGCTCCGGACACTGCGAGAGGGCTGTACAAGCAATGACCACACGCACGGCACAGCGGACACCAGGAACCGCGGTGTTGGCCCTCGAATAGCGCTAGCTGCGCAGCATTTGTGCACCGCCGCCGTCAGTGTCAGCCAGTTTGCTGTGGCATATGGAGCTCCATCGCAGTCTTTAACACTGGTAGCATGCCGCGACAGCGTGGACGTGAACCGTATATGCAGTTGACGGACTTTGAGCGAGGGCGTATAGTGGGCATGCGGGAGGCCGGGTGGACGTACCGCCGAATTGCTCAACACGTGGGGCGTGAGGTCTCCACAGTACATCGATGTTGTCGCCAGTGGTCGGCGGCAGGTGCACGTGCCCGTCGACCTGGGACCGGACCGCAGCGACGCACGGATGCACGAAAAGACCGTAGGATCCTACGCAGTGCCGTAGGGGACCGCACCGCCACTTCCCAGCAAATTAGGGACACTGTTGCTCCTGGGGTATCGGCGAGGACCATTCGCAACCGTCTCCTTGAAGCTGGGCTACGGTCCCGCACACCGTTAGGCCGTCTTCCGCTCACGCCCCAACATCGTGCAGCCCGCCTCCAGTGGTGTCGCGACAGGCGTGAATGGAGGGACGAATGGAGACGTGTCGTCTTCAGCGATGAGAGTCGCTTCTGCCTTGGTGCCAATGATGGTCGTATGCGTGTTTGGCGCCGTGCAGGTGAGCGCCACAATCAGGACTGCATACGACCGAGGCACACAGGGCCAACACCCGGCATCATGGTGTGGGGAGCGATCTCCTACACTGGCCGTACACCTCTGGTGATCGTCGACGGGACACTGAATAGTGCACGGTACATCCAAACCGTCATCGAACCCATCGTTCTACCATGCCTAGACCGGCGAGGGAACTTGCTGTTCCAACAGGACAATGCACGTCCGCATGTATCCCGTGCCACCCAACGTGCTCTAGAAGGTGTAAGTCAACTACCCTGGCCGGCAAGATCTCCGGATCTGTCCCCCATTGAGCATGTTTGGGACTGGATGAAGCGTCGTCTCACGCGGTCTGCACGTCCAGCACGAACGCTGGTCCAACTGAGGCGCCAGGTGGAAATGGCATGGCAAGCCGTTCCACAGGACTACATCCAGCATCTCTACGATCGTCTCCATGGGAGAATAGCAGCCTGCATTGCTGCGAAAGGTGGATATACACTGTACTAGTGCCGCCATTGTGCATGCTCTGTTGCCTGTGTCTATGTGCCTGTGGTTCTGTCAGTGTGATCATGTGATGTATCTGACCCCAAGAATGTGTCAATAAAGTTTCCCCTTCCTGGGACAATGAATTCACGGTGTTCTTATTTCAATTTCCAGGAGTGTATTTTCATGTGAGGTATCGAACTAAATTTGCAGCTGGATTGAGAATTTTTTGCTTCGGAGAACAAAGATTGTTGTCATGCATGAAGAGTCACCGACAGATAGTTCTATATCTGAAGGAGTGAACCAGCAAAGTGTCTTAGAGGTTATATGTTTTAAGAAGCTTTTGACAACAGTCACTGTTCATAAAATACCGCCGTTCCACAGTCTGCATTAGTCAACTCATACTAATATCTGGGTTTAGTAATTTGTGGAGGAAGAAAGATCTGAAAATGACAGTATAGTCTGCTAAAACCAGTTTTCTTAAATTAGACAAAAATTATGCGATCTTGTCTGTTGAATGATTTTTAACAATTAAACAGGTCGCCCTTCAATTCTTTCAAAATGAGAAAATTCAATTAATTCGTGGGGATATGAAACGCAACGCTCTCATAGACTCCACTGCAGATAAAGCAGGCGAAAGACATCGGTTCTTAACTGGGATACTGAGAAAATTCATTCCGTTTGCAAAGGAGATTATTTATAAGACGCTTGTACGGTCCGTCGTGGAATATTTTTAAGTATAAGGGACATATGTCAAATAAGACGAGTATAAAGTAGTGCAGCACAAATGGTCACTTATTCGTCTGTATCACAAGATGATTACGAAAACACCGAAAACCATTAACTGGCAGACGCTTGAAGATATATCTTAAGTTCGTCCTGAATACCTATTTACTACCTTCTAGTGTTAGAGAGGAACTAGGGAAAAACTTCAGCACTCTACATACCGCACCATACAGATCTCTAAGCTATGATCGGGCAGCACGCACAAATGTATTTAAGCAATCATTTTCGCTTCTTCCAGTTCTCGAGTGGTATGAGAAGAAACGTAAGTATGTGGCACAGAGGGAAAATCTTCTGCTGTGCACTTCACAGTGGTTTACAGAATATATCTATTCAGAGGGCTCACTACCTTCCTCACAAGTTTACTTCCATGTATAAACTGCAGGTGTTGGCCAAAAATTTTAAAACACGACGACTGGTGCATGCTTGAACACAAATGCAGATGCTAGCCAAGCATGTATCTTGTGCTGTTGCATTTTACCACGACTGCACTTGTCCTCAAAACGTCGTGTCAGGCGTGGTAAGAACAGTCTTTTGTGAAGATGTGAGCGCGTTATGACGGAGCTAAGTGAATTAGAACGTGGGTAAAAAACTGGTGCTAAGTGTGGCGAGTGATTCCGTAACCAAGGGACCCGTGGTGTTTGGTATTTTAAGACTCGCCGTATCGTAGGTCAATACCGCAAACAGAGAAAACGGGAGAACATCACCCGCTATGTCAAAACGCGAACAAAAGTGTGGGTTGAGTGATCGTGACAAACGGTCGTAGGGGACTGCTACAAAAAATAAGAGGACGGCAGCTGCAAAATTCACTGCAGAACTACATACAGCACTCGCGAAACACCAAAACAAAACAAAGGGAGCCGGGAATTGCAGGGCAAGCTGGAATTGCAAAACCACCCATCAGTGGTGCAAATGCCCGTAACAGGAAAACGTGTTGCCAGATCCATAAAACCCGGGCTATTGAGCAAAGGGAGAAAGTCACTTCGCCGGATGAGTCTTGTTTCAAATCTGGCCCTGTTTACGTCACAAGAATGAGTCATGGCGGGGGTTCGGTGATGATTTGGCAGCCATTCCGTGGTATTCCGTGCACCCCGTGGTTGCTCTGCAAGGACGCTTTACTGACAAGGATTATCTGAACATTCTGGATGATCAGATCCAGACCACAGTACAATGTTTGGTTCCTAGTAGTGTTGCTTTGTTCCAAGGCGCCAGGGCTCTGTTCACACAGCTCTCATCGTCCAAGGCTGGACTTGTGAGCACGAAGATGAATTGCTGCATCTCCCCTGGCCACTAAACTAACCATATGTCAACATTATTGAGCCTTTGTGGTTTACTTTGAAGAGCAGTGTGCGTGATCCCTCTCCGCTTCCATCGTCGTTATCTGAACCTGCAACTATTTAGAAAGAAGAATGCTCTCCTGTATTTATCCATTCCGAGACGAATGGAAGCTATTTAGAATTTCAATAGCTCTCCTACACCGTATTAGGCTCTGTAATGTGTCGTCTTCTTGGTGCTTCATGTTATTGTCCAACCCCTTTCAGCAGTGAGACGGCACTATATTGTGGAGTACAGTGCGGTTAGTGGATTAGGGGAAAGCTGTGTCTACGACGTTTGATTCATGGGCATCCTTAAACGAAGATTATAAATAATAAATAATCAGCGAGGTGTGTTTCTGAGGGTAAATGTTGTAATTTGAACAATAGTAGTGGAAACATTGTTAATATTTCTGAGCTTGTATCTTGCGTATATTACTTCAGTGAACACAGCTACATGATAAATGTTACTCGAAGGCTACAATATCTTCCAAATATTACTTCCATGTGCACAACTACATGATGGATGTTACTCGAAGGCTATATTTAGAGGTGAGGTAATTCGCTGAGGACCAAGTTACGAGCACAAGTCCTAAAGCACACATCGTATCGTGTGTGGAAACTGTTCCCGTTGTTTAAACACGAGTAGATGTATGAATCATTTTATTAAAGGTACGTAAGACTTTTTTTCCGTACATCTGTATAAAATTGGCAAAGATTTCAGATAGATACCAGTTTGGAAATTCTGACATACCAGAACTTATTATACTACAGCTTCTTGTATATAGTGATATGCGGTGTAAAAAAATTATAAAAACGTGGCCCTTCATACTGAATTTTGCAGTATTGCTTGCTATTTTAATGTCATTAGCTAAAATAGGTAGCAGGCCCTATTCACACGATTCGTTTTCTTTCCTAGTTAAGTATGTGATGTAAGATTCTACATTGCCTTAGTGGCTACAAACCATTTGTATTTCTCCCATTTATTCCTTATTCACTGAAATCATAAGAAATAAGGAAATTATCAAGACTGTTTAAGTCAAAACAAAACATGTAGCTTATATTCCTTTCTCTCTTTCCAGGGACGTGAAACCAGACAACATACTTCTCAACGAAGAAGGTAAGCGACATAATAAAAAGATTTTCAACAATTTGTCTCATATTATGAGAGTGTTAACTAACGATAATGTACTCAGTTGGTCCCATTATCTTCTGCTGCATGCTAAACAAGTTTTGTAGTGTTGCATTAAAAAGTCAGAATGTATAGCACAGTAGAGAGCAATAATTCATCGTTTTGGCTCTATCACCAGGACTAAATTTACGACGCGTAATTATCAGTGACCCAGTAGGGAAGAATTTCGCAGTCTTATATCAGTCGTCGCGTATTAATGGAAAAAGACGGGTAAAAATGAACGTCTGTCTCATGGAAAAGCTATCTGTAAGTTCGTTTGCCTTCCACTTCACCCAGCACCAGTATACGTTTCTTTTTAATCATTCTAATTGTCGCTAACGATATTTTTGCTGCAGTTTTGTAGTTAAACAATGTAGGGACGTGTAGAGCAATACAACAAAACGAAAATAAAATTAAAATTGTTTTATGAAGGAGTCGTGATTACCGACATGAAAAATGTATCTTAAGGAAGCAGTGGCGAAAGTAACAGAATGGGACTAAGTGACAGTAAATGGATATTGAAGATGGAGGAGAACGAGACCACATGTTTAAGAGGTAAGAAGCATCCCACAATTATTAAAAGTCATCTCTTATAGAGGCTGTTATTGCATTTGATGTATCAACTTTACCACCGGAAAGATAAACAAGTAAGTTAAACCGCACTGCATTTAAGCTATAATAAAGCAATTGTAAAAAAAAAATACGTTGTAAATACTTCCGAAACAAGGCATTCTCTCTGTTTCGTCCACTCACTGTGGTTTCTATGAAATGTGGTGCTGTTTGAGTCGCTTTGCTTCGTGGATGATATATTGCGGTCGTGACAGGCGTTGCGTGACCCGAGTGGAAACTCTTTTTTTTCATGTTGCAGCCACGCCCAGATGATATGATCGTCCCAGAAATATAGCTACGACATAATATTGTAGCACCAATGAACGGGTATGATCAACCATTTTGCTGTGTGACGTCTTTGTCAGTGTTGGCTTCACACCTCCGGCGGGGACGTTCACTTACCAAACTAGTCACCTGTAAGCGCTGTCTTCGAAAAAGTTTGCCTTGCTTTAGTACACCGACAACAACCCTTTCTCTTCCACGAAACCGTAAACTGCGTCGCTATGTGCTAAATAGTAAGATCAATGAAAGAATAACGTTCTTGTATGAATGAAAAACAAAATGAAAATGAAAGAAAAAAGATATTCTCGTAAGTTCATTGCCTCAGCTACTATCTTCTCTCACATCAAACGTATTTCCTCACAATTCTACTTTACTTTCAATTCTTTCAATTTCAGTAGAGAAAGGAAAAATCTCCATATGAGTAAGCAAGCAGACTTTAACTTTGGCGTCAATACGTACGATACCCCCCCCCCCTCCCCCTCCTTTACGGGTTGAATGAGATCCTGCTGATACAGATTACTTTGCATGTCCACCGAGAAGGGCGAATTACTTGGTTTCATGAACAGAGGAACAAACTTCTATAATTTTCCTAATAACAAACGTAATCACATGTTCCTGGAAAAACATGCCTTTAGACTTACACTTTCATTGTCTGTCCCTGACGAAAAAGAAAAAAATTATAATCATTTTATGTTGGTGCTGGTCATGTTTTGCAATCTCTGCTGTAGGTTGTGTTCGCCTTTTAAGTCACACTTATTATAAAAATGTATCCATGTATGTCTGTTCCACACCTATTCCCAAACTACTGGACAGCTTGCCACCAAACTTCGTACACGTATCACTTACTGTCTGGAAAGAATCGCTGAAAACCACCTACTTATGAAAGGGTTGGGTGTATATGTGAAAAAGAAGTGTACCCTACTACATGCAAATTCCCAGACTTTATTCATCAATATTTCAGAATGAGAGCACTGGTTACTTGCAACAAATATTCCACACAATTTCAAACTTTTAAAAAACTTTTCTTGCTGGCAACCTCCACAAAATTATGAAAGTAAAAAAAAGTTATTGCTTACAACATTTTTGCCATTCATGCAATAAAACTGCCGCATCTAGCATGATGTTTTAATGTGTAACTTCTATGCTATAACTCTATTCGCGACGAATTTCGCATATACCACTGACTGTAATTGTAAAATTAAAATTATGGTATGACTCAGAGTTAAGGAGATTTTACGTCGTAAACAATACAGATGGCCGTACCGTAGGTGCAACCACAACGGAGGGGTATCTGTTGAGAGACCAGACAAACATGTGGTTCCTGAAGAGGGGCAGCAGCCTTTTCAGTAGTTGCAGGGGCAACAGTCTGGATGATTGACTGATCTGGCCTTGCAACATTAACCAAAACGGCCTTGCTGTGCTGGTACTGCGAACGGCTGAAAGCAAGGGGAAACTACAGCCGTAATTTTTCCCGAGGACATACAGCTTTACTGTATGATTAAATGATGATGACGTCCTCTTGGGTAAAATATTCCGGAGGTAAAATAGTCCCCCACTCGGATCTCCGGGCGGGGAATACTCAGGAGGACGTCGTTATCAGGAGAAAGAAAACTGGCGTTCTACGGATCGGAGCGTGGAATGTCAGATCCCTTAATCGGGCAGGTAGGTTAGAAAATTTAAAAAGGGAAATGGATAGGTTAAAGTTAGATATAGCGGGAATTAGTGAAGTTCGGTGGCAGGAGGAACAAGACTTCTGGTCAGGTGAATACAGGGTTATAAATACAAAATCAAATAGGGGTGATGCAGGAGTAGGTTTAATAAGGAATAAAAAAATAGGAGTACGGGTAAGCTACTACAAACAGCATAGTGAACGCATTATTGTGGCCAAGATAGACACAAAGCCCATGCCTTCTACAGTAGTACAAGTTTATATGCCAACTAGCTCTGCAGATGATGAAGAAATTGATGAAATGTATGATGAGATAAAAGAAATTATTCAGGTAGTGAAGGGAGACGAAAATTTTATAGTCATGGGTGACTGGAATTCGTCAGTAGGAAAAGGGAGAGAGGGAATCATAGTAGGTGATTATGGATTGGGGCTAAGAAATGAAAGAGGAAACCGTCTGGTAGAATTTTGCGCAGAGCATAACTTAATCATAGCTAACACTTGGTTCAAGAATTATAAAAGAAGGTTGTATACATGGAAGAATCCTGGAGATACTAAAAGGTATCAGATAGATTATATAATGTTTAGACAGCGATTTAGGAACCAGGTTTTAAATTGTAGGACATTTCCAGGGGCAGATGTGGACTTTGACCACAATCTATTGGCTATGACCTGTACGTTAAAACTGAAGAAACTGCAAAAAGGTGGGAATTTAAGGACATGGGATCTGGATAAGCTGAAAGAACCAGAGGTTGTACAGAGTTTCAAGGAGAGCATAAGGAAACAATTGACAGCAATGGGGGAAAGAAACACAGTAGAGGAAGAATGGGTAGCTCTGAGGGATGAAGTAGTGAAGGCAGCAGAGGATAAAGTAGGTAAAAAGACGAGGGCTGCTAGAAATCCTTGTGTAACAGAAGAAATATTGAATTTAATTGATGAAAGGAGAAAACATAAAAATGCAGTAAATGAATCAGGCAAAAAGGAATACAAACGTCTCAAAAATGAGATCAACAGGAAGTGCAAAATGGCTAAGCAGGGATGGCTAGAGGACAAATGTAAGGATGTAGAGGCTTGGGGTAAGATAGATACTGCCTACAGGAAAATTAAAGAGACCTTTGGAGAGAAGAGAACCACGTGTATGAATATCAAGAGCTCAGATGGTAACCCAGTTCTAAGCAAAGAAGGGAAGGCAGAAAGGTGGAAGGAGTATATAGAAGGTTTATACAAGGGCGATGTACTTGAGGACAATATTATGGAAATGGAAGAGGATGTAGATGAAGACGAAATGGGAGGTAAGATACTGCGTGAAGAGTTTGACAGAGCACTGAAAGACCTGAGTCGAAACAAGGCCCCCGGAGTAGACAACATTCCATTAGAACTACTGACGGCCTTGGGAGAGCCAGTCGTGACAAAACTCTACCATCTGGTGAGCAAGATGTATGAGACAGGTGAAATACCCTCAGACTTGAAGAAGAATGTAATAATTCCAATCCCAAAGAAAGCAGGTGCTGACAGATGTGAAAATTACCGAACTATCAGTTTAATAAGTTACAGCTGCAAAATACTAACGCGAATTCTTTACAGACGAATGGAAAAACTGGTAGATGCGGACCTCGGGGAGGATCAGTTTGGCTTCTGTAGAAATGTTGGAACACGTGAGGCAATACTGACCTTACGACTTATCTTAGAAGAAAGATTAAGAAAAGGCAAATCTACGTTTCAAGCATTTGTAGACTTAGAGAAAGCTTTTGACAATGTTGACTGGAATACTCTCTTTCAAATTCAGAAGGTGGCAGGGGTAAAATACAGGGAGCGAAAGGCTATTTACAATTTGTACAGAAACCAGATGGCAGTTATTAGAGTCGAGGGGCATGAAAGGGAAGCAGTGGTTGGGAAGGGAGTGAGACAGGGTTGTAGCCTCTCCCCGATGTTATTCAATCTGTATATTGAGCAAGCACTAAAGGAAACAAAAGAAAAAATTGGAGTAGGTATTAAAATTCATGGAGAAGAAGTAAAAACTTTGAGGTTCGCCGATGACATTGTAATTCTGTCAGAGACGGCAAAGGACTTGGAAGAGCAGTTGAACGGAATGGACAGTGTCTTGAAAAGAGGATATAAGATGAACTTCAACAAAAGCAAAACGAGGATAATGGAATGTAGTCAAATTAAATCGGGTGATGCTGAGGGAATTAGATTAGGAAATGAGACACTTAAAGTAGTAGAGGAGTTTTGCTATTTGGGTAGCAAAATAACTGATGATGGTCGAAGTAGAGAGGATATAAAATGTAGACTGGCAATGGCAAGGAAAGCGTTTCTGAAGAAGAGAAATTTGGTTACATCGAATATAGATTTATGTATCAGGAAGTCGTTTCTGAAAGTATTTGTTTGGAGTGTAGCCATGTATGGAAGTGAAACATGGACGATAACTAGTCTGGACAAGAAGAGAATAGAAGCTTTCGAAATGTGGTGCTACAGAAGAATGCTGAAGATTAGATGGGTAGATCACGTAACTAATGAGGAGGTATTGAATAGGATTGGGGAGAAGAGAAGTTTGTGGCACAACTTGACTAGAAGAAGGGATCGGTTGGTAGGACATGTTCTGAGGCATCAAGGGATCACAAATTTAGCATTGGACTGCAGCGTGGAGGGTAAAAATCGTAGAGGGAGACCAAGAGATGAATACACTAAGCAGATTCAGAAGGATGTAGGTTGCAGTAGGTACTGGGAAATGAAGCAGCTTGCACAGGATAGAGTAGCATGGAGAGGTGCACCAAACCAGTCTCAGGACTGAAGACAACAACAACAACAACAACAACAATAACACTGAGATGCCTGCAAAACTGCCGCATCGTGAATGACGTTTAAATATATTACTTTTTTGCTACTAACTCTAAGCGCAACACATTTCTCCTACAGTATCCACATATGTCACTGAATATCCCTACAAAATTACATCATTTTACTGTGCATAGGCCAGGAGACGTGACGTCGAGAACATTGAGCTGCGTGAAATCGAAAGTGGAGTGCGAAATACGCTGGACATGCAGGTGAAATATGTACACGAATGCGTGTGAAGTATGTTAAATATATGTGAAACCGATGTGAAATATGCGTACGTGGGCAAAACTGCTGATAAAAGACCCGTCCTTAGCCCCCATGTGATTTCAACCCTATTTGTTACACATATTACTTACTATCTGGAAAGAAGTATTGTGTAGGTAAGAACCAGGAACCACCTATTGGGGTGGGAGTGATAATGCTGAAAAAGAACGGGTGGGACGAAGAGATGGACAGACAGAGATGGGAAGGGGTGAGATGGACAATAATGTGGGAGAGGAGGAGGAAGTGCACAGAGAAAGGAAAGTGGTGGAGATGGGCAGAGGTAGTGGAAGGAGATAGAGTGCATGAGAAGGAGACAGAAGGGACAAGAGGAGTAGGATTTAGAGGGAGCTGGAGGACTGGACAAAGGGGCAGGAGCAGATAGACAGAGTGGGGAGGAGAAGATGGGGAGAGGTAGAGGGGATCAGCAGATGAACAGAGTGTGAAGGACGGAGGTTCCGGGCAGAGAGGGAGAAGGAGAAGGATATTGGCAGAGAGGGGGCTGGAGGAGGACAGAGGGTAAAGGAGCTGAAGGACTAGTAGAACCTGCAAACTGATTTGTGGCGTTAATGGAAATCTAGTTGACTGCTCTACATTTGTACAGAAACAAAGCATCACATGATATTTATCCTGTCTGATTTACAACATGGTAGTGCTTCCAGTTTTGACGGGAAACGTCATTTTCTGACCAATGTTTTCGCTATACTCCTCCTTATAGCCAGTTGACAAATACATTCTGAGCATTTGTGACTATCGAACTCTGAAATCGTTTGAGAAATGTCATCAAAACAAATACTGTGTTTGAGCACAGTCACGTTTTGCATACAGTATGCCAGCTACTGTTTAACGTATATTTTTTGTTTTTTATTGTTTCATGTTGATTTTGCGAATATTACTTCACACACTGCGTAACCCAAAGGAGAGACCTAGACGCTCGCAATCAGGCTGCGCTGCTGTTTATGCGCCTGCTAGACGGCAAGTGGAGTCGTAGGTGTGTCAATGGGGTCCATATCCGCTAGTTTCGAGAACTCCGGTACAGTAATGTCTCTGTGCAGGTATATCTTTAAAGTGCTCAACAAAGGCAGGCAGATGGCATCGAGGGCCTTTTCTAACTTGGGATCTTAGAGGGACCGCTCTGCATTTTATTCACATATGTCAGTATCGCAACCCTCAGCAATCAGGCCACAGGCCCTCAGCAATCAGGCCACAGGAGGGCACGAAACAGAGTTCCTGAAACAAGTATAAGCACATTTCGGATCGCTTTCAGATTTCATCGAATGCTTCTGAACAGTCCCTAGGTTTCCAGTCCGTAAACCAGAGAAATAATTGCGGTCGAACAGCCCTCCAGAGGGGTGTCACTACAATCAGTGTGGCTGCTGCCTCACGATGTACGTAAGGATGAGTTTAATCGTCCGAGGAGGGTGTTACCAGCATCCAAGGTTGTCAAGAATATCGTCTTATTGCTCATAACGGTGCGAATTGTCGTTGTAGGCCACAAAATGTGTAGGAATCAACCCCTAAGGAAAGGGATATTTCCGTGATGCCCCTTATGGCACCCTCTGAGAAGTGGTGTGTTAAATCCTTTCCCCGGCCACCCACAAGACAATCGCGTGTTTTCAATAATGGGCGTCGTGGTTCTGACTTCTATAGCAGAGACGTCAGGAGACGGGAGTTAAAGGTGGGTAAGAGAGAGTGTGGCGACCTTCTCATCGTGCCAGACATCCACACAGAAGTGTGGTGACATTTGCTGCCAGTGTGACATCACTGAACCACCTTACACCTCACATGAACTTATGATCTTTGGTCTAAAAGAAAATACGACAAAACTGAATATTTACCGTTTCAAAAGGCGCCTGAATACAGCAAACGTTTACGAAACCCGACATCTGGGTGTTTAAAGAATCCTCAGAACTAAATTAATCCTTGTTTTATACTGCACAGTAGAAACTGATAACATACAATTTACAAGTCACATTGCATAGCCTTTACATTCAGGTATGTGTTTATATTCGGGCAATCACATGACGTACGATAAACCATTTCTTTTCTAAGCAATTGTTAGACAACAATCAGACTTTCAAGTTCAGCCGCTGTTTCTCCATAAGATCAGTAGCTGTTGCAGAACATTCTTTGTGGAACATCGTTATTAACGTCTTATAAGAGTGGGAATATTCTGAAACAGTCCAGGTAGTGAAAAGAGGAAGACAAAAGAAGAGTCGTCAACGTCAAAAGACTAAGAAGTGCACGATAGCACTCTCAGATGAATATGTAAATATAGACTGTAGTCATACTGAAGTAACAAAGGAAACGATTTGCAAAGCACGGTGTTTGTGCTTCAATGATCTTACTCATCCTTTCAAAGACGGCATGAATATAAATGGGGCAAAAGTTAAACAGGATAATTTTACACTACTATATATTTGAGTGAAAGAAGACGATAAAAGCAAAAACCTGTCTTATTCTCATATTATATGAGAAAAGAACGAGACTGAGTGATTTATGTATGCTCCTCAACGTTCAGAAAAGTGAAAGGCAGGTCTGAGTTTACTTTTAGCCGAAACAAAAGGCTTGTAGCCTGTAAATAATTGTCTAAACAGGTTATATTTATTTCATATGTATTTGCTCAGGCCTGTCCGGATAGAGATAAAGGCGTTTTGCCGAAAGAGGTAACCTAAAGGGTGTGAAGAGGACAAATTCGCAAGCTGCGGGAGAGGGACGAACGCAGACACCGTTCATTAAGCACATACTTAGGGATTCGTGCGTATCTTCACATTGTTCTAGAAGTAAAACTGGGAGGTCGTATCTTCCACCAGAGTTAAATCCTTAATAAATGCATGACAGGTACAATGCATTCGAGCTGAACAAGTATTGTTGGGTTGATCTCTTTCAAAATGTAAATATGTGTTCTACAAACATTTCAACATGGGCTTGGAAATCCTCGTGCTGGTAGTTGCTAAACCTGTTCACACTTTGTTGCAGTGTCAGCTCACGATGTGGAATTAAAAAATAATTTAAGAACAGATTATAGGTTGCAAAAAAGGGTTAAAATGTAAAGGTACTCATTTATGAACTCAACTAATCTGCAGTATTCATAAGTCAGCTGACCGAAGCAGTTACAGGTTGTGTTATGTGTTGTTATCTGAGAAACAATGAGGAGAAAGTGAACTACAGAACAGCAGGTATTTGTTTTGCAAGCTTGGTGGGAACATGACAGTACGTTTGTGATTTTTCTATGGAACGTTTCCCAAACATCCTACCTCAGTCTCAACACCCTATTCGCAAATATAAAATTTAAAGGGACTGGGTCGGTAGCGGACGTTCCTTGTTCATGTAGGTCAAACTCTGTAACTACAGAAAAGAAACTTAAACTCCTCTAGCAATGTTTTGTGCAGTCCCATGCTAAACGTCAAACAAAACCCTGCAAAGAGTACGGGATAGCAACAACAAGTGCTACGAAAGATCCAGAAAAAGCTTTAATTAAGACCATATGGGCCTACTTTATATCAAGACATAAACTAAGTACATCCAGGCACGGATACAAAACTATGCGAGTTGTACTCAATGTTTCTCACGGAACGACGAAGTGACTTTGAAAGTGAGTATCTACTGGGATTCTACAAATCCACATGTGGCGATGGAAACAAACTCTCCTGGCGTGAGTGTATGGACTTTGTATTTTCAGCGGTACGTGAATCGCGCCTTATTGTATAACGATTATTCCGTAAATTACATAGACTGCTTGAAGAAGTGTTGTTAGAACTGAAAATTAGTGCTATATTTGAACAACTGCAGCCGGATGAGGAGAAGTTGATAAGGCAGCAAGCAGGAGCGCCCCCATATTATTTTGTTATTGTGAGAGACTTTATAAACGAAAAATTCGTTTAATGGATTGGCAGGCGGGGTGTTACTGAATGGCCTCACGATCCCCAGATACGCCACACGTGTATTCTTTTAATCTGCAGCATGCTAAAAAAATGAAGTTTACACTGGCAAGAATGCTGAAGTTGTGCGTTTGAAGGAGGGAATCCCCCTAGAATGTGAAAAACTAGAGTCTCGGAAGACTTAAAAATAAATTTGTAAATCAGTGTTGAAAACATGAAATGTTTGGTCATAATAGCATGGAAACTACTTTCAGCATCGTTTTTGTAGGTTCATTGTTCTCTGCATTTATATCTGTGTTTATAGTCTACACTCCATAATATTGTCTAAAGACAAGTCGTTGTTCAACGTTCTTACCAAAAATCTAGAAAAGTTCTTAACTTTAAATTTTTACGCAATACTCTAATGGACAGATTTTAATATAAAAGTATTAGGTAGGCCGTCTCCAAATCAATGTTCATCAGAGTATTATGTAAAAGTTTGCATCAAGGAACTTTTCCAGATATTTGGTATGGGTGTGTGTGTGTGTGTGTGTGTGAAATACACTACTGGTCATTCAAATTGCTACACCAAGAAGATATGCGGTGGATACACGGGTATTCATTGGACAAATATATTATACTAGAACTTTCATGTGATTACATTTTTACGCAATTTGGGTGCATAGATCCTGAGACAACAGTACCCAGAACAACCACCTCTGGCCGTAATAACGGCCATGACACACCTGGGCATTGAGTCAAACAGAGCTTGGATGGCGTGTACAGGTACATCTGCCCATGCAGCTTCAACACAATACCACCGTTCATCAAGAGTAGTGACTGGCGTATTGTGACGAGCTAGTTGCTCGGCCACCATTGACCAGACGTTTTCAATTGGTGAGAGATTTGGAGAACGTGCTGGCCAGGGCAGTAGTCGAACATTTTCTGTATCCAGAAAGGACCGTACAGGACCTGCAACATGCGGTCGTGCGTTATCCTGCTGAAATGTAGGGTTTCGCAGGGATCGAATGAAGGGTAGAGCCACGGGTCGTAACACATCTGAAATGTAACGTCCACTGTCCAAAGTTCCGTCAATGCAAACAAGAGGTGACCGAGAAGTGTAACCAATGGCACCCCATACCATCACGCCGTGATGTCGCCAACCACAGATGCGACCATCATGATGCTGTAAACAGAACCTGGATTCATCCGAAGAAAAAATGACGTTTTGCCATCCGTGCACCCAGGTTCGTCGTCGAGTACACCATCGCAGGCGCTCCTGTCTGTGATGCAGCGTCAAGGGTAGCCGCAGACATGGCCTCCGAGCTGATAGTCCGTGCTGCTGCAAACCTCGTCGAACTGTTCGTGCAGATGGTTGTTGTCTTGCAAACGTCACCTGTCGACTCAGGGATCGAGACGTGGCTGCACGATCCGTTACAGCCATGCGGATAAAATGCCTGTCATCTCGACTGCTAGTGCTACGCGGCCGTTGGGATCCAGCACGGCGTTCCGTATTACCCTCCTGAACCCACCGATTCCATATTCTGCTAACAGTCATTTGACATCGACCAATACGAGCAGCAATGTGGCGATACGATTAACCGCAATCGCGATAGGCTACAATCCGACCTCTATCGATGTCGGAAACGTGATGGTACGCATTTCTCCTCCTTACACGAGGCATCACAACTACGTTCCACCATGCAACGCCGGTCAGCTACTGTTTGTGTATGAGAAATCGGTTGGAAACTCTCCTCATGTCAGCACGTTGTAGGTGTCGCCAACGGCGTCAAATTTGTGTGAATGCTCTGAAAATCTAATCATTTGCATATCACAGCATCTTCTTCCTGACGGCCAAATTTCGCGTCTGTAGCACGTCTTCTTCGTGTTATAGCGGTTTTAATGTCCAGTAGTGTGTCTAGAGGCAAAACGTAGTTAGAAAAACTCCATAGTAGCTCTCCACCGATTACCTTTCCTAGCATTCGTTTTCCACAGTAAAGAGGAAAGATTCATTTATGGATCATCGCCTTATGATTGGAATATTTTCGCGGAATTTGAATTTGTAATAACAATAAACAAGAGAGATAAATAGGAGATGGACCGTTCGGAAAGAAGAAATGGACATAGAGGTGGGGCTACAGGAGATCAACAGAGAGAGGGGGCGAGGAGGAGAAGGAAAAAGGAGGGGGGAGGGAGGAGATTAGTGTTTAACGTCCCGTCGACAACGAGGTCATTAGAGACGGAGCACAAGCTCGGATTACGGAAGGACGGGGAAGGAAATCGGCCTTGCGTTTTGAAAGGAACCATCCCGGCATTTGCCTGAAATTATCTAGGGAAATCACGGAAAACCTAAATCAGGATGGCCGGACGCGGGATTGAACCGTCGTCCTCCCGAATGCGAGTTCAGTGTGCTAACCACTACGCCACCTCGCTCGGTGAAGGAAAAAGAGTGGAGGATAAGGTGGATCGAACGAGGGAATAGGTGGACGTTAGGATGTTTACCTAGTAATCATACATATTTAGCAGTTCAAATGGTGGAAATGGCTCTGAGCGCTATGGGACTTAACATCGGAGGTTATCAGTCCCCTAGAACTTAGAACTACTTGAACCTCAGTAACCTAAGGACATCACACACAGCCATGCCCGAGGCAGGATTTGAACCTGCGACCGTAGCGGTCGCGTGGCTCCAGCCTGAAGCTCCTAGAACCGCTCGGCCACACCGGCCGGCATTTAGCAATTGCGAAGCATTACCAGATTCGCTGGTAAATTTCTATTTGCATTTGTTTAGTGTCATTACGCCAAAAGCATTTTTGAGAACTGCTTGTAGCTCAACCTGCATTGCAAAGAGGCTGGTAGCAGATTTATACTAAAATCTGCCTTCGGGACTTACTTAGTTTCTAGTACAGGGTGTTTCAAAAATGACCGGTATATTTGAAACGGCAATACAAACTAAACGAGCAGCGATAGAAATACACCGTTTGTTGCAATATGCTTGGGACAACAGTACATTATCAGGCGGACAAACTTTCGAAATTGCAGTAGTTACAATTGTCAACAACAGATGGCGCTGCAGTCTGGGAAACTCTATAGTACGATATTTTCCACATATCCACCATGCGTAGCAATAATATGGCGTAGTCTCTGAATGAAATTACCCGAAACCTTTGACAACGTGTCTGGCGAAATGGCTTCACATGCAGATGAGATGTACTGCTTCAGCTGTTCAATTGTTTCTGGATTCTGGCGGTACACCTGGTCTTTCAAGTGTCCCCACAGAAAGAAGTCACAGGGGTTCATGTCTGGGGAATAGGGAGGCCAATCCACGCCGCCTCCTGTATGTTTCGGATAGCCCAAAGCGATCACACGATCATCGAAATGTTCATTCAGGAAATTAAAGACGTCGGCCGTGCGATGTGGCCGGGCACCATCTTGCATAAACCACGAGGTGTTCGCAGTGTCGTCTAAGGCAGTTTGTACCGCCACAAATTCATGAAGAATGTCCAGATAGCGTGATGCAGTAATCGTTTCGGATCTGAAAAATGGGCCAATGATTCCTTTGGAAGAAATGGCGGCCCAGACCAATACCTTTTGAGGATGCAGGGACGATGGGACTGCAACATGGGGCTTTTCGGTTCCCAATATGCGCCAGTTCTGTTTATTGACGAAGCCGTCCAGGTAAAAATAAACTTCGTCAGTAAAACAAATGCTGCCCACATGCATATCGCCGTCATCAATCCTGTGCACTATATCGTTAGCTAATGTCTCTCGTGCAGCAATGGTAGAGGCGCTGAGGGGTTGCCGCGTTTGAATTTTGTATGGATAGAGGTGTAAACTCTGGCGCATGAGACGATACGTGGACGTTGGCGTCATTTGGACCGCAGCTGCAACACGGCGAACGGAAACGCGTGGCCGCTGTTGGATCACCTGCTGCACTAGCTGCGCGTTGCCCTCTGTGGTTGCCGTATGCGGTCGCCCTACCTTTCCAGCAAGTTCATCCCTCACGTTCCCAGTCCGTTGAAATTTTTCAAACAGATCCTTTATTGTATGGCTTTTCGGTCCTTTGGTTACATTAAACCTCCGTTGAAAACTTCGTCTTGTTGCAACAACACTGTGTTCTAGGCGGTGGAATTCCAACACCAGAAAAATCCTCTCTTCTAAGGAATAAACCATGTTGTCCACAGCACACTTGCACGTTGTGAACAGCACACGCTTACAGCAGAAAGATGATGTACAGAATGGCGCACCCACAGACTGCGTTGCCTTCTATATCTTTCACATCACTTGCAGCGCCATCTGTTGTTGAAAATTGTAACTACTGTAATTTCGAAAGTTTGTCTGCCTGAAAATGTACTGTTGTCCCAAGCATATTGCAACAAACGATGTATTTCTATCGCTGCTCGTTTAGTTTTTATTGCCGTTTCAAATATAACGGTCATTTTTGAAACACCCTGTACATGCTGAAGAAGGTTTCCTTCAATTTGTGGGTGCCGTTTAGAGAAATCGCAAAAGCGCTAGGACCAGGTAACCCCCTAACCCCCACCTGAGCTACAGAACTCCTACTGTGAGACATGGCGGGTGCACCGTCTCGGTCAGCACCTGGAAATAAGAGGCAGACGAGTCCGCGGCGAGACGCGGCCTGTCCCCGGCGCCACGGCGGCGCGACGCCGGCCGGCGCCGAAGCAGTCTGGGCGGAGGGCGGAGGGGGGGGGGGGAGAGGAGGAGGGGGGGAGGCGAGGCGAGGCGAGGCGGCCGCCTGTTGCCGACCTGGGCTGTGTAGCCTGTACTGCCGCGACTGGACCATCCGCTTTAATCCGCAGCCGCGCCCAAGCCCGTAACGTCTGCTCAGTCTGACGGCGAGCTTAAGTTCCCAGCCCCAGAACGGCGGCTTCCCTGAGCGAATAACTGTCACAGGTACGACCTTTGTCGTATCAATCGCTTAGACCGACGCATTGTTGGATTGCGGCTCTGAAAGCGACCTTTACAGTTTGTACCGTATGTTCTCCCTATTGTCGACCAGTTAAAGAGTAATAGTTATTCGTTAATTTGGTTCATCATTGTCATTGTAGAAAGGTTATTCAAAAAATATCTTACAACTATCATCGCTGGATAGTTTGTTTTATGTGACATTACGGGGAGGTTTTGGTTCAAAAGATCGATCTTCTTAAAGTTGCATTTTTGGATCTATAAAAGTTTTTATAATCTACCCCTGAAATGGTTTTTCCGAATACGGAACGGAATTGTTTGTTATTCGCGGTTGAACAAAAAAAAGGACCTGCCTGAAATCGGCCTTTTTCACCCACCAGTTTTCTTTTTCTTCCGGAGGACGAGTTGTTGTACCGGTGTTTGGGAGGAAAGACACAAAATTCAAATGAAAGTTTGAACGCTTGTGTTTGGAAGTTAGCCTCCTCGCATTTGCATTCTAGTGCGCAGACTGTGGAGATTGCGACTTTCCTGGCAGTGAGCAGCTTCAATGAAAGGTATTCAGCAATTCTGAAGACCATGACGACAATGGACGTCACCCTGGGACTCTATTCGACGCGATTCGCCAAGCATTCAGACGACCACCGGATTCAAGCCGCCAAAAACAGCTTGTCGCAGGCCGTACGAGCGGCTCTGGAGCAGCGCAGGATGGCCCAGGTCGAGCAGATTTCCCTCTGTGAGGAAGAGGAAGGACTAGTTTATGGACCCGGAATAGCAGATTGAAAGTACGTTGCATAATTTTGCATTTATATGTAGCCAAAACTTCAAACGCGTTTTTTTTTTTTTTTTAATCGCGCGGTATGATAAATTCAAATCTGCTGAAACAGTTGACATGATTCTTTGTTTCCGACGAAGCTAACTAAATTGTCTAGGAGTTGTAAAACTTTTATTCCGATCTAACAACTATAAATATTTTTACTTGGCTGACGAAGTCGAAAAATCGAAGAAGACAACTCTATTTTTTTTAAATGACCGCCATATTGTTTCTTACGGTCAAATAACTTAAGCGAGGCACAACTGCTAAAGAATCTTATATACTTCACTAATATCAACTCAATTGTGATATCAGACGAACCGTCTGACCTGTGACATACCGCGCGTGGAGGTCTACATCGAAATTTTTGTCGAGCCAAAGCTATTAAACCTCCCCTTAACTAGGCCCACCACTTACCACGTAGCCTCCTAAAGCGACGAATCCCGAAAATATTGATTATAGTTTTTCCTTATGAGAGTATTGGAGGGCAATTTGTTTTATATGTTAAAACCTTCTCATAAGAAAGGATGGCATAAAATAATTTTTTTTATTCAAGATGACAAAAAATGGGTCTGAGCACTATGGGACTCAACTGCTGTGGTCATTAGTCCCCTAGAACTTAGAACTACTTAAACCTGACAAACCTAAGAACATCACAAACAGCCATGTCCGAGGCAGGATTCGAACCTGCGACCGCAACAGTCGCACGGTTCCAGACTGCGCGCCTAGAACCGCGAGACCACCGCGGCCGGCTTCAAGACAACAGTCTTAGCTGTTATCTTCGGGTCTTAAACACATTTATGTAGTAAAACAAATTCATTTTACGCTGAACCTGATGCACGAGATGTTAAGTGGATAAAAGCTCAGCATATGTGACACAGTCAAGGTCTTTGGGACACTAGTTTGTGTTACATTCAAGGCTAGGACGTAAGCTGATACTCCAGAAGTCTTATCAGTGTCCTTAAGATATCGTTATCTGTTCTTGAACACGTGCAGCCCCTCTACCACCTATTAGTTACAACGCTATCTTATAGCCTGCATTACAAAAATTAATAAATAAGTAAATAAATAAAGATTTAAGACCTGAAGATGACATCTAAGACTGTTGAGACTGGTTGTCTTGAATAAAAACAGTTTTATGTGACCTTGGCTTTTGAATGCTTTTTAACCCTACAAATATATTTACATTGTAGTCGTCAGTTTTATGGTGCTGTATGTCCACGATAGTAGTGGGGTGGGAGACCTATGACAACAGCTAAACATCCAACGATGAGGAATTTCTGACGATACGATTATGCTTTAACTGATAAGTGGTAGAGTGGCAGTGTGGGTTCAAGAGCAGATAACAGTATCATGTTACAACTAAGACACTTGTGCGAGATACATTCAAGGCCACACTCCACTCCCCCCCCCCCCCCCCACACACACACACACACTATAGACTCACATCCATTACCATGCTTCTGAGGTAGTCGTATATGCAGTTCAGTCAAAGTCTGTGAGGCACTATTGTGTCACACTCAAGGCTAGGACGTAAGTTGATACTCCAGAAGTCTTATCAGTGTTCTTGAGATAACATCGTTATCTGTTCTTGAACATGCGCTGTCCATCTACTATTTATTAGTTACAGTGATACATTATCACCAGAAGCGATGCTTCGCTTGTCCCCATAGGTACTCTGCTCCATTACACACGGTCTGACATGTTAACTGACGTATTTTCTACCTTCACAAACAACGAACAAAAACTTCGAATAATGTTTTGTTATTAATTCTTTGTACATCAAAGATAACACGAGAGATATGCACTAAGATATTTCACAGCTCATTGCTGCCGTCTTCAACCAGGACGAAACATACGCACACCTGTAGCTATCAAGTGCCCCTAAACGTCCCCCTCAGATGAGGCTTTCTTCCAGTGGCTGGTGATATCATCAGACAAGCCATACTTCAGAATTACGAAATGTCTTACGCATCAAATTTTTATGTTATATTGATGTGTACTTATGCAGATAATTCAGTTTACCCACATGACATTGGAAGCCCCTCACAAATTGTTGCTTAGGATAATATTTTAATTGAACTGGGTTGAAAGCTGGTGGAAGAGCTACAATATACAAAAGCTGAAATTACTGGAAAATAGCAAAACAATATACAACCAGGATGCTATCATGATGATATGTATGAATCGTTTCCGTTTGATGAGAGAATTATGGATCTGAAGCTGGATTTCGTCTAGGCAGAGCATTGCGAAAGCTACCGATATATCTGTACGGATGTTTTAATTAATTAACAGTAATTGAGACATCGCCTTTGAAGTAAAATAAGTTTTCAAAATGAAGACATTTTTATCCTCTGCTTCGACTTAAATGTAACAAATGCCTTTCTAAAGCAAGATTAGCAGTGTTTTGAACGATCAGTTCATTGAAGCTATCAGCCCTGGAGATAACAGGTTGTTCTGAATTCCATTGTATGTTAGCAAAGCTAGCGATAAATTAGAAACCAAATAAGGGATGGATAATTTGAAGCAATTTTGGGTTAGTGACCAAGAGTGTCTTTTATATTATATCAGATCGAATGTTTATTACGCAGAATTTACGTTATGATGAAGAAACCATTTTTCATCTGAAGCCATCGGCTTATAATGGATGGATTAGTCACAGTCGATTTCCGATTTATGAAAGAGCGGTGAGTTGAACAGAATTATATCACAGTAGTACTAGGCAAAACTAGAAATCTGACCTAAAAACAAGTGTCAAGAAACAAATATGTCAAAAAACAAATACTCGTTGGCATTTGGGTAATGTTGCTCTATGTTAAACACGTGTCACTGACTCTGCTGAAGGTTTTCCATGTAGTCACAGCGTAGTCAGCCCTCCTTCTCAAAGAGCCACGAGCTCGTGCGAATATACCTGGCTGCTCTTGCATCTGATCATATGCATGCGTCACGTAGAGTGTAAGTGAGGGCGTGGAATACACCGGCGGATTTAAACGTCTCCGTAACCTGAAATCTAAGCACTAAGGTCAGCAGTGCGGGGAGTCATGCTGTTGGACATTGTCGACCAATCCACCACTCAATAAATGTTTGTGTTACGTACTATTACACGAGGCGTAAGAAATTGGCGTTAGGCTCGTCTCGCATAAAGGACATCCACTGTCTTTATGCAGAGGTAACTTTATCCAGCGTGGGTAATTTTTAGCGCAGAAATTTTTGATAAACAGCAGCTGTTAATCTGTGTTGTTAAGTACATAAGCACATGAGTCTGTCACGCACAACACCTGCCCACACAGTGGTTCTAATGCGAACCTCTCACTTCTTGCTTCCATTATCGCTCGACGATTTGTATCTTCTTACAAGTGGCTGTTGCAAGAGTTGGTGGTACCACTCCGTGTGAATAACACGTAATCCTCAAGTAAAAGACTATCTGAAAACTTGGAAATTTTCAACAAACCATCTTCCACTTCATTGTCAGAACTGCCGTCTTGCCTTCAGAGCTTATACTTGCTGTGACATAGGTTAAGTAAGTATTCCTAAGCTACTGACCACGCAAGCTCTGATTTCAGAATCTTTGCTTCTTCTTCGCTCTTTTGTAACCATGAATTTATGTCTCCATGCATGGAGACAACAAAAAATAAGTAAAATCAAATTACATCCACCCTCTCCTGCCGCTTTACCGTTTAACAAACATCACAAGTAACACGTCATGATTAGCCGACGGTCTAAGGCGCTGCAGTCATGGACTATGCGGATGATCCCGGCAAAGGTTCGAGTCCTCCCTCGGTCATGGGTGTGTGTGTTTGTCCTAAGGATAATTTAGGTTAAGTAGTGTGTAAGCTTAGGGACTGATGACCTTAGCAGTTAAGTCCCATAAGATTTCACCCACATTTTTTTTAACACGTCATCGCACTTTCGAAAGATATTACACTCGCCAGCAAAGAATAGTTAAATGCTAATTAACATTTCAGTGTTGGCAGTAGACCGTAACATAGATAACTCCAGTAATATAGTAAAACACCAACAGACTGCAAGAAAAAGTTCTTTACGTGTAATATTATTGAGAAATCCTGATTAGTTACAGATAACAAACTGTAGTAAAACTTCAGCTATACTGCAGACTACAGATAGACAGGCAGAAACGAACATCAATGTGTCATATTAAGGTGTATATATTGTTGATAATGATATGATAAAAATGATTGATTCCGTATTATTATATTTCCAGTAGGATTTTGACACTGTACCACACAAGCGGCTTGTAGTGAAATTTCGTGCTAAACGGAATACCGTCTCAGTTATGTAAGTGGATTTGTGATTTCCTGTCAGAAGGGTCACAGTTGGTTAGAAAGTCATCGAGTAAAACACAAGTCTTCCTTGTGGAATTATTTTAATCGGAACGAGGGACCGATGACCTAGCAGTTTGGTCCCTCCTGCCATCTTTTAAACCAACCAATCAACCAACCAACCTCCGTTGTTTCTTATTAACATGAACGATTTAGGAGACAATCGGAGCTGTAGTCTAAGGTAGTTTGCAGATGATGCTGTCTGTTATCGTCGAGTAGAGACATCAGAAGATCAAAACAATTTACAAAAGATTTACAAAAGATATCTGAATGGCGCGAAAATTTGCAATTGACCGTAAATAATTCCAGTTGTAAGGTCATCCACATGAGTGCTAAATGAATCCGTTAAACTTCGGTTACGCCATAAATCAGTCAAATCTAAATGCCGGAAATTCAACTAAATACCTAGGGATCACAATGACGAACAACTTAAACTGAAAAGAACACAGAAAATGTTGTGGGGAAGTCAAACCACAGACTGTGTTTTATTGGCAGAACACTTCGAAAGTTAACATGTATACTAAGAAGACTGCCTACACTACGTTTGTCCGTCCTTTTTTGGAGTTCTGCTGCGCGTTTCGGGGTCCTTACCAGATAGTATTAACGGAGTACATCTAAAAATTTCAAGGAAGGGCAGTACGTTTAGTTTTATCGCGAAATAGGCGAGAGAGTGTCACTGATATGGCATGGACATTATTAAAGCAAAGGCATTCTTCCCTGCGGCGGAATTTTCTCACGAAATTTCAATCACCAACTTTCTCCTCCGACTGCGAAAATATTTTGTTGATGCCGACCTCCATAGGGAGAAATGATCATCATAATAAAATATGGGAAATCAGAGCTTGCACGGGAAGATATAGGTGTTCTTTTTTCCGAGCGCTGTTGGAGACTGGAATAGTGGAGAATTATTTTGAAGGTAGTTCGATGAACCCCTCGCCAGGCACTTAAGTGTGATTTTTAGAGTATCCATATAGATGTAGAATGTACAGTGCCCGCTCACATTTTTGACCACCTGTCAAAACCTGCAAAACCACCTCTCGCAGCGCGCACAGCTGCAAGACGTACAGGGAGAAAGTCGATGAGGTTCTGGAAGATACCGACAGGCATGTGGAGCATGCCGACTTAAGTACCGTGGCCAGCTGAGCTAGATTTCTCGGTTGAGGATCTATGGCGCGTACAGCCTGATCGACATGGTCCCACGGATTCTCGGTTCGGTATAAATCCTAGGAGTCTGGTGGCCAGGGGAATATGGTGAATTCAGCCTGGTGCTCTTTGAACCACGCAGGTACACTACCAGCTGTGTGAAACGTTGCGTTGCCTTGCTGGGGGATGTCATCGTGCGAGGAAAAACAAACTACATATGAAGGCAGAGGTGGTTCCGAACGATAGATGTATACTTACGTTGATCTCTTGTGCCTATCAGAATGGCAAGATCACCCAGGGAATGCCGCGTAAACATTCCCCAGACCATATTCTCCCTCCTCCGGCCTGGGCCTTTCAGACGATTGTTACAGGGTGTTTGCTTTCAGTCTTTTCACGTCGATGGAGCATTGAACGTGATTCATCTGAAAGGCTACCTGGCGAGTAAAATCCAGCCAATGAACTGCAGTCAGCGCGGCTGAACAGTCATTGAGGAGCACTGTTACTAAACCCTTCTTTCGCCTTCAGTTGCTCAACAGTTTCACGTCTATTCGCCAGTGCACATCTCTGCAGCCGACGTTCACCCCTGCCATCTATGGGCCGTGGCGCACCACAGTTGCGCCGTTGCCGGTTGTAGATGGCGCCATTTTGCCATACACGGTACATTTTAGTCACGGCGACACGCGAACAGTTTACGGAACAGCCTTCTCAGAGAGGCTTTAAACCTTCGCTCGCAAGTCAGTGATAATGCCTTTTGGACGTCAGAACAAATAGCTCCGTTTACGCAATGACTGCTTTTCGCTTCGCCGCGACACCCTTTATATACTTTCCACAGCTAGTGACACCTGCCGTCTGTGAGTGGTTATTGCACGTTGACGTCAAACGTAGACAGTGGATGCATCAATGGGACTGTACCCTACAAATACTTTATCACAAAACTGCAAATCATTTACTTTTCATTTTAAAGTAAACAAAATGAACACCCTGGCAATGGGTGCGCTCTCAACATACAACCTTGAGCAATTGGCCAGAAAACTTACTCGAGATGGGAACATATTAGACATCTTGGCGTCAAACAGACCTGATGTTTTTGACGAAGTTAATCTAGAAGAAGGTATTAGCGACCATAATATCGTTGTGGCTTTTATGTCAGTGGACGTTGGGGAAAAAAAAAAAAAAAAAAAAAAAAAAAAAAAAAAAAAAAAAAAGCGTAGAGTTTTCTTGTTTGGGAAAGCATATAAAAGGGTCGTTAATGAATATCTTCATAGTCACCTCCAAGAATTCACCTCGGGACACAGAGATGTTGAGCATCTTTCTTGGGAATTGAAAGGTATTGTCCACCACATGCTAGAGAAATATGTGCCTAGAAAAAGTATAGGGGAGGGAAAGGATCCACCTAGGTTCAACAAACATATTAGGAAATTGCTGAAAAAGCAGAGAATTTGGCACAGTCGTTTTAAACGTAATCACTCCCCCGCTGACAAACAGAAATTGTGCGAAATGAAAGCAGCTAATTAAAGGCCAGTGAGAGATTCTTTTAACGAATTTGAAAGCAATACTTTATCTGCAGATCCTACAAATAACCCCAAAAAGTTTGGTTGGACGTAAAATCTATGAACGTTACAAAAAAATACCTTCTCTTGCTGACAGTACGTGTAATGTAACGGATGATGATAAACAGAAAGCCGAAGTTCTAAACATAGCTTTCAAAAACTCGTTTACGATAGAGGACTGCAGCACCATTCCCTCTTTCAATTATTGAATAAACGCAAGGATGATTGACATAGTGTTTAGTGTATCTTGGATTGTAAAACAGTTAAAATCCTTAGACGCCAGGAAGGCATCTGGCCCAGACGATTTTATGTTGACAGTGCTACAAATATAGCACCATTCTTATCCATCATCTATCAGTCATCATTGGAACAGCGTTAAGTTCCACGGGAGTGGAAGAACGCCCAGGTCATAGAAATCTATAAAAAGGATAGAAAATCGGATGCACGTAATTACCGGCAAATTTCACTTGCATCGATTTGTTGTAGAATCGTGGAACATATTTTGTGTTCAGACAGAATTACCTTTCTAGACTCTGAGAAGCTCGTCTGCAGAAACCAGCACGGTTTTAGGAAGCAGCGGTCATGCGAGACGCAGCTGGCCCTTTTTGTGCATGATATCCAACAGGCTCTAGAAGCTAGCTCTCAGGTTGATGTCATATTCCTCGACTTTCGAAAGGCGTTGGACTCAGTTCCGCACTGTCGCTTGCTCCAAAAACTGCGCGCTTAGGTTCTATCCGATGACATATGCTGTTTGATAGTAAGTTTTCTAAGAGACAGAGAGCAGTATGTCGTCCAGAATGGAGAGACTTCAACAGAAGCAAGCGTAACTTCGGTGTACCCAGGGCAGCGTAATAGGTCCGCTGCTTTTGACGATTTACATAAACGATCTGTTTGATGGTATTGACAGCGGCATTTGACCGTTTGCCAATGATGCTGTAGTCTACAGGAAAGTAGTATCACACGAAAGTTGTGATCAAAGCAATTAGAATTTGCAGAAAATAAATGCGTGGTGTAATGATTGGCAGTTTTCTCTCAATATTAGTAAGCATAACATACTGCGTATAAAAGCGAAAATCCCCATTAATGTACGAGTAAAAATTAATGCCCAGTCATTGGAAGTGGTAACATACGTCAAGTATCTGAGTGTGGTTGTTCAAAATGATCTCGAATGGAACGATCAGATTACACAAGTAAAGCGTAAGGCGAACTCTAGATTGCGGTTTATTGGTAGAATTCTAAAGCGATGCAGTCCTTCAAATAAGGAAATTGCTTACAATACTTTAGTTCATCCAGTCTCAGAGTATTGTTCGTCTGTTTGGGGCCCTTACCAGTTGGGTCTGATTCAACAGATTGAGAAGGTCCAAAGAAGAGCATTAAGATTCGCGACTGGTACATGTAGTCATCGCGAGAGCGTTACAAATCTCACAGAAAGTTTGAAGTGGGACACGCTCACAGATAGACGACGCGCTAAACGGAAGGGGCTTCTCACTAAATTCCAAAATCCGATCTTCGCCGAGGATGTAGAGCATTATTACCAAAAACTTTCAAATCGCGCAGTGATCACCATTCAAAGATAAGGGAAATTAGAGCTCGTACTGAGGCGTTCAGACAGTCGTTTTTCCATCGCGCGATCCGCGTGTTGAACAGGTGGGTGGGGGAGGGGGGGGGGCGGAATATGATTTTGGCGCGAATAGTGACCTCCGCCACACACCGCTTGGTGGCTAGTATATATGTAGACATGTAGTGAAAGCTTGCCCGTAAAAGTATCGTTGGAAAATAAGAAAACTGTGTTTGCTGTAGGAAGAACACTATTTCCATAATTATGCATTTGAAAATAATCAGGAAGAAAAAGTGTGTTCCATGCTCAACATGAATATTGTAACAAGCAGATTGTTACAAAATACATTTAGTTCCTACAAATGCTACATTTATAAAAGGAATGAATGTATCTCATAAAAAAGAGAAGAAAAAAGTTATCAAGTCGAAATAGCTGATGTCGAAGAGAGTATCGTACAGGCGGGTAAAGCGTGCACCCTATAAGTCGCTTGTGAGGCAAACGCAATTTGAGCAAGATTTCACGGGCCTAGTATAACGCCACCAACCATAAGGAACTGTGGGCTTCAGGATACGGTTTATTAGTTCAGGATCGCTTCCTCGCGTCTCATTGACACCCTTCACAAAGCAACAAACAACACGAAGTGTAATGCGTTAGTTTTGTAGTCCGTTCCCACTTTAGTGTTCTCCTTCATACTACTATCATGAACTGCAACCCTTACCGTATGTCTTAAGTGTCAGTATAAGAAATAATAATTCCTACACATTTAATTCACATTGTATTAAACTGTTGAGACATGCGTTATCGTCGACATTACATTTAAAGAACTTCTTTTAGTTTTGAACCTATGGTCTGAACTGATCAGTCATCGCGCGTGTATGTGCATTAAAGCAATAATTTCTATAACCGCTCCCTCTTATTTTGTTCCAAAAACTTTTCGGCTACTTTCTCAAGAATTCGTATGATGAAAGTAAAGTCTTTAGATTTTATAAACAGAATAAGCGAGGATAATGCTAGACAGTTTTTGATGCTACACTGACTCTGTTTGGTTTCGGTGAGTCATTAGCTTATCAAATGCATTTTGCTACATTGTACGGAACATATGTCGATATACAACAACGCTGTGTTCATTTCAGGAACGTACTGGTAACATAATTCATGTCTGCAACATAGTGATATAGTGACGCCTGCAAAATCAAAGATTATCTTGCCGTAGATTGATAACATTACTGACTGCACAGAGAAGGTACTGGGTCGAGTATTTAAGTATTTAAAAACTGAAGCGAAAAATACAGGAACTCCTGTGGTCCGCCATGGATGCTTTCCAGTCGCTGAATCACGCACCATGTAGTTGTGTATGCGGATACTACAAAATATAAGTTGTAAAATAAATTATAAGAACATGAGGACAACCTTAGAAGGGGAGAAACAATCAGAATAGCTGTTTGGGAATACCCTGCATATGGGAAAGCACGGATCGGATTTGAAAAGACGCTAATCCAACTGGTATGAGCAAGTATTTGTTAAGATATGCAATATAGAGAGGATATAGATTATTAGGATATTAACATTAATCGGGAAGAGGAAGACGTAAAAGAGAATGACGTCAGGAACTATTGTACCAGTCTTCATATGTTTTAGGAATACCGGACAGCAGCAACCGACAACTGCCAATTGAGCTCGAGTTTTGAAAATGTCTGACGTCACGCCTCTGTTCAGGAACAAGCAGAAACAAAATCTTATTTTGTCAGTAGAACCTACACTCCCTAATGAAGATCAACTCACTTGGAGAGGAAACGTTTTGTTTCTCCATGCAAACCTTTCAAACATGAGGGGGGGAGGGGATTTTGCCGCTCGGAGTAGCCACGTGGTTTGAGGCACCATGTAACGGACCGTGCGACCTCTCCCGCCGGAGGTTAGAGTCCTCCCTCGGGCATGGGTGAACGTGTTGTTCTTAGCACAACTTTGTTTGAGTTAGTTTAGGTAGTGTGTAAGTCTAGGCACGTATCACCTCAGCAGTTTGGCTGCTTAGGAATTCACACACATTTGAACATTTGGACCATGGAGGTAGGTTTAGTTTATTAGGTGAGACATTTCCGGCAGTGAAAATCTAAACTCCACGTTTAATTTTTACGCACGCAACTCCCGTTTTTCTGGTGGTCTTTTGCACGTTCATTCATGTCTGTCTTTGTTTTCCCGTTGACCAATTTGTCGTCATCCCAGCATTTAACCATGTAACGGCGATTACTGCACATAAGTTGTGGATAATGTGGTCTGAAACGTTGCCAACTTGCTGTTACTTGCTACTGTGTCATTTGTATCTAAGGACAACTTCTTCCACAGAAATAGACACACAGACACAACAGACAAACAACTTTATAGAACTAATTCTCGCATTCGAAAAAACAAAAGACACGGGAGAGTCCTTTGATGGGTAACGCTAGTGGCAGTAATGCACGTACACGTACATTCGGCAAATACACTTCATAACAAAAGTAAGGATGAAGATAAAACCGACTACATCCGTTCTGCGCTATGTTGTTTGTCTTATAGTAGCACTTACAAGGTCCTGTAAGGTGTCAGGCAAATCCAAAACCTTACATGAAAACCCTGACATAAGAAGCAAATCTACTAGTATGTCACATAGCTCCGAGAGCAGAACCGTGTTAAGCTAGAAGGCCCTACGATAAGGGAAGGTCAGGACACCTACGGCGCCAGCTAACCAGTAGGGCCACACAACCCGCACGTTTTAGCGTGAGACTTTTTCGTGTCTCAGGTACGTCAAGGACCACCCCCCAGCCCATGTTAAAAGATAGAGCCCTCCAGAAGAACAGTATAGATCTTACGATAACGCTAAAAGGACCACACTAGCTGCAGGTTTTAGCGTGAGACTTTTTAGCGTCTCTGTTACGTTGCAAACTTTAAAAACATTGCCCCACCACGAAAAGTATAACGTTTCTCATTGGATAGACAGAATTTTTGTAGGTGGAGCTTAAGGTTAACATTGAGACCCTGATTGGTCAGATGAAAACACAGCCAGATAGTTTTTTTTTAAACCAACTTCGGTAAATTGTAGTAAGGAAAAGTTAGAGGAGAGTTAGTTCCGAGACGGCGAGCTGGATGGCTGGTGCGCCGGCCGCTGTCGCCCTGACGCTGCCTAAACACCGACAATGTAATGAACGCACGCGATGCCGCATTTTTGAGCGCATAAGGCTTCACTCAGAACTGCAGAAGACTCATCTGTTACACCCCCTTTTTGCGTAATACTAGTGTCGATCGTTAATTAAAACTCATGGTGTTCACATTTGCCACTTGAAGTAAAGATCTGAAACGCGATGATTTTTCTATTTTATAGTTATTGAGAAGCCACATCAGCCACTGTAATTTACGACAGGTTAGATAAGTAATTAAAGATAATTGAGGGTCACTGTAGACCATTTTGATAGTATTCTCTTTTGTGAAACCTAGATTATAGATGTGATATGGCATAGGTCATCCTTCGATCGATTGTAGAACTTGGAAACCCATTCAGGGAATATTCGTTCACACTTTTTGTTGAACGCAGTTGGTTTTTACCATCCTGTATTAAAACATTTCCTTTTATCAATAGTGCAATTTATAAACGATGTTTTGTGAGTAGAATAAAATTTCCAATGGTAAACTTAACTGCTTTTTCGACGTTATCTTACCAGCTAACTAAAAATAGGAAAGCCTTGAACCCTTTCCACTAAATTTAGTTAGTATTAAGATTCTTTTACAGGGAGTGCTGTGGAGCTGACGCTGAGATAATTTAGTATTTGGTTATATAATCGCTAGTCTCACTGAACTCTTCTGAATTCTACATGTCATGTGTGGTCTGGCGTCTCCTTACCAGCAACAGGTCCCAGGTTCAAACTAGTTAATTCCCTAAAAAACACGCTCAGAGCGTCGTTGCGCGAAATTGGTAGGGAGAAACGATATAGAACAAACAGACACCACCATGAATGTTGAGAGTCCCCTGCAGCTGTTATCCTCTACGACTCTTTCTAGTGGAATGGAGTTATCCATGACGGCTTAACACATAGGCAGTCATCCTGTTCCTGCTCCTAGTAATCATACCAGACTGAGGGAACTACTCTTTAATTGCTTGTATCATCAAAGCACTTAATTGTCAACATCGTTCTGTAGTTCAGACTTTTCCGTAGACCATGACCCTCTGTCATAAAAATCTGTGTCGGTCTATATACACCAATTTTTCTCTCAAATTAAGGCCTATATTTGATAAAAGGAGAATTCTTTGGGAAGGAAAGCTCGTTTTCCTATATTGGTGTGCTTGTAATGTCCTTGCTTCGTCCAACTTCCATTATTTTAGCGGTTTGGTGACAAATGTGATTCCAAATTTTGATAACTATCAGTACTCTCATATCTCCACCTGCGCAAAGCTTCCATTTTTTCTATGGTCTGCTTTCAGTATGTATTCTGCGCTCAGCACATCATCCCATTCGATAGCTGCTGTTATTCTTCTTTACTTTCACAAAGGATGCCACCGTCGTTAGTCACTATCGTCGCTGATACCATTCCAGACTTATTTCTAATAACACCTGCTTGGCCTGTTAACAGCAGCTGCAATATTGTATCTTTACAAATTTTTCAGAGCAGCACAAGAAATGAAGCACGGAAAGCTAAAGAAAAAAGAAAAGAAAAAAGTGAAGAAGCCACTGGAAATGTGTCATTGACAATAAACTAGACAGCCGTATTTTTGTGAAGGTTAACTCCGGTATATGTCTACTACAATGAATATAATAAAAACTCTTCATTGGTTGTCTTGCACGGAGGGCGTAATGTCTTCTTTTGAGCTAAGAGGTGTTTCACAATCTCCTTTTGATGGAATGGACATGTATAGATATTATGGTAGTGTGGATCGCATCGAAACAATACGACCGTGTCGTTCACTCGTAAAAATATGTTGCACACAGTCTAAATTCTTACTGAACAAGAGGTCAGCTGCAATTCTTACATGAAGGCCTCCATAAAAATCCCTTGTCAGCATTGTCACTGATATTTAAAAATATTTCTTTGAATAGCTATTTAGATTAGTCTGAGATTATCGGCGTCGTCGTTTGCGCATCATTCCAGAACTATAGAGTAAGTGGTACCCTCAACACCAGAAGTATTATTTGCCCATAAACGATGACGTGAAAGTAACTGCTCTCCAGAAGTACGTTCGAACCTGTGAGAAGAGAGAGTTCCTCGGGGGCAAGGTGGGGGCCATAAAGCGAGGTCGGTCTCTCTTAGCGGTCGGGCAGTTACTGATCGCGGCGGCAGGACGCTGGACTTCCATAAAACTCTGCTGACCGATCACGTCGGGGATCGGCGGCCGCGTTTATTGCGGCCCAGCCAGATCCGGCAGCGGGGCGCTGCTTTATGGCTCCCCTCGTGCCGCACTCGAGGCGCATCGCATGAAACCGATGAGCCACACAATCCAATCTAATCGCGCTAAGTAAATTCGACATTGGAAATCCCTGAAAAGAAATCGAGTAAGTCTTCGTAGCAGTTGAACAGTATGATTCAGTCCTACCCTGGCGTAACTGGGAAGGGATAGACCTCGCACACCTTGATCGAACGTTGCCACGCATATACTCCAGTACTCGTATTTTCATGCCTTTTGGGTAAATAGATTTAATTTTCATCCTAGAGGGAGTTTATTTTCGGTACAGAAAGAGAACTCGTTCCCACAGTTCAAGAAAGCAACGGCTATATGAAGGATACTGGTTCCGTTTGTCGTCAAGGGAAATTTTCTGTTGGAGGTTGTAACACAGCATTCCCAGAACAGATCCAGCTTGATCAACATGTTTCACATCTTTCAGACTCCTTGAAACGTTTGAAGCATTTGAATGAGTGATATGGGTGCATCATACCGACAGGTCACAGACAAATGGCTGTCGTGCCGTGACTCTAGAGTGATTCGTTATAAGATAGACTGAAGATAACAGTGCGGCAAAAGAATAGGAAGGAGGACGCCACGAGAAGCTCTCCGACAAGAGATGAATTCAGGTCAGAGGTCGGAGGTGGCAGGCAGTGTGTCACCACGAGCAGTTGGGAACAATTTAATGAGAGCTCGGTTGAAGTCTCGAGTTACCATGAGTCGTTTACTCCATACCACAGACAAAAGGGAATTGCACATAATTTGATCGAAAGTATCTGAACGCAATTTGTAATGAGTAATTGACGACTAGATATCAAGACAAGCAGATCACCAGTGCAGAAGGAGGTAAGGAGTTCTGTGTTGTCTGTAGAGATACGGTAACAGCAGAATGGGACAGTCAGGAGAGCTTACTAAGTCCGAAAGTAGACAAGTCACCTGAATAACGAATCCACTCAGGGACATTTCACCCCTCTAAAGCTGACGAAATCGACCGTTGGTGATTTGCTTGTGAAGTAGAAACTCGAAGTTAGAGCCACAGCTAAAATAATACCAGGCAGATCTCATGTACTGATGGACAGTAGTTGCAAGAAAATCGCTTGGTTCAGTGGAAGGAAATACTCGTGAGTGTCGAAGTGCAACTACTACACTACTGGCCATTAAAATTGCTACACCAGAAGATATGCAGATGATAAACGGGTATTCATTGGACAAGTATATAGTATACTACTACTGACATGTGATTACATTTTCACGCAATTTGGGTGCATAGATCCTGAGAAATAAGTACCCAGAACAACCACCTCTGGCGTAATAACGGCCTTGATACTCCTGGGCATTGAGTCAAACAGAGCATGGATGGCGTGTACAGGTACAGCTGCTGCCCATGCAGCTTCAACACGATACCACAGTTCATCAAGAGTAGTGACTGGCGTATTGTGACGAGCCAGTCGTTCGGCCACCATTGACCAGACGTTTTCAATTGGTGAGAGATGTGGAGACCCAATCTTATCTCAGTGATCCTTACGCAAAATATACTCCTGTTCATAGGAAAATATATTACCTCTGTACAACAATTTGTATGTTGTACCTTACGTCGTTCATGAGGCATTGGCGTTGGAAACCTCCCTACTTTGCCAGTGATCGACAGGCTGTACACCATGTGATCAAAAGTATCCGGATACCCCCAAAAACATACGTTTTTCGTATTAGGTGCATTTGTTGCCACCTACTGCCAGATACTCCATGTCATCAACCTCAGTAGTCATTATGGATCGTGAGAGAACACAGTGGGGCGCTCCGCGGAACTCACGGACGTAGAACGTGGTCAGGTGATTGGGTATCACTTGTGTCATGCGTCTGTACAAGATATTTCGATGCTCCTAATCATTCCTAGGTCCACTGTTTCCAATGTGACAGTGAAGTGAAAACGTTAAGCGACACGTACAGCACAAAAGCATAAAAGCCAGCCTCGTCTGTTGACTGACAGTGACCGCCGGCAGTTGGAGAGGGTCGTAATGTGTAATAGGCAGATGTCCATCCAGACCATTACACAGGAATTCCAAACTGCATCTGGATCCACTGCAAGTACTATGAATGTTAGGCGGGAGGTAAGAAAACTTGGATTTTATGGTCGAGCAGCTGCTCATAAGCCACACATCACGCCGGTAAATGACCAACGACGCCTGGCTTGGTATAAGGAGCAGAGACATTGGACAATTGAACAATGAAAAAACGTTGTGTGGAGTGACGAATCAGGGTACACAACGTGGCGATCCGGTGGCAGGGTGTGGGTATGGCAAATGCCCCGTCAACGTCATCTGCCAGCGTGTGTAGCACCAACAGTAGAATTCGGAGGCGGTGGTTAATGATGTGGTCGTGTTTTTCTTGGAGAGGACTTGCACGCATTTTGTTTTGCCTGGCACTGTCACATCACAGCACAGGCCTACATTGATGTTTTAAGCACCTTCTTGCTTCCCACTGTTGAAGAGCAATTCAGGGATGACGATTGCATCTTTCAACACGATCGAGCACCTGTTCGAAATGCACGGCCTGTGGCAGAGTGGTTCCACGACAATGACGTCCCTGAAATGGACTGGCCTGCACAGAGTCCTGACCTGGATCCTACAGAGCTCCTTTGGGATATTTTGGAACGCCGACTTCGTGCTAGGGCTCACCGAGTGACATCGATATCTCTCCTGAGTGCAGCACTCCGTGAAAAATGGGCTGCCATTCACCAAGAAATCTTCGAGCATCTGATTGAACGTATTCCTGCGAGAGTGGAAGCTCTCATCAATGCTAAGGGTTGCCGAACACCATATTGAATTCCAGCATTACCGATGGAGGACGCAGCTTCTTGCCAGAGCACAGGAAGAATAAGTATTTGTAACCTACATAACTTTTTGGTCTCATTCTTCAGTCACCTTCTGAGCAGAAGTTCTATGTCAGACAAGAAAGACAGAACGATCCCTAAAAGTCGAATGTTGGAGCCAGCAGATGGAATCTACAAAAGTCAGATGGTGTGGAGTGAGGAGGGTGGTTTGAGGGAAATGGAGAGAGAGGTAAGGAGAGAGATACAGAAAGCTCTATCATTCTGATGTTGGGGCAAAACTACGTGGGTTTCTCGCACCGCATGGTACCGTCCCTGATGTTAGTAGTACACAGATTAATTCATTCCGTCCGCAAGAATGGATTCCAGTTAGATGATCCCACTGTGCCGAAATCTCTTTCATGATCAGTGTCAGTTGTAAATTAGGTTGCGAGTGAAAATCAGAATTAAACAATAAAAATGGGTACACATAGCTGATTGAGAACTCTGATCTAATGACTTCAGGTCATATTAAGAGGTCAGTACGAAAAGTAACAATTATTTGTACATTGAAGCGCCAAAGAAACTAATATAGGTAAGCATATTCAAATACAGAGATATGTAAACAGGTAGAATACGGTGCTATGGATGGAAACATCTATAGAAACAGCAACTGTCTGGCGCAGTTGTTATATTGGTTATTGCTGCTACAATGACAGGTTATCAAGACTTAAGTGAGTTTAAAAGTGCTATTATAGTCGGCGCACGAGAGACGGGACACAACATCTCCGAGGTAGCGATGAAGTAGGGATTTTCCCGTACGACCATTTCACGAGTGTACCGTGAATATCAAGAATCCGGTAAGACAGCAAATCTCCGACAACGCTGCGGCCGGAAAAATATCCAGCAGCTACTGGAAAAATGGCGACAGAAGAAAATCGTTCAGTGTGGCAAAAGTGCAACACTTCCGCACATTGCTGCAGATTTCAGTGCTGGGACATGAACAAGTGCCAGCGTGCGAACCTTCAACGGAACATCATCGATATGGGCTTTCGGAGCCAAAGGCCCAGTCGTGTTCCATTGGTGACTGCGCGACACCAAGCTTTACGCCTCGCCTGGGCCCGTCAGCACCGATATTGGACTGGTAATGACTGGAAACATGTTGCCTGGTAAGACGAGTCTCGTTTCAAATTGTATCGACGTGTAAGGTATGGAGACAGCCTCATGTATCCATGGACCCTGCATGTCAGGAGCGGACTGTTCAGTCTGCTGGAGGCTCTGTGGTGTGAAGCGTGTGCAGTGGGAATGATATGGTACCCCTGATAGTCTAGATATGATCTGACACGTGACACGTACGTAAGCATCCTGTCTGATCACTTACATACATCATGTCGATTGTGCGTTTCGACGGACTTGGACAATTACAGCAGGACAATGTGACCCCCCACACGTCCATAATTGCTACAGAGTGGCTCCAGGAACACTGTTCTGAGTTTAAACACTTCCGCTGTCCACAAAATTCTCTAAATATGAATATTATGAGCATATCTGGGGTGCCTTGCAACGTGCTGTTCAGAAGAGATCTCCACCACCTCGTAGGCCTACGGATTTGTGGACAGCCCTGTAGGATTCATAGTGTCAGTTCCCTCCACCACAACTTCAGACATTAGTTAAGTTCATGACACGTCCTGTCGAGGCACTTCTTTATGCTCATGGGGTCCCTAGGCGATGTGTACCAGTCGTTAGGCGTTTCATTGTATATTGGTGTTTCACAGAATCAGTGTGTGTTGTAAATGTAAGTGTGAACGTGATTTTCATATCTGTGTCTACTGACTTCAGAAAAGTCTCTGCAATTTTTTATGGGAAAGGAGAAGGCACCATGAAAAATGTCTATTGCCATAATCATGTGTGACCTCTTTAGAGTTATGAGTTGTTTCTTGTTTCAGTACACATAGTGGTTAACGAATTTATTGCGTGGATTTGGCCGCCTGGACTCCATTGGGACTGAAAGGCGACTAACCATTGTGCCTAGGGACATCTCATTAACGTAGGAGGTGTGACTAACAATTTGGTCTAGCAACATTTCATTCATGTAAGAGGTGGTTAAACAAAGTAATATGTTAATAACAATAAAACGTGCCAGTTGCTCTTGGAATTTTTAGGAGGGACATGACAGTGTTTTGCAGTAGCTACGGTCGCAGGTTCGAATTCTGCCTCCTGCATGGATGTGTGTGATGTTCTTAGGTTAGTTATGTTTAAGTAGTTATAAGTTCTAGGGGACTTATGACCTCAGAAATTAAGTCCCATAGTGCTTAGAGCCTTTTGAACCATTTTGAGCTATCTGTGCTTTTAAATTGTGACAGGATTTCAAGCACGTTGTGTAGTGGTGTGTAGAGGTGGACAAGGCCCCCTCAATCAAGAGCGAGTGTTAGGGACAGTGAGGGCCACAACAAGGCTAGGAGCTTTGATGTGTAGGAGCCAGTGCTGTTGGATGCTGGACAATGAATCGACGGTTGAGGGAGGGCAGAAGAACGGGTTTTTTTGCGGACGGCTGAGGAGTCACCAGGCCATCGCTGGACCGCAGACCGCCAGGGACGAGAACAGTACTCAGGGATGCAGTTTCAGTGATAAAACGCAACACCACTGATCGCCCCCCCCCCCTCCCCGCAATCTAGCCTGTAGGCTGTAAAACGTGCACGCTGGTTAACGAGATATACATTCCCGGTGGTATGAGAGATTGCAGAGATATACTGTGAGCTTGTCTGGGTGTGCAAAAGCATAGACTCCTACTGCGGATAATGTCTTTAGAAAGCGTACCATAAACACCGCCAACTGTGACTTTATTTAGTGGCTGCTTACAAAGCCAGCGTCGAGAGAGTAGGGAATTATTTTTACCCTTTTGTTCTCCTTCAGTGGTGAGAACGCCCCCGCGGAAAAAGAACTGTTTGGCACTGGTAGGTGGACAACGTCATAGGTAATGAGTTCCACTTGTTGGATTTACAGTGGCAGTGAAGAGGTTGATTGGGAGAATACTTTAAAGGAGACACAGGAGGGAGGGTGCAAACATACTAAATTATAACAACGGCTAGTGCTGGCGGTAAATCTACTGATTGACTGGAAACTTTATGAGAACGTAAGGCAGCCGGCAGGCCGGAAAGAGTGCGGTTGGATATTCAGGCGCAAATATTCACATTCAGAAGTCAGCGACGGAGGGTCGGAGTACATTCCGGACAGGGAGATTTGAAAGAGGACGTTTGGTGTCAAACGGTCAAGGGAAGACGGGAAAGACCCCAAGGATTGCTCACTCGATCGACGGGGATGGAGGGCCCCTCAGACTATGCGACTACGGTTCGATGCCGATCTCCTCTGCTTATGATAAGAAAACATTGCAGTAACAGCATGATATGGATGGATAGTAGCGATAACTTGTTGTATTCTAAGTATGTCGTGAACCGTCTGTCGCTCGCTCTACGCCAGTAATATGCTTGCCTTCACTTGCTGACATCTTCACTTTGCAGACTCTGTGTACTTACCCAATTTTGCAATGTAATAACGATGATACTGCGTCTACTTAGTCAGTTTTCTAAAAAACTTATAATGGTTATTTAATCCTGGCAGTAGCTGTTACGTCAGTTGTGGCTTAAATTATAAATTGATTTTAATCATGCATTTTCCTTTAGTAGCCGTTAGTAGTAATACGAGAAGAAAGTTAATTGAGACCCACTGAAGATACCGTTGTGTACGACTTCACGTGTAATAGTAAGGATAGATGGGCTGGCTAATGGCTCTGAGCACTATGCGACTTAACTTCTGAGGTCATCAGAACTAATTAAACCTAACTAACCTTAGGACATCACACACATCCATGACCGAGGCAAGATTCGAACCTGCGACCGTAGCGGTCGCTCGGCTCCAGACTGTAGCGCCTAGAACCGAACGACCACTCCGGCCGGCGATAGATGGGCTACGGAGTGGTGCAGCGACCGTCATCGTATGAAAGCTCGACAGGAGCAGAAATGATCGAAGAAGCAAATGCAGTAAACATAAGATTTATTTAATTTGTATTTCTCCACGTATACGGAGCCTCGCTACAAATAATCCAGCAAGAAATTGAGTTCAGCTCTTAATGTCAACACGGAAGAGGGCCTCTGAACTAAAGCACAAATGATGGTGTTGAAGCTGTGACTAGGGTGTGTCTGCATAGCGTCACGTAGAAAAGTGGCTCCGAGTGCGAGAGGGCTGTGCGACTGCCGCCAGCCGTCCTATATCGTGGCGGCAGAGGGCGCTCAGAGTCCACAGTTGCTGGAGTATTTGGCTCAGAAGACGTGTACCATTACGTCTGGTGCATCCCACGTGACCGCTACCGGCCTCTGACAGAAACTTAACAATTGCATTGCCAACTTTGAGATGCTCATGGGATGGTATCCCACACAACTATCGGCGTCTGACGGGAACTTGCAATTCCACTGCAACTTTGAGAGGATCGTACGTAACACCATAGATACGGTGCACTGTATTAAATTACGCCACGCAGCTTAATTAATAAGTGCTAGCTCCTGAGGAATGAACTGTCTTCTGGCTATACTGGAAAGCCCGGTTCACCGTCAAAGCGTAGGAATTTATTTTTTAAAGTGGGAATCAGTAGTAATGTGAGGGTTGAATTACAACGAACGTCCTTAATCGTGCCCTAAATATGTACCGTTTTGAATCCGTGATAACTAACTGAAAGTAACCGAGCGTCACATGAGGTTTATTTTGCATTGACAGTAGAATACCGAAGAATTTTGTAATTCGTAGTTTACAGAACATGCTTGTTAGAGGGTTATGACCAAACTGTGTACACTTCCGCTCACTTTTTCTCTCACTGACTGTTCTAGATGAGTACAGACCTGTCACAGGAACAACGTCCTGTGAAGATGCTCATCAACATGGAAATAAATGATACTTTAGGTGTAAAACAGTACATGTCATTAACTCATCTAAATGGTGTGCACGAATAGCATTTTAGGCATAAATCACGTGGTTATAAGGACAAAGTGCGCGTCTCCAGGTTTGTAGTTACAAAAGCCTTCGTTCCTGCGCTGGAGTCTCTCAAAGGTCTGGCTTCCGCAGAGTTAATTATCAGACGCCTGGTGTTGGTTCGTCAAAAGGACAGCACATACAAAGGGCAGCCGCGAATCTGCTGGCTGGATGGCATCTAGAGGGCTCGTACAGGTCACAGTACAAGCCACATCTATATACCCTATTTTCATTTGTCTGTACTGACGTACAGTGCCAAGGAGTTTTAATTTCCATTTGTAATTTTGCTTTCAGCAATACTTGTAATTACATTCTGACTTAGAATAATAAATAGGAAATTATCGAGTAAAACTACATACACTCGCACAAACTGATATTTATGTACACAGAACTTGAGAATGTAGCGCTTACCTGTTCAGTTCCTTTGGTAAGCGCAGGGATATGTGTTGAGCAATACAATATTCATAAGGCAGCTTTTCCATTCGAGAGAACGTGCAGTCTACGAAGTCAGTGAGCCGTTTGAGTTGGATGAAATAACTCAGTGTTTGAGTGTGCCGGAGTTTAACGAGTGCAGTTACGTGAAGCAGTAATCGATAAACATAAGTGACTAGTACATAAGAGAAACCCGATGAAAAGAAAGGGAAAGATTTTAATAATACGTGTCGTAACTTAGTAGAAGATTTTTATTAAACGTTAGTAGCATAGTGATTAAAAAATAATGATGGGCAATGATGTTTCAGTGTAATTGTGTGGAATGTAGATGTAGATTCAATGATACGTGTTTCAAACAAGAAACCTAGTCAGTTGGGATCTATGAAATCCATAAAGGACAGCATACGATGACATTAGCTGTGGTGAACTTTCCAAGCTAATAACGATGAAGAGTACGAAAGGGAACTTGAATTGCTACGCTTCAAATTTTTGTCAAGTAAACATCCAATAAACGTGTGTGTCTACGCGCACATCTACACTCTATTAACCATTGCGAAGGGCTTCCTAGGTGGCACTTCCGATTGTACCACAACTTAGGGCACCTGCTCGTTGCATTCACATGTGGAGTGTAGGAAGAATGACCAGTTAAATGTGTCTGTGCACGCTGTAATTAGTCTGAACTTGTTTTCCAGGATACTACCTGAGCGACACTAGGGATTGTAAAATATTCCTGGATTACATACTTAACACTACCTTATGAAACCTTATAAGCAGGCTTTCGTGGTGTAGCTTTCACTATTTCAAGTTTCTTAGGATCTCCAAGATCCTTTCACTTGTGTATGTTCAGTCTCCAGCATTAGTCCTATTAACTTGATAACCATTCTAAGATGGGACGTATCAGTTTTATGTAAACAATTTCTTTAGTAGACAGTTTGTATTTTCCCAGTATCGTACCAGTGAAACGCCGGTTGCCACTTGCTTTACCCGGGACTTAGCCTGAGCGATCTTTCCAATTGATTTTCCCACATTTGTTATTTACAGGTATTATTGTGAGTTGACAGATTCCAGTTTTGAGTCATTGATGCTGAAGTTATAGGCTGTAACGCAGATTCGTTTTATGAAACGCACAGTTTTATATACACGAACAATTAAAGTAAGTTGCCAATATCTGCAACAATTTTAAATCTTTTCAAGACCTGGCTGAATATATAAACAGCTTTTTCCTGACATTATTTTATCACAGATAGCTGCATCACTTGCAAAATTCTGATACTATTTGTATTGTCGGTCAGGTCGTGAATATACATAATCAACAGCAAGGGTCCCAACACACTTCCCTGTGGCACATCTGAAGTTACTTCCTTGCTACGGTTTTCTACGTGCTTTGTTCTTTCTCAACCATTGTCTTACAATTGAGATGACAGATACAGATTGATGGAGAGATTCGATGTAGATTGAAGGGGGGGGGGGGGGGATTCGAAACTTCCACTAATGTGAATAGTGGCAATTCATTCTAGATAATGGAAAGTGTAAGGTCATCCACATCAGTACATGAGTTATACATTAAATTTTGGTTACACGATTAATCACACAAATATAAAGGATGTGGATCCAACTATGTACCAACGTACACTGGCGAAAATAATGTTGCAGAACCAAGAAGTAGTTGTGCGACAGAAACAAAAATTTAGTACACGGGGTTCTACATATGAGAGATTATATCTGTTCATATTTCGATGTAGCTGCACGAGAGTGGAGATAGTAGCGCCACTATGAGGATGCAAATCAGGTATGATTTAAATACACGCCGCAAGCGCATTGAGTGTTAATTTGAGTTTGGACGCGGTGAGTTGACGTTAGTCAAGGACGCCTTTCAGGGGACAAAGACGCCATTATCGACATCTCACTGAGTATGAACGATGTCGTGCAATACAGGTACGAGAAGCTGGATGATCCTTCTGTGATACAGCAGAAAAACTTGCCCGGACTGTAGCCGTTGTACATGACTGCTGGCAGCGGTATTCACGGGAACGTACGGTCACATAAAGACCGCACTACGAGAGCCAAGACCATCGTGTTCGGCGTATGGCTGTGGCGCATAATACGACATCCGCAGCAGCCTGTTGAAGAACTGCAACCAACCTTCCTGCGTGTTAAACACACTAGACCAACACGTCCACTTATGATTTGGGGTGTGATTTCGTATGACATGAACAGCACTCCAGGGGGTGTTTTCCAACATGATAACGCTCGCCCACAAACCTCTGTTGTAACACAACATACTCTACAGGGTGCCAGCAAGTTGCCTTTGCCTGCTCGTTCACGAGATCTGTCTCTAATGGAGCTCATGTCCGACATCATCGGATGACAACTCCAGCCTCATTCACAAACAAAATTAACTGTCCCTTTATTTACCACCAGGTGCAGCAGACATGGAACTCCATCCCATAAACTGACATTCGGCAACTGTACAACACAATGCATGCACATCTGCATGCTTGCAATCAACATTCTAGTCGTTGTACCAGTTATTAATGTATTAGCATCTCACTTCTGCAATGGCGTATCAGCCTGTATTCTTGCAATGTTAATCACTTAAATATGTTACTTACAGAAACGTATACCGGTGATTTCAATATTCTATGTTAATTTTTGTTTTTGGTGTTGCGATTTTTTCCGCCAGTGTATTACAATTGCGAACAACTTACATTCGATCGAACACACAAAAAATGTTGTGGTGAAGACGAACCAAAGACTGCGATTTATTGGCAGAACTCTTAGAATGTGCAACAAATTCACTGGATATACTGCGTACACTTGACTTGTCCGTCCGATTCAGGAAAACTGTTGCGTGGTACGTTATCCGTACCAGATAGGATTCACGTAGAACAGCATAAAAGTTCGAAAAATGACAAAAAAGCGGTTTTCGTTGCAGCGAGATCTTTTCAAAAAATTTCAATCATCAACTTTCTGCTCTGAATAAGAAAATTGGTGCCACCATACATAGGGAGAAATTACATCGCAATAAAATACGAGAATTCAAGCTTCCCACGGGAAGATCTAAATATCCTTTTTCTGGGCGCTATTCGAGTATGGAACTGTAGATAAGTAGTCTGAAATGGTTCGATGACCTTTGCCAGGCACTTAAGTGCGAATTCTAGAACAGTCATGTACATGTAGATTTGTAAAGCCCGTGGCTCATCACAAAGTGGATTGGTTGCATATAGCTACGAGTAGATGCGTCGTTAAATACATTTACGTGCCATATGAAGCGTGGAGATGGACAGTAAACAATGACAATGCTTACATTAACTGTGTCTAAATTTCATTATATTAAAGTGCATAAATCTGAAAATTGCGAACGAGAAATAATTAAATCCTGTTATCACAAGAACGGTGAAGGAAATTGACTATCAAAACATAACATAGATAATTTGACATCTGAGTGATGATTATACAAACAGATTTGAAGTTTCATACTGAGGTAATGCCAAAGGAATGGGTGAACTATTTCGAGATAATGCCCCTTGCATCCGTATCGCAATTGAGAGAACTGTTTTCCGGTGGTTCTGAGGTACTGTCTGCCATTCGTAGCCATCCGAATCAACTGCTATTTGCTACTGAATAGTTATATATTTCTGATCAGTCGCTGTTACTCCACATGTCATCATATAAATACACGTTAGCTCAACTATTAAGTAAGGGAGGAAAGCCACGTTTGTCATACAGCGAAGAAGGTTATCGACATTCTAGAGAAGAGGTGACACATCGTTGTCTAGTTGTAATACTAACAGTGCTAGGCAATGGTACTGGTTTGCGCCGTGTGGTTTAGTGCCGCTGATGTGAGTAGCATGCTAACGTACGATGTATGTTTGAGTCATACATATGGTTCTAGCTAAAAATTTCTTATACACGATTCAGTTACTGAATATACCCAAATTAATACATTTGTTATGTCATCTTAAATTGTTAAGCATACATAGCACCATTTAATGCTTTTTTTTTGTAATTGAGGTCCGCCAGTTATGCAAAACATCGTTTTTCTCAGCATCCGAACATGTTTCGGCACCACTGTGCCATCATCAGTGGGTTTTCATTTTTATTTTTCTTTACATTTGGTCAGCATGAATTTTCTGGACAACTTTTGTATTGATTATTAGAGGTGGTTTGTCATGTTTTCGTATGACAAGCACTTCCATTATCAGTATCATGCTGAGATGTTGTGATGCATACGTAACTATAACAAGTATTTTCCACAAATAACGTAGTAAAACGCTTTTCACTACATCAGAACACTGTGTGAGTGTTCACCAAATGAAAAGAAAAGTAAAAACGAAAACCCACTGATGCTGGCACAAGGGTGCCGAAACATTTTTGGGTGCTGAGGAAAACCGTGTTTTGCATAACTGGCGGACCACAAATAAAAAAAAATTAAAAAATCAACTGCAAACACGACCAATACAAGGAGCTGCAAATGAAAAAGATGGATAATGCTTTTTTATTTGCTTTACACTTAGTATGCAACATATATTCATATCTACCTAAAAATATGAAAGATGAATAATATAATAAAGGTTTTCTGCCACTGTCGATTTGAGATATATTATATTCCTGACACGCTGATACAAAGGTTTTACGTCCAGGTAGTTTGTTGCAAAATTTTCTGTTTTGTGAACTGTTCTGGAAAATTGCTAAAATGTCGTGACAATTAAAACTGTTTCTTCCGTTAAGCTTGTTCTGAGATTCATTTATAAAGCCTAAGATTGTTTCAGGATCTTCTGTACGATAAAAATTATTTCTCATTTTTTCACTTCCGTCATGGTTAGATTAAAACTTAAGTCTGTCTTCTTCCCTTACACATATATCCTATCCCACTTACCTTTACCACCATAATTTAATGAGTGACCCAGTCCCAGTAGAATTGTTGTGTAAATAACGTATCGGCCTAGGTGTAAATAAATTTCTCTTGCTACTTCTTTAACAGTGTACGGTACATACTGACAGTACTTTACAGCGTTCGCTATATTATTAGTGGATATGAAATATCGGAAAGTTCTTGTGATGGATTATTAAAGCTCCGTGTCAACACCATAGGAATTATTATGCTAATTGGAATAGACCTCGGCCTACCATAAACGTAGCTCATGTAAATGTCGTTTTTTATGTTTTTCAATATTACGAAGCTATGTTAGTCAAGCGTTACCTTACTTGAAGTAGTCCTGAGGTATGTGTGTAGCTGGAGTAGATGAATTAAAGTACTGAGTCGTGATTCACTTTCCTTGTTAGGCGCTTTATCGCCAAAGGAGTCCAGCATTGCTGAATGGTTACGGGGAATTTGTTCTCCACTTTCAATAGTTAATAAAAGGATGGGTTCATTAAAACGTGTAGACTTTTCGTGAGGATGGCTCGTGTGAAAAAAGTCGCGAACTTGAAACCACAGATCACAGCATCTAGAAAAAGCAGAACACGGCTTGAACAATCAACAATTAGTGCTGAATGGAATTATTGAGGCGAAAAACATATCATACTGAACAATGTAATAGATTTTACACGATCAAATAACTGAGAATTAGAAAAAAGTATTCTCAGCAATGTTTGAACTCGTTTGAAAAGAATCTAACTAATTTTGTACATCGATGTGTTACTTCGAATGGGACGTGGGTTCAACACTTACAACAAGAAGGATTCAACATTCAAGGCAGAGGGTGGAAATAAATAACCGCGAAGTCGATTTCATAACTCGAACCTAAACGGCGAACCACATCGATATATAAAACAATTTCCACCAGGACGAGAAAATATTTCGCTTCACTTCGTACGTTTCTTATGATTTATTCCACGCCTAAGTAACTCTTATTTTGAGACTCACACTGCACGTTAGGAAAATAATGTAATATACATAATAAACTTAGGTGAACTAGCAGCAAAATTTACAGTTGTTTGAATACCGTTGAACAGGCCAGTATCTCACATAAAGAAAACAAAGCAGTTGATCAGCAATCTGTGAACTAATTAGAAAACACAACAGGTGCTATTAAGATACTTTAATCTTCACCAAAACGAAAAACGTTAACTGAAACGTGTCCCGATAATGGCAGTTTGCAGATGGCAAACGGACTTTTTCTGTTAAGCTCGAGGAGGCTGTCGGATTAGTGAGAATTGTTGTTAAGCGAATTTATTTTCATCAAGTAGCTGTCTATGAACTATGTAAATGATGCACAGCGTTTCGAAATAGGTGACTAAATTTTTAACTCTTTAACAGCGCTATGGAAGGAAGAAGGATGCACAGTTAAATCTTCAATTACTCGCTGTTGATCTCAGTTCAACGGACGTGATAAGAATATTGATAGCGTTATTTGTGTTCAGAAATATTTTATGAGTTCTGGAGAAAAAGTTAAAAACAGATCAAGTTTTTATTTTGCAGACGAAGACTTTGCAACGGTTCTTGTTAGCGTAGTTTCTCTGTAGCAGGAAATTGTTTATGACAGGCAAATCTTTTAGAGGAGGAATGTGAAAGAGAAGCTTATGAGTGTGTTTTCATCACACTGTAATAAGCACTTCTGTCTGGTGTAAATCTGCGCACAAAGGAAAAGTACACGTAGCCCAATACTAGGTAGGATGGGTGAAACCTACTTCACAATGAAACGATAACTTTGTGGTCAACATTCTCTTCTTCGAAATATCGGCGAGAAACATGAGCGCAAAAAGGATCTACGAGATTTAAAAATATGAATTATATCCAGTAAATGGGCACTAGTTTACAGAGAACGTCAAATTACGTGATCTAAGAAACCATTGTCTGTGAAGGAATGAGAAGGTGATGGTAAATATAAGGCCAATGAAAACTTCTGGTGTAGTTACAGAATAAATCCTTTTATATTTTCTGTCAGTGATTTTTATTGGCCTCTTTCAATGAAGGGTACAATGACAAGCCACAACGTTGTGACCACTGATCTACTGTCGATATAATGCTGTCCAGGCGATAGTAGTCACCTGGCGAGGAATGACTGCTTGTCAGACACAAGCACAGTGCAGGTAGTATCTATCTCTCTGAGTCTATCTATCTGAGTCTGATCGAGAGCAGATTGTGATGGCCAGGAGTCTCGGCAGCCTTTCCTGGTGATCAAGGAGTGCTTTGGTGAGTGTCTTCAACACATGGTGAAACCGCGCCCAGAGGTCGTGGGGTTGGGGGGGCCACCCCTCATTACAGATGTTGGATGGCGTAGGCTGGATAGACTAGTAAAACAGGACAGGCGGCGAACTGTGACGGAACACACATCACACTTTAATGCTGGACAGAGTACTAGTGTATCTGAACACACAGTGCACCGAAGACTCCTAGCGATGAACCCTGGCAGCCTACGATCTATGCATGTGCCAATGTTAACATTACGACATCGGCAGCTGTGACAGAAACGGGCACGTGACCGTCGGCACTAGATGTTGGCGCAGTGGCAGAGTGTTGCATGGTCTGATGAATTTCGATACCTCCTTGAAACCTCTACGGCGGGAAGGAGAAAAGCTGGCGGATGCTCCATTATTCCTTGGGGAATATGCACCTGGGCATCCATGCGTCCAGTGGACCTTGCACAAGGCGCCATGAATACCAAAGAATATCCTACCCTGGCTGCATACGTCCCTTCATGTCGATCATGTTTCCGACGGAAGTGGCATTTCTCAGCAAGGTAGAGCGTAGTGTCACAAAGCCAGGAGTGTGATGGAGAGTTGTCAAGGAATAAAGTGGCGAGCTACAGATCATATGCTGGCCCGCCAGCGCGCCAGACTTGAACCCAGTCGAACACATCTCAGATACTGAAAGTTGCGTCAGAACTCAGCGACACACTCCCCGTAATTTACGGGAATTCGGTAACCAGTATGTGAATATGTGGTGCCAACGCCCGCCAGCGACTACCAAGAACTCATTGTTTCCATGACAACGCATCGCCAATGTTATCTACGCGAAAGGTGGACAAACCGGGTATGAGGTAGATGATCATAGTGTTCCAATTGATCAGTGTATGTATACAATCTGTTTGGTTTTAATGTACCGTATGATATATATGGCACTACATCAGTATTGTTTTATTTGCACCGATATTAAAAGAAATACAGTCTATTTGAACAATGTTTTCATTTTCAGAACCCGTTGAGCCTGTGGACCACCACAAAATAAAATTTTTAATCTATGTACTGCAAAAAGTGCGATAGAGCCGTATTAAGGGAGAAACTATGTTCTGGGGATGCAACAGAATGGAGGGATGATCGAGGGTAGAAGCACGAGGGATTTGGTCGCCAAACAGTGGCCGTCCACTTTCCTGCTTCACAGGTCTTCAAACTGAAGAAATAGCACGTGACTCCCCACTGTAGCTACCTCAGCATGTTACAGGAAGAAACTAAAGTGTGTTTTACAAAGTTATACAAATCCATCACCGGGTGAGGTGACGCAGTGATTAGCAAGCACACTGGACTCGCATTCGGGAGGACGACGGTTTAAACCTGTGTCCGGCAATCCTCATTTAGGTTTTCGATGGTTTCCCTAAATCGCTTCTCATCCTTCCCTAGTCCGATGGGACCGTTGATCTCGCTATTTCGTCTCCTCCCCCTAAATCAACCAACCAGCCAATCAACCAACCAGCCAACCAACCAGCCAACCAACCAATCCGCCTTAATGAGTCTTAGGGGGGGGGGGGGGCGGTTGATTTCCACAATGTACGTTAATAATACATGAGGCACAGATATGAGCTACTAATAATCCAACACGGCGACTTATTGTTTCTGCTAAAAGGCTAGATAGCGACACTGCAGATGATGTGGGGCAATTTGGAAAACTAGCGACTGGAAATCTGTTTCTGTTGGGTATTACTCAATCTAGAAGGAAATTGTATGAGTTTCGCCAGTCTGTGGAGTCTTCTGAATCCTAAAGTCCATGACATGACACACTGAAATCTCGCAGAGTGTTTGCGAGATTGCACAGACAAGCACGGACTGACACTGCTTTGACAACAGATACGAGCTGCGCAGTGATCATCGACTGCAAGCCAGGGTGTCGAACCGACTGTATAGTTGCCATATCTCTCTTTGTCAGCAACTGCCACAGAGGATGGTAAACTCCTTGCACCGAGATTAACCCTTTTTCGACGAAAAGTAATTCTCGTATGTGTCATGCTCAGCGCTACAAAATTAATCAAAAGCGTCCTGCCATTAATGCATTACTCAAATTGCTGATCTTGTAGAATTTAATTTCTGGTGAATACTGGCAACATTTTTCTTCTTAAAACAAACATATGTGTCAGTGTTTTCTGATTCTTGCTTTTGAATATATTGTTGTTGCGTAGAGAAGTTTGATACTTGTCTATCACGTCTATAGTGAAATGCAGGAAGATCTGCAGCGGATAGGCACTTGGTGCAGGGAGTGGCAACTGACCCTTAACATAGACAAATGTAGTGTATTGCGAATACATAGAAAGAAGGATCCTTTATTATACGATTATATGATTGCGGAACAAACACTGGTAGCAGTTACTTCTGTAAAATATCTGGGAGTATGCGTGCGGAACGATTTGTAGTGGAATGATCATATAAAATTAATTGTTGTTAAGGCGGGTACGAGGTTGAGATTCATTGGGAGAGTCCTTCGAAAATGTAGTCCATCAACAAAGGAGGTGGCTTACAAAACACTCGTTCGACCTATACTTATTGCTCATCAGTGTGGGATCTGTACCATATTGGGTTGACGGAGGAGATAGAGAAGATCCAAAGAAGAGCGGCGCGTTGCGTCACTGGATTATTTTGTAGCCGTGATAGCGTTACGGAGATGTTTAGCAAACTCGAGTGGCAGATTCTGCAAGAGAGGCGCTCTGCATCGCGGTGTAGCTTGCTCGCCAGGTTTCGAGAGGGTGCGTTTCTGGATGAGGTATCGAGTATATTGTTTCCCCCTACTTATACCTCCCGAGGAGATCACGAATGTAAAATTAGAGAGATTCGAGCGCGCACGGAGGCTTTCAGACAGTCGTTCTTCCTGCGAACCATACGCGACTGGAACAGAAAAGGTAGGTAATGACAGAGGCACGTAAAGTTCCCTCCGCCACACACCGTTGGGTGGCTTGCGGAGTATAAATGTAGATGTAGATGTAGACGTGGAAGTCTCTTCCTGCCTGCATGACTACTGCAGTCTAGATTCACTGGAACCTGCTTGCCATAGTCAAGCTTTGTTCTTCGTCTAAAATTTTACGCCTCACACCCAACCCATCCACCAAATTTATTGTTTGTTGATATTCATGTAGCCAAGTTACACTATAAATTTCGTTTCTTCTCAGTTCCGTCCATTTAATCCTCAGCATTCTTCTGCAGCACCCCACTTAAAAAACTTCTATCCACCTCCTGTCTATCCTGTCCATCATCCATGTTTCACTTCCCAACAACGCTACACGTCAGACAAATGTCTTTAGATAACATTTTCTAACATTTAATTTTATGGTATAAGATACTTCTCTTATTCAGAAAAACTTTTCTTGCTATTTCCAGTCTGCATTTTATATCTACTCTATCTCGGTCAGTGTCAGTTTTTTACTGCCCTAATAACATAACTCATCTACTGGTTTTAGTGTCTCATTTCCTAATCTAATTACATACTGGTCGCCTTATTTAATTCGACTGCTGTCCATTATCCTTGCTTTACGTTTACTGATGTTCGACTTGTGTCTTCCTCCGAGCGAATGTCCTTTCGCTTCAAATGAACATACAAGTCTTATACCATCTCCGAACAGGATTCTAAACATATGAAGAGTTTCTCTCATCTTATATAGTTCTCTTTGCTTCCTTCACTACTTGCCTGAAGTACAGATTCAGCAACTTCGTGGATTGGCTGCAACCACGTGTCTCGCTCCTCTCTACTACGGATTTCCTTTCACATGTCCTTCGACACATCATTTCTGTACAAGCTGCAGATAACCCCCCCCCCCTTCCACACACACACACACACACACACACACACACACACACACACACACACACACACACACACCACAACCTGTATTATTTTAACCCTACTACCTTCAGAAGTTTGAAGAATGTAGTCCTGGTTTCGTTTTCAAAAGTTTTCTTTAGATATTCAATTGATATTTACGCAGCTTTTCCTTTATTTAACGCAGGTTCTAAGACAAATCTTACAGTCAATATTGGGTCACCTTTTCCTACATTGATCCCGAATACAGACTGATCTCCTCTCCGATAGGCTTCAGTCTTCCCATATAGGCCTAAATAGTTCGTGTTTGTATTTAGCATCTCCAAAACGAAAGTAATGTCAGTGGGAAAGAAATATAAACGGATTGAGTGCCAAATAGGAGGAACAAAGATAGAACAGGTGGACAGTTTCAAGTACTTAGGATGCATATTCTCACAGGATGGCAACATAGTGAAAGAACTGGAAGCGAGGTGTAGCAAAGCTAATGCAGTGAGCGCTCAGCTACGATCTACTCTCCTCTGCAAGAAGGAAGTCAGTACCAAGACTAAGTTATCTGTGCACCGTTCAATCTTTCGACCAACTTTGTTGTATGGGAGCGAAAGCTGGGTGGATTCAGGTTACCTTATCAACAAGGTTGAGGTTACGGATATGAAAGTAGCTAGGATGATTGCAGGTACTAGTAGATGGGAACAATGGCAGGAGGGTGTCCACAATGAGGAAATCAAAGAAGAACAGGGAATGAACTCTATAGATGTAGCAGTCAGGATGAACAGGCTTAGATGATGGGGTCATGTTACACGCATGGAGAAGCAAGGTTACCCAAGAGACTCATTGGTTCAGCAGTAGAGGGTAACAGGAGTCGGGGCAGACCAAAGAGAAGGTACCTGGATTCGGTTAAGAATGATTTTGAAGTAATTGGTTTAACATCAGAAGAGGCACCAATGTTAGCACTGAATAGGGGATCATGGAGGAATTTTATAAGAGGGGTATGCTCCAGACTGAAAGCTTAAAGGCATAATCAGTCTTAAATGATGATGATGATGATATTTACTAAATTGTTCGTTAGCTAATATTTACACGGGTCAGCAGATTTATTTCTTGGAACTAGAATTATTAGTCTTCTTGTAGGTCGTTGGTATTTAGTATGAATAATACATGAAACTGATTTATTGATAGTTTTTCTTCAAGATCAGATTGTCTTCTTCAGCATCCCTCATGATGATACTAATCAAGCTAAAAACAACTATCAGCTGAAAATCCTGCAATAATCGCTGTTTTTAACATGCCATAAATTGATTGCTCACTGCACTGCTAATAAACAAATGTGTCTTAAATAGAGGACCGTACATGGCAAAGGAAGAAGTCACCAAAGGTTGTATGGCACGACACTGCCCAAGATTCACATGGTCGCTGATCGCTATTGTCCTTCTCGTAACTGGAAACCGCATTGGTGATCTGCATCATTTGCGATCATCGATCCAAACTTTTTGAAATTTTACAGTATTGCAACAGCATATCGTTTCTCTGTATCAGTTCCTCTAAATAAGAACGTTAACTTCCTAAATTATATATGCAAAAACAAATTGTGAAAAAAACATGAAGTTAATGGATACTTGAGATTTTTATTGATGTAATAATAGTCGACAGTATTTATCTTGTTTACCGGTTTTAGTCAGATACGTTCACCATCTGCTAGTAACTGACTTCCGTCCTCTGAGACGACAGCGAGCCAAGAACCTACGTTAGAAAAGACCTTATAGGTAGAATGTATTCCACATTAATCACAGAATAAAAGTTATCTCTCAGCACAGACAATTACCTTCTGTTGTCGTGCGCTTTTACGAACTAAGCAATCCACCAAGTACCCCACAGGACCGTCCTCGGTTCTTGCAGCTATCAATACCTCTGTCCTTTTCCACGATACATAATAGCGTATGGCCTAGTTTTGAATGGAGTATTCATTCCGTATACAAACAGTCTACTGAAGCTCAGTCATTCCTCCATGGCATCCTTTCTTCTGGAGGCACTAGACTAGCGAAGAAAGTTTCTGCCAGGTTTCGGCTACAGGGGGATAATGACAAGAATGTTGCTTGCACTTGGGCTTATAGTCTTGATTAGACAGCTAGGTCTATAATGTCTGAACTCTATTCCTGGGTTGGCATACGATTTAAACTTGCCGAAAAGAGCGTTTTTAATATTATGAATAGGTTTTTCGGTAGAGTAGTTCCATTTGTAATACTTACTCTTAGTATGTATGTCATTCCAGAATAGGTGCACAAAGACCGAGGCAAAGTTTTACGAGTAGAAAGGCTTAAAATTCTTGTCACATGTAAGTAACTTTGATAGATGTACCAGAGTGACGGTAAAAAAATGGCGCTACTGATAAAAGGCCAACATGTAAGCAATCTTACGCTTCAGTGTCTATTTTATAACTACAACACTTTGATTCAAAGAGGTATCTCATGAATCCCTGAACTACTGGTTATACGAACTGCCACATTCTAAACAACCCCAAGGGCACTGTTACATATATTTTTCTGTCTGTGAATATGTTCTGGGCTTAGCTCATTTTCAACACAGGACTCATAAAATAGAGTAAGTTTACTAGCCATGCTTGTCTCAAAGATATTGGATTATACCCGAAATATATTCTCGCTGAAACTACTGATACTAATTTCGGTCGGTATGTGTGACAAGCAAACAGGAAACATTGATTTTGTTTAGCTCATTACATCTCTCCTAATCACATTTCACTAGCACTGAATTCCATTGGACATATCGGCTCATGCCGATGGGCGCGCGTGGGCAGCTGTATTGGTTGGTTGGTGGTTTTGGGACAGGGACCAAACAGGGAGGTCATCGGTCCCACCCTATTAGCGAAGGATGGCTGAGGCATTTGCCTGAAGTGATTTAGGGAAATTACGGAAAACCTAAATCAGGATGGTCGGGCGCGGGTTTGAACCGCCGTCCTCCGGAATGGGAGTTCAGTGCGCTAACCATTGCGCCACCTTGCTCGGTGGTATATGGGTGTTAAAGGTGATTACCACTGTAACGAATTGCGGATGAAAGTGAAGCGATAGTAGATGCTATGCATGGCATTATGTAGGAGCTGAATTCATCTTTCCCCGTTGTTAAACAAACAGTCGCTAAAGAGATGGACGGCAATCGCATAACCACCCACTAGTGTAAGCGAGACGCAGTGAGAGTGATTTAAAATTGCAGGTTGCTGTTTGCTGACTGTTATCGTCTGATCGCTGTGACACGTTACAGGAAATTGTTTACCCATCGCGCTTCCACGTTTGGTACACGAGATACCAATATCCAACAAAACGTCAACGCGACCACAAAATACGCACCGACGGTAAGTGATATTCAGATTTTATTGCCCACGCATGAAATACAGTGTAGGGAAATTGTTCTCGGCGGGTTGTTAAAGCAAATGTTTGTACGCAACCATTATGTATACAGAACGACCGTATCAGCTTACTTTCCCGCAGAGTGCATTAACTTACGAATGTGATATTACATTTTATATAGGCCTGCAATGTAGATAGCTTTGAAACGTATGAAGTGACAGTATTGTCCAAAAAATGATGGGAATGATGGTGCGAATTTAATGTTCTGTGTACTCCTGCGTTTCCTGTTGTGTTAGGTAGTTGACCTATTTACGCTTATTGTAAGCGAAAATGAATGGAACCTCTCAACGTCTCTATTCCCTAGGAAAACTAGATGGCCCTGTTACCTGTAGGCAGATTGGTTTTCTTTCTCTACGGGTGCAGACTCGACGTTGGGGAGCGAAGAGCTTGCTGGCAGCGGACCGTGATGGTATTAGGTATAATGCAATGGTATTTTGTGTTCATTACGCAAGGAATAATAGTAATCGGACTTCGTAACAACAAATTTAGACTGCAACTTCCGACTTGTGGAAGATGCAAAACTCCTTGCAATGGTGCGTGGATGGCACGTAATTGTCACGTCACCAAACGAATCGCTTCTCAATGTCGTTTAAAGCCAAAACAGACATCACATCTTAATACATCATTAGCAACAGGATTCCTACTGAATGGTTATAAAACAAAAATATAAATGTATTAATACGCGTTCATCATTACTAGGGAAATTATGAGAAACAAGGAAGTGCGTCTTTACATGAGGCGGACAGAAGAAAAAAGGCTATCGACAAGACGCTATACGTGCTTCAGTTAATTTAAAGTTGGAGAATGAATTTATATCAACGGTAACTGTGACGTAATACAGATACTACGTGTAACTTTTATCTTTGAAACATCGAAATGAATTAATTTAATACAATGTCTCTACCAGGTCTATCCAGGTAATTTTATCCACAGAAAGCATTCGATAGTCTTCTCTACTGTCGCCTAGTGTAAAAAGTGTGTGTGTGTGTGTGTGTGTGTGTGTGTGTGTGTGTGTGTGCGGAATATCACACCATTTTTTCGGTTAGACTGAAGAGTACCTAACCAATAGAATGCTGCAAATCATTTGCAACGGAGAGAAAACTTCAGACGTAAAAATAACTTCGTGTGTATCCGACAGTTACTGTTCGCAGTATGTGTACGGGGCGATTAATAAGACGAATGTGCGTACACTACAAGATGTATAGAAAAATGACATGTGTGAATGGATAGAACGTCTCTCCAAGTTTCGACTCGTAATACTTACCGTGGCTTAGCTGCAGAGTGCACCACTAGGGGGCAGACGTGTTGGAACCTGATGAGAAATGATCCTCTCGTAGAGTCGTAAAACTTAGTTTTCCTAGAATCTTTGGACAGTTACGGTGGCACCCGCGTTACCTGAACCTCACATCGATCGATTTGTTCACGTGCGCGGTCAATATCTTACTAGATTCTCCTCGATAATGGAGGCGGTGAACCATCTAGAAATATCGCCTGTTTTTATTGTTTTGCTATCTCTTCATTATGTTTTTAACTCTTCTGTAGGCTGCAGAGCAGCATCGCACGCTGCTGCCAGCCCTCCCCACTCTGGGAGGAGGAATCAAGATTCAATGAAGGAAAAAAATCTAGAAACGGAATGAGGATATATAAAGGCCCATGGAACCTATGGAATATTTTTGTTCTGCAGTATTTACAGAAAAATAAGAACTGTCAATATTTATTCCGGTTGTATTCGAAAATTTTTGATTTATAGCGTGAAGCAGGGGGATGTTGTAGGGTAAAAAAAAGATTTACCATATAGCGCTGCAAAACGCAATTTACTTTAAAATAGTAAGATTAAGAAACAAACCAAAACAAAAATCTGTCAAGCAGCGCTTCACCGCTTCCTCAAGATAACGTGAAAAATGTTTCTGATATTCACAAAGAACTTTCGCATTTATCAGCATTGATCGCGATGTATAAAGTTCTATCGAGTACAAAATAAATCAATGAATATATAGCTTTTTATTGTTGTGCATGTAAACTGTGCCAGCATCAAAAGTAGCCGCTTTGTTTACACGAAAGCACAATCAACTAATTTTTATTACTTATAAAATGTAATTCATACTCTGTAACGATATGAAATACACAATGGACTAACACTCAATGATGTGCGGTTGTAAGTATGCGCAAAGTGAAGAAACAGACAGAAGTTGTCGACTCCCATTTCCTATCTTTGACATTCATTCATGTTTCTTTCCGTACCAATGATGGCAGAAATCCTACCATTTGCTATCTCATTTGTGTAGTGTACTTAAACTATTGAACCATAGTTTTCGTGGAGTACAGGTCTTTGACCACTCCATAGTGTAGCATCCAATTACTTCGTGCCTGTAGACAGGTAACTCAATGAATAGATTTCCAAAGAGGACTGCTGCCGTAGCAGCAGCAGCAGCGACTTCAATAAACTACACACACGTGCTGTTCTGCCAGTACTGCAACATCACAAACGGAGTACATATCAAGTAATTGTAAAGTAAGTTAAGCGCTTGGAGAGCAGCTCTATCCACCAATTTGTGCAATTTGTGTCTGTTTTCTGTATGTGTTCTAGTTTTTGGGCAACCGCTTCTGAAAATCCCCCGTATTTATGACTAATCCTGTACAATGAGGTGACAAAAGACACGACACAGCGATAGGCAAATATACATATAGCAATGGTATCCCATACACAAGGTATAAAAGGATAGTGCATTGGCAGAGTTGACATTTGTACGCGGGTGTTTCATGAGAAAATTTTCCAGCCGAACTATGGCAGCACGACGGGCATTAATAAGCTTTGAACCTGGAAAGGTAGTGGAGCTAGACATGGAACATTCAATCACGGAAATCATTACGGACTGCAATATTCCGAGTTCCACAGTGTCAAGACTCACGGTGGATAATGCTATGGCCGACGGCCTTCACTCAGTGGCCGAGGGCAGCGGCGTTTGCGCAAAACTGTCAGTGCTAACATACCATCAACGCTGTGTGGAATAACCGTAGAAATGAATGTGGGACAGACAATGAACGTATCCGTTAGGACAGTGCGGCGAAATTTAGCATTAATGGGCTATAGCAGCAGACGACCAACACGAGTACCTTTGCAGCAGTGACTAGCACTAACTGTATGACATCGCCTGCAGCTCCTCCCCTGGGCTCGCGACTATTTGTTGGACCCTAGACGACTGGAAAACCACAGGCTGGTCAGATGACTTCCGATATCAGTTGGTAAGAGCTGACGGTAAGGTGCAGACCCCACGAAGCTATGGACCAAAGCTGTCAACAGGACACTGTGCTAGCTTGTGGTGGCTTGATAGTGGTGTGGACTGTGTTTACATGGAATGGACTGGGGGAAATGGCTATGTTCGCCTACTTGGAGACCATCTGCAGTCATTTATAGACTTGATGTTCCCAAACAACGATCGAATTTTTATGGATGACAGTGCGCCATACCACCGGGCCACAATTGTTCACTATTGGTTTGAAGAACATTATGGAAAATTCGAGTGAATACGTCGGCCATCCTGGTCATCCAATATGAATCCCATAAAACATTTATGGGACATTGACAGATCATTTGAAGCACAAAATCGTACACCCGTAACGGTTTCGAAATTATGGACGGCTACAAAGACATCATGGTTCAGTATTTACTTATGGGACTTCCAACGACGTATTGGGTCCGTTCCACATCGAGATGCTGCAGTACGCCGGAAATAATGTGGTCCTCACGGTATTAGGAGTATCCCATGACTTTTGTCACATCAGTGCAAATGCCATAGGGGATAATGTTGGAATCTTCATGAGTCTCTTTGCAGTTGATTCCATTGGATACAGAGAAGTCGCAACGTAGAAAATTTTAGCGAAATGCAGTAATTCCTTGGCTGCTGGAATTGGCATTTAATTTCAGCATAAACAAATGTAACTTACTGTGTATAAATAGACAGAAATATCCAGTATTTTGTGATCAAAGGGAGCAGTCACAGCCATAAATATCTGAGAGAATGCGTAAAGAGCGATTTAAACGACCACGCAAGGCTTACAGCATGGGGGCAGACCCTTAGCAGATTGTATTGATGGAGGGGATAGACAATACCCAAAGAAGAGTAGCACGTTACGCATAGTTTCGTTTATTAACCTTGAAAGCGCCACGGATGTTCTTCTCCAACTCAGCTTCTACAGAGGGGCTGTGCGTTACTTATTGTTTACTATTAAAATTCAGAGAACATTCGTTACTTATAGAGTCAACAAATTTACTGCTGCCAGAGGAAAGGGGAAAGTGATAGTGGCGCACAAAGTACCCTCCGCCGCATATGATAAGATAGCTTGCAGAATGTAGATGTATCAAAATGTAGGTAAATATAGATCGCTATTTAACGTTAAAATCACATGTTATGTTGTACATAGACACAATTAACAGACACTTTCATATAAGCTTTCCGTCCACAGTCTTCGTCAGGAAAAGAGAACACAAACACACCATTCATTCACACAAGCAAGCACACTTCATGCACGTACGTCCGCCAACTCAGGCAGCTGCTGAAGTTGGCGGACATGGCTTATTACAACTGGGCGCTCTCTCCAGTCTCATGAATGTTGGCTCTGAGCACTATGGGACTCAACTGCAGTGGTCATCAGTCCCCTAGAACTTAGAACTACTTAAACCTAACTAACCTAAGGACATCACACACATCCATGCCCGAGGCAGGATTCGAACCTGCGACCGTAGCAGTCGCACGGTTCCGGACTGCGCGCCTAGAACCGCGAGACCACCGCGGCCGGCTCTCATGAATGTTCATGTTATTAAATTTAGTTCTTGCGTTACTTCTCACGAAATAGCTGATTACCTCTTCAGATACACATATTGAGTGAGGTCGCCTATAAAAAAATAATTTGCTGTTTACCGCAATGCCTGTTAAGGATACTTGACTGTTTCACTTCGCAGCTATAAACTCGTAGGTCTTTACAGATAATTCAGCTAAAATTTTGTTTAGGAACACTTAAATACATCTTCGACTTGTATATTACTTCTGAATTGTGTGTAGAATGTTTATTACACAAATTTAGCTTTTTCCTCACACAGAGCTGCAGCCTAACATTCACCGCCAGACACACGCCACCGACTGCCCTCTACCCAACTCCTTAGAACCGTGTGCCGTCACATGAGCGTGAAGTCTTAACACCCTCAAAACTCTGGAAGATCAAAGGCGTCAAAGCCGCCGGAAATGAGCTGATAGGTCGATCGTTATTAGGGATTTGGACAACGATACCATTACACACTACTGTCACGGCTTTCCACTATTACTGCAGTTGTATATGTCACTTGAATTGAGACCCATTGACCAACTGCCAGACGCCGTCGAGCGATACATGCTCGCCATTCGCCCACACATGACCAGTCTACAAGTATTGTGGTTGGTAGCTAAGCAGTCAAAGTTTAGGATAGCTCGCCAATGCCCTCACTCGCTCACGGACTGCAGCAGCGTCCCGCATTTGCCGCCAACGGAGCGGCAGGTTGCACTGTATTAGAGTTGTAAAACTACCAAAGGCTATGGAAATGGAAATGAGAGTTTGGCGTCATAGGCCGGGAGGCCCCTTACAGGGCAGGTTGGGCCGCGTGGTGCAGGCCTTATTACATTTGACGCCCCAGTGGGCGACCTGAACTCTGGATGGGGAGGAAATGATGATGAAGACGACACAACACCCAGTCCCTGAGCGGAGAAAATCCCCTGCCCAGTCGGGAATCGAACCCGCGCTCCTTAGGACGGCAGCCGTCACGCTGCCCGTTCAGCTTTCGGGACGGACGCCAAAGGCTGTCGTAAGTATAGACTACGGTCGTTACCCTAGTAGACTTGGTCAAATGATGTCGTACAGCATTACCTGCGTGTTATGCATGTTGCAAACCTATTGGGCGTTACTTCAAATAGATCGCTTTGTTTAGGTACGCGATCAGTGTCTCGCAAGATTCCCCTGGAAACTGGAGGTCGCAATCCATTTAGCAGCTTATTGAGGATATGTGTAGGACAACATAACCTAAGGAACATTTTCGTTCTATATGGTTAACCTCCTGTCAATTACTTGCAAATAAACAGTCTTTATAGCAAACTTGAAATTTCATTGTTTAATTCATGATTTATTCAGAAATAGGGATCCGTAACATAAAACAGAGGAATATTGTAGCAGAAATAAAAAAAATATTCATCCCATAGTGCTAAAGAAGGATATTTTCTTAAAAAAAGGTGAAATTTAAAAAAAAGGAAACACGGGACAAAAATATAACAAACATGGCTTCAACACTTAGTCGAATTTATATAAACATGTATCTATTAGTCATAAAAAACTTCCGCATTTGTTGTTGTTGTGGTCTTCAGTCCAGAGACTGGTTTGATGCAGCTCTCCATGCTATTCTATCCTGTGCAAGCTGCTTCATCTCCCAGTACGCACTGCAGCCTACATCCTTTTGAATCTGCTTAGTTTACTCATCTCTTGGTCTCCCTCTACGATTTTTACCCTCCACGCTGCCCTCCAATACTAAATTGGTCGTCCCTTCATGCCTCAGTATATGTCCTACCAGCTGATCCCTTCTTCTAGTCAAGTTGTGCCACAAACTTTTAATTTCTCCTCCATGGATTTTAATTCCTGCTCAAAATTTTACTTTTATATCCTTTACTGCTTGCTCAATATACAGATTTAATAACATCGGGGATAGGCTACAACCCCTTCTCACTCCCTTCCCAACCATGTTTTCCTTTCATTCCCCTGTACTCTTATATATGCCACCTGGTTTCTGTACAAATTGTAAATAGCCTTTCGCTCACTGTATTTTACCCCTGCCAGCTTCAGAATTTTGAAACAGCATTCCAGTTAACATTGTCAAAAGCTTTCTCTAAGTATACAAATGGTAGAAACGTACGTTTGCCTTTCCTTAATCTATTTTTCTAAGAAAAGTTGTGGAGTCAGTTTTGCCTCACGTGTTCCAACATTTCTACGAAATCCAAACTGACCTTCCCCGAGGTAGGCTTCTACCAGTTGGAACTGGGTTTCCATCTGAGCTCTTGATATTCATGCACGTGATTCTGTTTTCTCCAAAGGTCTCTTTAATTTTCTTGTAGGCAGTGATATATATATCTACATCCTTACATTTATTCTCTAGCCATCCCTGCTTAGCTGTTTTGCACTTCCTGTCGATCTCATTCTTGAGATGTTTGTATTCGTTTTTGCCTGCTTCATTCACTGCCCTTTTGTATTTTATCTTTTCATCACTTGAATTGTGTATCACTTCTGTTACCCAAGGATTTCTATTAGGCCTCGTATTTTTACCTAATTGATCCTCTGCTGCTTCACCATTTCATCTCTCAAAGCTACCCATTCTTCTTCTACTGTATTTCTTTCCGCCATTCTTGTCAATCGTTCCCTAAAGCTCTCCGTGGATCTCTCTACGACCTCTGGCTCTTTCATTTTATCCAGGTCCCATCTTCTCAAATTCCCACCTATTACAGTTTCTTTAGTTTTACTCTACAGTTCATAACCAATAGATTGTGGTCAGAGTCCACATCTGCCCCGGAAATGTCTTACATTTTAAAACCTGGTTCCTAAATCTCTGTCTGACCATTATATAATCTTTTTGAAACCTGTCAGTATCTCCAGGCTTCTTCCATGTATAAAACCTTCGTTTACGATTCTTGAATAAGTGTTAGATATGATTAAGTTAAGTTTTGTGCAAAATTCTACCAGGCGGCTTCCTCTTTCCTTCCTCACCCCCATTCCATGTTCACCTACTACGTTTCCTTCTCTTCCTTTTCCCACTATCGATTTCCAGTCAGCCATGACTTAAATTTTCGTCTCCCTTCAGTATCTGAATAATTTCTTTTACCTCATCATACGTTTCATCAATCTCTTCATCATCTGCGGAGCTAGTCGGCATGTTAACTTGTACTAATGTGGTAGGCGTGGGACTCGTATCTATCCTTGCCACAATAATGCGTTTATTATGCTGTTTATAGTAGCTTACCCGCATTCCTATTTTTTTTATTCATTATTAAACCTACTCCTGCATTACCCCTATGTGATTTTGTATTTATAATCCTGTATTCACCTGACCATAAGTCTTGTTCCTGCTGACACCGAACTTCACTATTTCCCACTATATCTAACTTTAACCTGTCCATTTCCCTTTTTACATTTTCTAACCTACCAGCCCGATTAAGGGATCTGACATTCCACGCTCCGACCCGTAGAACGCCAGTTTTCTTTCTCCTGGTAACATCCTCCTGAGTAGTCCCCGCCCGGAGATCCGAATGGGGGACTACTTTACCTCCGGAATATATTACCCTAGAGGATATGCGATGTGCTCCCCAAATTGTGATTAGCCCACTTTTGTCTTCTGCTGATCTTCTTCGTCTGTTTGTAAACGGTCTTTACGCCGTGTTTGCGCAACATACGACCAACTCTGCGAATGTGTGGCTCGCTGGCGGTACATGATATTTTTTTCCAACACGTCACTTCGCTGGAATCTAGGTTTCATGACACTTCTTGGCAATTGTGGGGAAGCCATTCTTTCTCATAAAGCACATGTTACCCGTCGATTCCGAGCTGTTGCGACCCACATATTTGGCTTGTGGGCGTCGCGAGCTTGTTATATTTATGTCTTTTTGGCTCGGGTGGTGACTGGGAAGTTTGTATAGCTATCGGTCGGTGAATGTCGCTTTTCGATATATGCTGCGGCATAAGTTCTCACCATTTTATGTAACCAGCGCCACTGCATATATTGTGTAGATAGGAAAAGAGCATGAATGGGATAAGAAGTTACACACACTTTCATTTGTTCTAGTGTACGGCCTTTTTTCTTGTCTTGATCGTTATGCGTTTTCACGACTATGCAGACACATATTAAATAAAGCACTCTTTACTACAGACATCATGTTATTTGCAGCCTCAGACATGTGTTCTAGAAGTAATGTTTTTGCATTAATTGACTGTTCCGTTTGTTCTTCTTAGAATATTTTACTCATTGAGAATGGAAATGAGTTTCACTGTTGTAATAATCTACAGTATTTATCATTTTACAAACCAGTTTTCACGACTATGCAGACACATATTAAACAAAGCACTCTTTACTACAGACATCATGTTATTTGCAGCCTCAGACATGTGTTCTAGAAGTAATGTTTTTGCATTAATTGACTGTTCCGTTTGTTCTTATTAGAATATTTTACTCATTGAGAATGGAAATGAGTTTCACTGTTGTAATAATCTACAGTATTTATCATTTTACAAACCAGTTTTCGTCTGTTACACTATATATTCTAGTCGTTTATAATATTAAACCTTTTAAGGGTAAGACTGTTTTATTTAGTCACTTCCCTTAAGCCCTTTAGTCACTTCCCTTAAGCCGTTTCTGTATGTTGTTGTTTCTATATATGTTGTTCAACTTTACCCAAACAGTTGATGTAATTAGTTATACGGCTATCAATCTAAACATTTTTCAGTGAATTTTTATTGAAAATAGCCTTATCATTTTATTCCCGAGTCAAATATTAGCATTCATCATCTTTGGAAACCAAATAGGATACTCTGTAGTTGTACTGATTTCAAACGTTTCATACCACAAATATTTCACAGCACAAACATTTAGCTTTTTATCTATGTTGCTGCTGAATTTGTTACGTTAAATGCAAAATATAGAAACAGGTAACAGAGTTAACATAAATTTTTTTGGAAGTATTTATGGCTGGTTTCGTTCTTCACCAATAATGGCCTCATAGTTTTCTGCTATAAAGAATACAAAACTAAACAAGAATGTTTTCATTGGAATATCTGCAATAATTAAAACGGATTCCAAAAATATGTGTACTGCTATTATTGTTGTTTATTCCTCATGATATTAAGGTTCTTTGTCGTCTCAAAATAAATTAATAATCATTCACCAGATTTTTACGGAGTCGCTTTTTCCAACGTGTCACTTCGCTGGAAGCTACGTTTCACTCCACTTTTTGGCAATTGTGGCAAAGTAAAGCTCGTAGTTCCGACACTCATCATAACCACTTATTTGTGAATTAAATTGTTCAGTGCTTGTGTTGAGTCCGCTTTCTCGCCTCAGTATCACATCGAGGTGAATATGAATGGATAAACTGGTGTGGAACGTGCTGCTGTAATAGTATACTCGTCGCCTTATTTGAACAAACGTTTCAAGGTACTGACTGCAGAAACAGTCAACTTGTATTTGGTGGAGTACTGAGTCCAAACGGCAGTAAAAGGAGGCGAATGAGTGCAGAGCAATGGACGGGGGACAATAGTGGCGCGACAAAAGCCTTGGGCGTGACGGAGGCAGGTCGATCGGGACCATTGGCTCTGTCGGCGCGCCACATATTGGGGCAGAGGGACCGCACCGGGCCCCGGTTTGTACTATGCTAGTACATCCCTTTTGTACTGTTTCAAGGGAGACACGTTAAAAACGCAGCGCATCAGAGCCAGACACCTGACAAATCGTTGTTATAATTAGCGAGTGGGTATCATTCATAACTTTAACTAAGTCCAACACTGGGAACGACAAAGCAAATTCTTTTAGATCGCTACTGCGTATGAAATGTGGCGACAATATCTTTTTACTTAAATTTGGTCAAGACCTATCAATTATGTGTGGTAGTACCGCAGGTGATGATCATTAGCATAGCGATCAAAGGTGGTACTGTACCGCTGTATGCAGATAAGCAGACCTCAAATGTTTGTGCATTCTAATTTAATGACCTAGTTTTCTATTTAATGAATATTAATAGGTTTTGATTGTTTTCAGATTAAGGCACTTATTGTTTACCTTCATTCGCAAACATAACCTTTAATTGGCGGTGACATACTTCAGTCGTAAATTTTGAAATTCAAAGATATTAAACTTTCACTTCTTGAGAATTCGTTGTTTAGACGTTTCTTTATATGGTTGATGAATTCTCATTATAATACGATAATTCACTGATAATAAATACTCAGTATGCTATCTACTTTCAAAAAGGCATGAACACTATTATTACGTTCTTTATAAACGTCCTTACACTAGTTTATTGTCCATAAATTACAAGGCAAGCCACATACACTCCTGGAAATGGAAAAAAGAACACATTGACACCGGTGTGTCAGACCCACCATACTTGCTCCGGACACTGCGAGAGGGCTGTACAAGCAATGATCACACGCACGGCACAGCGGACACACCAGGAACCGCGGTGTTGGCCGTCGAATGGCGCTAGCTGCGCAGCATTTGTGCACCGCCGCCGTCAGTGTCAGCCAGTTTGCCGTGGCATACGGAGCTCCATCGCAGTCTTTAACACTGGTAGCATGCCGCGACAGCGTGGACGTGAACTGTATATGCAGTTGACGGACTTTGAGCGAGGGCGTATAGTGGGAATGCGGGAGGCTGGGTGGACGTACCGCCGAATTGCTCAACACGTGGGGCGTGAGGTCTCCACAGTACATGGATGTCGTCGCCAGTGGTCGGTGGAAGGTGCACGTGCCCATCGACCTGGGACAGGACCGCAGCGACGCACGGATGCACGCCAAGACCGTAGGATCCTACGCAGTGCCGTAGGGGACCGCACCGCCACTTCCCAGCAAATTAGGGACACTGTTGCTCCTGGGGTATCGGCGAGGACCATTCGCAACCGTCTCCATGAAGCTGGGCTACGGTCCCGCACACCGTTAGGCCGTCTTCCGCTCACGCCCCAACATCGTGCAGCCCGCCTCCAGTGGTGTCGCGACAGGCGTGAATGGAGGGACGAATGGAGATGTCTCGTCTTCAGCGATGAGAGTCGCTTCTGCCTTGGTGCCAATGATGGTCGTATGCGTGTTTGGCGCCGTGCAAGTGAGCGCCACAATCAGGACTGCATACGACCGAAGCACACAGGGCCAACACCCGGCATCATGGTGTGGGGACCGATCTCCTACACTGTCCGTACACCTCTGGTGATCGTCGAGGGGACACTGAATAGTGCACGGTACATCCAAACCGTCATCGAACCTATCGTTCTACCATTCCTAGACCGGCAAGGGACTTGATGTTCCAACAGGACAATGCACGTCCGCATGTATCCCGTGCCACCCAACGTGCTCTAGAATGTGTAAGTCAACTACCCTGGCCAGCAAGATCTCCGGATCTGTCCCCCTTTGAGCATGTTTGGGACTGGATGAAGCGTCGTCTCACGCGGTCTGCACGTCCAGCACGAACTCTGGTCCAACTGATGCACCAGGTGGAAATGGCATGGCAAGCCGTTCCACAGGACTACATCCAGCATCTCTATGATCGTCTCCATGGGAGAATAGCAGCCTGCATTGCTGCGAAAGGTGGGTATACACAGTACTAGTGCCGACATTGTGCATGCTCTGTTGCCTGTGTCTATGTGCCTGTGGTTCTGTGAGTGTGATCATGTGATGTATCTGACCCCAGGAATGTGTCAATAAAGTTTCCCCTTCCTGGGACAATGAATTCACGGTGTTCTTATTTCAATTTCCAGGAGTGTATTATGTAACTTGAAAGCAAATAAACACATCAAAAAAAGTTTTTGCATCGCCTCGGTTCCGAGAGCTCCGGAACCTGTACAGAAAATTGGAATAGAAAACAACATAAACGTCATTTCCGCCATTTTTATTGCTCATGAAAACCACACAGTGCATGTTCTACCACCACACAGTGAGACCTTCAGAGGTGGTGGTCCTGACTGCTGTACACACCGGTACCTCTAATATCCAGTAGCACGTCGCCTTGTATTGATGGATGCCTGTATTGGTCGTGGCATACTATCCACAAGTTCATCAAGCCACTGTTGGTCCAGATTGTCCAATTTTCTCAACGGCGTTTCGCCGTAGATCCCTCAGAGTAGTTGATGGGTCACGTCGTCCATAAATAACTCTCTTCAGTCTATCCCAGGCATCTTCGACAGGGTTCATGTCTGGAAAACATGTTGGCCACTCTAGCCGAGCGATGTTGTTATCCTGAAGGAAGTTATTCACAAGATGTGCACGATGGGTGCGCGAATTGTAATGCCTCGCTACTATGCTGGCGATATGGTTGCACCATCGGTCGGAGGATGGCTTTCACGTATCGTACAGCTGTTACGGCGCCTTCCATGACCACCAGCGGCGTACGTCGGCCCCACATAATGCCACCCCAAAACATCAGGGAACCTCTACTTTGCTCCACTCGCTGGACAGTGTGTCTAAGGCTTTCAGTCTGACGGAGTTGCCTCCAAACACGTCTCCGACGTATGACAGTCGATTTGACGGTTCTGCAGTCACATGTTTCCACACCGAAAGATGAACTGATGTTCACATTTCTGCTGCCACATTTTGACAGCCAAATATGACAACTCGAACTAAACGTTCGTCATTCAGATTCGATCCCACAGTCGATTACGCCAAGAATGTATTGGACGACTTTGGAACAATGAACGCTGTTTGTTAACATTTCAATACTTTGATGGTTAACTGTTTTGTTTCAGATCAGACAAATTAAAGGAAATATTCAGTTGGAGGATCCCGTCCTCGATGAATTGATTGACAGACAGGTAACGTCCAGCCTAAGCTACTGGAGATACAGACATACTTGACGATAACACCGTGTGTTAAACCGGCTGCCAGAAAGAACATGCTAAGCTGAAAACAGAAAACTTGTGTTTTTGGATAACTTTATAGTCCTGCTTGTTCATAGACTGAAACTGACATTAAAGCTACTATAGTCCTGGGGCTGATTACCATGTCATTGGCATAATGGGCATGCAGGACTTGAGGCATATTTGCCACAACCACAGTATGCAAGATGTAAAAGAACAGTTCATGCACTGACTCGTGTCCGACACATTTCTCCAGTCTGCGTATATGCTTTCCTTACCTCTTCACGGGCCCACAGCGCCACCAAGTGGCATTCAGTCTTATAATGGGTAGTTGTCACAATTTTCAGCACATTTTTGTAC